>NW_027397087.1:5653539-5980591 GCF_003265705.2 Callorhinus ursinus
CACTCCAGCAACCCTCAGTTTGTTTCCTGAGATTAAGAATTCCTCATATCAGTGAGGTCATATGATACATGTCTTTCTCTGATTGACTTATTTCACTCAGCATAACACCCTCCAGTTCCATCCACGTCGTTGCAAATGGCAAGATTTGGGGTTTTTTGATGGCTGCATAATATTCCATTGTGTATATATACCACATCTTCTTTATCCATTCATCTGTCGATGGACATCTTGGCTCTTTTCATAGTTTGGCTATTGTGGACATTGCTGCTATAAACATCGGGGTGCACGTACCCCTTCGGATCACTATATTGAATTTTTTTTTCAATAGAAAACCCAATACTGGCTTCAGATGTTGGGCTGTCATGTATTACCTCAGTCTTGTCCTGACCATTTCACTGAAATACTCTCAATAAAGTCCTCCACCAACTCTACGTTTTTAAATCCAGTGGATGTTTCTTAGATAGACCTCGCCTCACTGACCAGCTTTTGACATATTCTTTCCTAACTTGCATTACATGATCCTGGCTTCCTCCTATTTCCCTGGTCCCTCTTCTCTTTGCAAGATCCTCTCATCTTTCCAATCTTTACAAGTTGGAATTCCTCAGGAAACAGTAATAGATTCTCCTCTAGCAGTACTCCCCTTAGGGGATCTTCCTTCTACTTGACATCTCCACTTGGCTGTCTCGGGCATTTCCATTTCAGTAAGACCAAAACAGAACTCTTGATTCCCGCCCCCATACCTGCTCCACCTCCAATCTGCCTTATTTTAAGAAATAATCATAATTTACCCAGTTGCTCCAAGAATTACTTTTTTCCTCATCAAAGACTTTAAAATAGTGAATCTGCACGGTTCTCACCAGGTGTGCCACCACCATCTTAGTTCAAGCCTCGCTCACCTTTTGGCTATACTTCTGTGACCACTTCTTGCTTCCACTCTTTCGCTCTTCTTTGGTATCTTATTTTTCGAATTGATTCATTACCTTATGTCCATTGAACATTTGTCTTTTCCATGATCATAGTTTCAGAATTCGTACATTTTTTTCCTAACTTGACAGTTATTTCCCCTACTCTTTCCTTTCCTTCCCACTTGTACTTTGTGGTCAGGTAATAAGGAAAGAGAACTTAACATTTATATGCCTATTAGGTGCTAGGCACTGTGTTGAACATGTTCACAGATACTATTTAATTCCTCAGTAACTTTGTGAAGTAGGTATGATCACTTCCATTTCACCAATTAGGAAACTGAAGGTGTACCAAAATTAAGAAACTTATGTACATTTTTTTAAAGATTTTATTTATTTATTTGAGAGAGAGAATGAGAGAGAGAGAGAGAGTTCATGAGAGGGGGGGAAAGGTCAGAGGGAGAAGCAGACTCCCTGCTGAGCAGGGAGCCCGATGCGGGACTCGATCCCGGGACTCCAGGATCATGACCTGAGCCGAAGGCAGTCGCTTAACCAACTGAGCCACCCAGGCGCCCGAAACTTATGTACATTCTTAATTGTGGGAACTGAAATTCAAACCCTATTCTTCTGACTCCCACTGTCCTGGCTACGGTTCTGCCTCTGGAGGTTTTCCTCCATTGTCCCCTCCTTAAGTCCCTGGTTTCTCCTCAACTTTGATTTCTATTCCTTTATTGCTTTTGCTCATTCTGCCTTTTTTTCCTTCAAATTCCTGACTTGGTTTTTTTCTCTCATATTCAGCATTTCCTCTTACTATACTCTCACTGACCTATTCTTATCCACAAATGACACTGAAGCGATACTATATTTTCAAAGGGCAGGATTAGTTTCATGACTGCTGTCTATATAAAAACCTTTTAAAGATGTTAAAGTCTGGAGTGCCTGGGTGGCTCAGTCTGTTAAGCGTCTGCCTTCAGCTCAGAGCCCGAGTCGGGCTCCCTGCTCAGTGGGGAGTCTGCTTCTCCGTCTGCATGCCCCCATCCCTTGTGCTCTCTCATGCATGCTCTTTCTCTCAAATAAAATCTTTTTTTTTTAAGATTTTTTTATTTTTGGAAAGAGAGAGAGACAGCGAGAGAGGGAACACAAGCAGGGGGAGCGGGAGAGGGAAAAGCAGGCTTCCTGCTGAGCAGAGAGCCCAGTGTGGGGCTTGATCCCAGGACCCTGGGATCATGACCTGAGCCGAAGGCAGATGCTTAACTGACTGAGCCACCCAGGCACCCCTAAATAAAATCTTTTGAAAAAAAAAGATGTTAAGTCTATGTGTTGAAGACTTAGAAAATGACTAACTGGGAAGTCAGGCTGAGCCTCTGTGGCATGTATCTGCAGTGCCTTGCATTCTGATAAAGAGGCCATTGCCCTGGTAATGGGATGGCATTAAGTCTATGGTGCTTAGTAAATGCTGGCACGTATGCATTTCTTCCTGTAGTTTGATCCACAATTGATTGAAACCATCTCTACTTCTGATGACATGATATAGGTTTAATCTGTGTATATCTTAATAGAAAATTTCTCCTTTTCAGCATTTAAAAAATCATCTTCTATATGAATGGTATTTTTCTTAGGCTTTTAATTTTTTTCCAATTTTAATATGAGTAAACCTAATGATACATGATAGTGTTTTTAAGCAGAAATAAATTGTTACTTATTAGTAGTAGCAGTATCTAATTTCCAAGCTCCCCTGTGCTTCTCAAGAAGTCATCCAATTCAGAAAATTGTAAAAGAAATCAACAACAACTCTGTGAAAGTGGTGTTCAAGACTTAAGACAATCCTTGGACCATTAAACTTCCACCAGCTAGAAGCAGGCTGAGAAAGCTATGCAGCCTCCAAAGGCCCACTTCAGTTGGAGTTATGGAGGATGATAAAAAAGGATTAAGTTACTATAGTAGGCTGAATAATGGTCCCCAAAGATAATAGGTCCTAGTCCCTGGAACTTGTGTTACCTTATATCAAAAAATGGTCTCTGCAGGTATGACTAAGGATTTTGAGATAGATTGTCTTGGATTGTCCAGATGGGCCCCAAATACAATCACAAGTATCCTTATAAGAGAAAGGTAGCTTGCGCACACACACACACACACACACACACACACACACACAATGTGCAAAGACGGAACAGGGAGATATTTGAAAATGCTGCCCTTGAAGATTGGAGGGATGTAGCCATAAGCCAAGGAATGCCAGCAGCTGCTAGAAACTGGAAGTGGAAGGAAAAAGTATTCTCCCCCACCAAGAGTCTCCAGAGAGAGCACAGCCCTGCTGATGCTTTGATTTCAGCCCAGTGATTCTAATTTCAAACCTCTGGCCTCTAGAACTGTCAGAGAATAAATTTCTGCTGTTTTAAGCAACCAAGTTTGTGGTCAGTTTTCAACAGCCACAGAAAATGAATACATCTCTCAAAAGGCAGAGCATTGGGCCCTATATAGAGAACAATGGATAAGGCAGTGTTTCTCGGCAAAATCAGGGGTCTAATCAAGGATTCTTTCCCACTTCTAGGATAGGAGACCTTCCTGGTATTTTCCAAGTGGGAGAATTGCTATGACTGTTGATTGCTTTATATCTGATCTTCCTCCAATTTTCAAATGAGAGTTTTTATTGTGGTTTTTCTGTTCTTGCTTCAGCATTGTATATTGGATGTGTTGGAGGGAAGGGCAGATAGTTGACTCTTTTGGCTTATAAATCTACACAGAAGAACCATGTCTCAAAAAGAGAAATGCATAGGTGACGAAGATCTAGAACATAAGCTGGATGCAACAATAGCACGGTACAGACAGTCCCCAGCTTACAATGGTTTGACTTAACGATTTTCCAACTATATAATGCTGTAAAAGTCATTTGCATTCAGTAGAAACCATACTTCAAATTTTGAATTTTGATCTTTTCCTGGTCTAGCAATATACAGTCCGATACTCTCTTGTGATGCCGGGCAGGAGCAATAAGCCATAGTTCCCAGTCAGCCAGGCGATCAGGAGGGTAAACAATCACTTATAATGATTCTGTTTTTCACTTTCAGGACAGTATTTAACAAATTATGTGAGATAGTCAACCCTTGATTATAAAGTAGGCTTTGTGTTATATGACTTTTCCCAACTGTAGGCTAATGTAAGTGTTCTGAGCACATCTGAGGTAGCCTAAGATAAGCTATGTGTTTAGTAAGTTAGGTGTATTAAATGCATTTTGGCTTACAATATTTTCAACTTATGATGGGTTTGTTGGGACATAATCCCATCATAAATTGGGGAAGATCTGTATTTTAGGTTGTCTCACTTGGGAATGGATTGTGTTCTTTGTGTGGATAGAAAGGATCAAAGGAATAATTGATGACCTCATTAAGGCAGAGATTTTTACCATGGCCTTCTCTACATTGCTAAGCTTCCCCTGGGTATAGGTTCAAGCCACATGACTAATTCTAGCTAGTCTAATTTGAGGGGTAGTGACACCTGTCACCTTTGGCGAATGGCAGTTAAGAACCAGTGTGCTTCCTTTGTGTCTTGCCCTGCTGTACAACTCTTGGATGTCATGTAGAGCTGGTGTAGCTACAAGATGGAGAAGAACCGCCTAACTTCATTGAACTTTGCCTGAATAAGAAATAAACCTTTGCATTAAGCCCATTGCACTTTGGATTTTGTTTGTTTGTTTTGTTTTGTTTCAGCAACATAATCTAGCATTGTTCTGATTAATGTAAGTCATAAATATTTTCCTGAATTACTGTAGGATACTGAGTTTATCAGTGAGAGCAAATTAGAAAGTGAATCTTTTTCTTTTGTACAATGTGTATCGGTAGACTGTTAATCTGTCCCCATCCTTACCAAAGAAATCCTCAACTTTAAAGAGGATCTATCTGAAGAAACAGGAATTTGTTAGCTGCTTAAATTGTTATGTGACTTTTCTAACACGGAGTACAGGAAAGAGTAGAGCTAGATATGAAGCTTTGTGTGATATTCTAAGTTTACTACCATATCTTCAGTGGCAACCTCTGGGGGATGAATGAAAGTTAAGCATTATATTATGAAGATTCATATGTCATGCCAGAAAGTCTAAACTTTATCTTGCAGATTATAAAAAAATCCCTTAATGGAGGCAGGATGCCATGATCAGATTTTCATTTTTGAGTGATGATTTTTTGTTTTGGTTTGTTTTGTCTTTTTAAGAGAGAGAAAATGTAGGGGGAGTAGGAGGAGGAGAGGAAGAGAGACAATCTTAAGTGGACTCCATGCCCAGCACAGAGCCTGACGCAGGGCTTGATCTTACCATCCTGAGATCATGACCTGAGCTGAAATCAAGAGTCAGACACTTAACCAACTGAGACGCCCAGGTGCCCCAAGTGATTATTCTTTTAAATTATTCAACAAATATTTATTCAGGGGGTTCCAGGGTAAACAAGATAGACATGTTACCTGCTTTCATGGGTCTTATATTCTAAGTAGGGGAGAGAGTATTCAATAGACAACCAAATTAGAGAGTTGAAAGTTATATACAGAAAATTAATATTTAGTTAGAACACAGAGTACCTGAGTGGCCAATGACAACCTAAGAAAGTAGCTTTTGAGATGAGGCCCAAATGTCAATAAAAAGGCAGCTAAGTGAAAATGAGAGGAAAGAACATTCCAGGAGCAGAGAACAGTTCTGGTACTGTACTCATATTACAAAGGATTAAACTTCCCCACCATCTTGCCAGTAGGTGGGATTATGGACAACTTCTGGAAAACTGGTTGTGAAAAGAAGTGATAGATATAATGTCCAGGCTGATGTATGATCCTCTCTTCTAATACCACAATAAACATTGGTAAGGCTGCATACTGAAATGGTGGAAGTTCAAGATTGAGGCTGCCTGGATTACTGAGTCCCCATCATGGATATCAGTTGTCCTATGGAATTGCCTTAGCCCTACTGGATACTTTGTGTGACTTGGGCATTTTATATTGCAGTGGCATAACCTATCCTATCCTGTCTGATGCAGACCCTGAGGTGGGAACAAGCTCTGTAGCTTGCAAGATGAGCTGGAAGACCAGAATAAGAGTAGAGTGAGAATGGGAAAACAGTCAGAAGCCAGATCATACAGGCTTTGTAAACTGAGGTAAGGAGTTTTTACTTTATTCTAAGTATGAGAGGAAATAATTGAAGGGTTTTAAGTGGGGGGGGTGACATTTTATAATTTACAATTCTAAAAGATTACTGTGGCAACTCTATGGAGGACTGATTTAGGAGGAGGATTTCTGTTTCCTTAAAACAGAAAGCAGGAAGGTCAATTAGAAGGCTGTTATAGTAGTCTTCACAAATTATTCTTGTTTGGATCAGGGTAGTGGTAGTAAGAATCAACAGAGGTGGACAGACTCCACATAAGTTTTGGAGGAGGCATCAGAAGGACTTCCTAATGGACTAAAAGGGGGGTGTGGGAGGAGGAAATCAATGAAGGAGAATAAGTCTGGAGAGATGTTGATGTAAGTAGGCTTGGGGAAGGAGCAGGTCTTGGTAGAGTTGGAAAAGAAAGCCATATCACATTTGAGGTGACTATTAGTCATCCATGTGGAGATGTTGAATAGGAATTTAAATATATGAATTAGTGGGCACCTGGGTGGCTCAGTTGGTTAAGCAACTGCCTTCGGCTCAGGTCATGATCCCGGGGTCCTGGAATCGAGCCCTGCATTGGGCTCCCCCTACTCTGCGGGGATCCTGCTTCTCCCTCTGCCTGCCACTCCCTCTGCTTGTGCTCTCTCTCTGCCAAATAAATAAATAAATAAATAAATAAATAAATAAATAATAAATAAATGAATTAGTTTAAGGAGCAATCAGACTTAGAGAGGTAAAATTGGTATATAAATTATTTTGCTTTTGCCTTTAGTTTTCATTTTGTGGGGCTCATATGATTAGTAATTACATAATAAGTAAGCTTGATCTAATGAACACATATTGTACCTCAAAATTGTAGAACATCCTTTATTTTCAAGCACATTTAGAAAAGTTACAAAAACTGACTATATATTGGACCATAACACAAATTTCAATACATTTAAAAGATTGATCATAGACACATCTACGATCTCACTGAAATTAGGGAATAAAACGATAATTAGAAAAAAGGAAACCATATAAGGCGCATTAGAATCATTCTGTTAAATAACTTGTGGTTCAAAGAGGGACTTACAAAAATTTAAGACTCTCTAGACCAGAGCAATAATAAAAATTACAGATATCAAATATCAAAACATGTAAGATGCAGCCAAAGCAATACTTGGAGAGAAACGTATAGCTTTAAATTCTAATATTAGAAAAGAAGAAAATTTTAAAATTAATGTGCTACTAAAGAGCCAATAGGAAAAGTTAGAAAGAATAGTATAATAAAGCTGAAGAAAGGTTATAAAGGAAGAAAATAAGAAGATAAAGTAGGAATTAAATAAACTGGAAAATATACAATATAGAAGATTAACAGAGCCAAAAGTTGATTTTGAAAAAACTAATACAATTGATAAACCTCTGGCAAGATTGGACCAAATGAAAAAGGGACAAATAAGATCAGGGCTCTATATCCAACAAAAATATATTTCAAAAACAAAGGTCGGGTAAAGACTTGTCCAGATATAGGAAGGCCAAAAGAATTCATTACCAGCAGTCCCACACTGTAATGTGAAAAGAAGTCTTAGCCAGAATAAAAATGATACCAGATAGAAATCTAGACAGAAGAGTGAAGACCACCAGAAGTAGTAACTACATGATCAAATAAATACTTCACTCATATTTAATTCTTTTTTACAAAAATATTGACTGTTTAAAAACAAGGTAGTATGTGGTTTATAACAGATGTAGAAATAGAAATTATGACAATAGCACAAAAGCTGGGAGGGGAGAAATGGAATTAAAAGGTTCTTAGAATATATAAGAAATGTTATAACTTGAAGGCAGACTGTTAAATATTTATACTATAAATTCTAAAATAACCTCTAGCAATACAGAGTTAGGCAACAATTCCTCTGTCCGTAAAGGAGAAAGCAGATAACCTTTTAGATTATTAGCCTGGAAAACTTTCATCCTCCAGACTGGGCCCCAGGACCTAATTTGCCTAAAAACACTGTCTAGGATATTTTCTTTTCTTTTTCTTTTTTTTTTTAAAGGCTTATTTATTTATTTGAGAGAGAGAGAAAGGGAGCATGCACGCATATGAGATCATGACCTGAGCTGAAACGAAGAGTTGGATGCCCAACCAACTGAGCCACCCAGGTGCCCCGTCTCTAAGGGTGTTTTCTTAAACAAAGGTGCCAACATCCTTATCCTTGGCTATCAGCACCACAAGCAAACCAGTCTTTGAAATGACAGTTTCCTGAGACAGGGCTTCTAGCTCCAGTAATCTCAGCCTAGAGAAGGAGGTCATCTATAGGAATCCTTTCATGTACATATGGAATCTTCCCTAACACGGTATAATCTCCCTTGGGCAGGGACTGAGTATTATTTAAATGTTGTTTATCATTCAGCTTGACAGAGTACTCTTCATTTTGATTTGTATCTCAGCTTAGAAGTTCACTAAATACTTGCTGAATAAGTGAATAATTGGCGTCATGTTATTTAAAGCCACATGGAAGAGTATAATGAATCACAGAAAGGGGGAGGACCCTGAGGGTCCCACCTTCCACATTCCTAACTCACCACAGTTAGAAATCTGCCTTCTCAGAACTTGTCACATGATTGCACTACTTTTGCCTTCTTTTGAACTATATCAGGACACTCTGCTACTTCTGCTTTTTTGTCATTTTTATCCTGGCCTCAATTTGCAAAATTATCTGTACTCACTTCTAATACCTTGCTTATCAAATATTACTGCCTGTTCTGCCCAGACGTTTTATGTGCCAAGAAATCTATCATTCTCTACCCCCCCAACACTGGATAAAAAATATGTTCATTACTTCAATTATTTACCCAGTGTTAGCTTCCCTTCTCTGAAGAAGTTCTCGACAGATTTTGAAGATTAAAGTGGAGAAAATATAATTAAGCAACTTCCAGTCTTTCCAAAAGGCTGCAATTTAGTGCCTCCTCTACAGAAATTTATTTTCCTTCTCAGTCAATAAAGTGCAAATAATAATGTTTTCAAATACTAATTCATACAGTTAAATTTGTTGGTCTGTTTCTATATTTGGTAAACCATTATGGTTTGTAGCTATCTGTTATGCTAGCTTTAAGAAAATCTTTAACATGCAGTAATGCCACCTAGTATTTAAATAACATGATTTCACAAATAAAGTTACTATATTTTTTGCATGAGTGAATGGGACAGAAAGGAGTGTGAAGCATATCTCCTCCAAATTACAAGTGTCATATGCCTTGCTGTCTAACTCGCACTTTGAAAATAGTGTCTGGGGGTGGAAAGTTGGTGTTGGGCTCAGGAATGGGAGGTGGGGACAAGAAGATGGAAATGTAGAGTGGAGAAAAAAGGCGAAAGGGAGGCTGGGCTTTGGTTCTCCTCTGACCTTTCTTCACTGGATCCTCAAATTACATCTTGAATGCTTGAGTTCTGAAGATTCCGTCCCAGGATACCTTGGCTTCCTACAAAGTGCACAGTTGTGGGGAAATCTCATTGGTCTTGGGGGCTTCAGCTGCCACTCATATGCAGGTGATACCCAACTCTATAATGCTGGCCCAGATATTTCTTATGAGTGTAAAGCTTGTGTTTCCAGTTGCCTGTGGACATAGCCACCTGGACACCTCTCCAGTAGAGCAGGGGTTGGCAAACTATAGCGGGGAGCCAATTCTGACCTGATGTCTGTTCTTATATAGCCTGCAAGCTAAGAATGTTGTTTTCATTTGTAAGTGGTTGAAAAAAGTCAAAAGAATAATATTTCGTGGCATGAAAATTATGTGAAATTCAAACTCATTGTCCATAAATTAAGTGTTCTTGGGATTTGAATTGACCATGGCTACTTTCGTGCTATAGTGGCCAACTTGCATAGTTATGAGTGGTTGTGCCAGAGACCATATGGCCCACCAAGCCTAAAACATTTATTATCTGGGCTTGTATAGAGAAGGGCTATCAATCCCTGCTGTAGAGTATAACAGAAGTGATGCTATGTAATTCCCTAGGCTAGATCATAAAAGGTAGTACAGCTTCTGCCCTATTGACTGCAGTTCTTAACTTTGAAGCCTTCACCACCACATAAGGAGACTGAGTGCCCTGGGGTCAGCATGTTGTAAGAAAAAGCAAAACAGATGACTTGGAGAGTCCCTGAGAAGGAGCTGCTTCAATCCCCTTAAACTCCAATTGCAAGTACATTATAAACTCCCAAGCTAGAACTGCCCAGCCGAGCCCTTCCTGAATTCTAGAGCCACAGAAACATGAGCAATAATAAAATGATTGTTTTTACTTTAGGCCACTACATTTTGGGATAATTTGTTACGCAGCCAACACTGCCATTACTTTTTACTACTGCAACAGCCTCTCCTTGTTGCTTCTCAATCCATTTGTAGCACATTGTGGTATCATTTCCAATCATTCATTCCCTCCCCTGAAAGACTATTTTACATCCCCATCCTTGTTATACCTTCCTACCTTCCTGTAGGCTAAGTATACTTCCTCATTCCTCTGTTTGGCTTGGGCCAGTGGAAATGTGGGTAGACGGGACTCCTAAACAGAAGCTTTTAGGGATATGGGAATTTTCCTCCACGCCCTCTAACACGAGAACAGTGAGTATCCTAGAAGGGCTGCTTGGTCAGCCTGAGTCCTAGAATGGGAAGACATGGGGGGCTGATACACAGTCTACCTGCAACCTAGAGCAGAACCTCAGACTCACAGGACTGCCAAACCTCAGCTAGTCCATTGCTGATATGTAACATAAATGACAAATAACCTTTGTTGCTACAAACCACTGAGATTCTGGTTACTGTTCCTCAGCATCACTGTAGCAAAACAAGCTTCTACAGGGTGTGCCAACACCCTGAGCATATAGAGAATATACTGTGGTGGATTGCCTCTGGTCCTTCATCTCCTGCCATCACCTGACAGTATCTTCCCAGTGGTTCTGTGTTTCTGTGCCCTGTGCATACACGATTTCCTTTTCCTGGAATGCCCGTGGCTGCCTATCAAATTATATGTACTCCAAAGCTTCATCACACCATCTCCTTTGTGATGTCTCTCCTGGTACCTTCTCCAGCACTTATTCATGAGCCAATGAGCGCCAATCTTTGTACGGTGATTATCTATTTAGCAGTCTGAGTCCCCATTAGACTATACTCCCCTGAAGGCCAGGAAAAGTATCTTTTCCATGTTCATATCAAGTCACCAGATCCTAGCATGAAGCCTAGCACTGATGAGAACTCAAAGAACCGTGGCTGAACAAGTGACCTGAGGCAGAGGGAGTCCTGAGAGTAAGAGATAAGATTTAAATTTGGGGCAAATCCTCTGGAACACTCTCATTTCTTGCCTCCAGCATTTTCCTGCAGAACATATCAGATTCAGATAAACATCAAGGGCAGCTCAAAAGGTAAAGGAGTAACAAAAATTCATCCTGAAGACTATTGTGGTCTTAGGAGTTTTGGAGTTGATTTTATATGTACGAAGCTTGGTTGGTTGGTTGGTTGGTTGGTTGGTTGGTTGGTTTTAGCACCACCACGCGACTGACTCATCATTTCCTATCCCTGTCTCCGTCTTCTTGTCCTCAGATCCCCTAACCAATGAGTTCCAGGCAACCACCCAATTTACAATACCCTAACATACCTTCAAAGAACTACCCTGGGTCCCTGCAAGAGCGGACATTTCTGATTCACCTATTCACACTTTAGGGGTCTCTATCAAAGTTCTAGGGCTAGGGGCAGCTTTCTGAAAGAGGACAGTTGATGCCTAGTGTGGATCAATCCCCACCAAGGAGGGACAGAGGAGAGGGGACTGAAACTTTTCTGTCTTTTAGTGCCCACAGCACATTGCATGGAGCCATACACTTTTGCTGATTGATGAGGACTGCTTGTTAGCAGAACTGGATTGTCATGTTAGCATGATGGAGACATGCTAGGGTGGGTCTTAAATTTTTTATGTATTTTTTTAAAACCCTATATGAAAGTAACATAGTAACTATCAGAGATTGTGAGTATTAATTGGATGTGTCCTTGTTTTATTTGACTATCATCCTGGCTCTGCCTCTAGCTAGCTCTTTGGACCTCAGTAAAATGAGTGGTTTGGAAATAACTGGGAGCTAATGTTCCCTTAAACCTCTGAGATTCTAAGATTTCATAATGGATTTAGCAGCTGCAGGTTTTTGATGATGAGCCCAGAAATACACACCACAATTGGATCAAGATTGTGAACGCGCTGATCTTTAAATAAGGATGAGTAGGGGGAACTCATGAAATTATGGTGAGGATAAAATAAAATGCTGGATGTGAACATGCTTTGAAAATGTTTAGGCATCTTATGCAAAGTCCTGCCCATATTGAAGAGTGAAACACTACATTCAGCAGCTTGCTATCTCCTTAACAAAATTGGTGATTATTTTGTACTGATGGTAGCCCACAAAGGAGAGAAATGGCTGAAAGCAGGTTCTACTGAGAGATGGTATAAAGAATAAAATGTTCCTCACATTCCTCCTGGTCTTCTGCCCTTGCCTTGCTCCGTGAATCAGTGATTGTCATGACTATCTGACCAGTCTGTAAGCTAGAAACCCAGCATCCTTCTGGACCCACACTGTTCTGCATTCCCATTACTGGGGCTGCTGCTCAGCACCACCTCCTTCGTCCATGCTGCCATCACCTCTTGCCTGGACTTGGCACTAGGCTATGCCACCTACACCCATCTGTGCCTTGGCCCATCTCCCTCAACCCCTTCTCTACACTTCAGGTCTGACCAAGTGCCTCCCCTGCTCTGAACCCCTCCATGGCTTCTCACTGGCCCCTTAATACTGCTGCAGGCTCTCTACAGGCCCCTCGGCCTCAGAGCTCCAGCTCCCCTGGCTTTCTTTCATTCTTTCCATCCATACTGTCACCACAAGGCCTTTGCTTGTGCAGTCTCCAGCCTGACAGCTCCTACTACATCTCCTCTCCTGATGAACTCCTACTCACCTTTCAAGAAGCCCTGCATCATTTCCTCAAGAAATCTTTCCCGGGACTCCCTGGCTGGTTAGGCTCTCTCACAGCTTTATACATGCACTTGACATTTACTCATGTGATTGTTTGATAAATCAGAAGCTGTAATTCCCATGAGACCAGGAACTATGTTTGTTTTTGTTCATCATTTGAATCTCCAGCACCTAGCAGAGTAGGAGCTCACTAAATATTTTTAAAATAAATGAATACTGTTAAGCATTACCCTCTTCGTCTGGTTCTCCCTTGAGGCCCAAGTACCTCAGGACTAGAACTCTTCAAGTTGGTAGATCTGTTTTCCTCAGTGACTGTAATCACCTAGAAGGGCAGGGACATCATTTAATACACAGTATTGTGGCAGAGAGCGAGTGACCCCTGGGAGGGGAAATGAGGAGAGGTGAAGATCAGGTAGGATGTCCCTGCTGCCCCTAGTATCTGGGATTGCTTCTGCAATGTGGGTCTGTCTACCTGGGGATCCTGCAAGGACAGAGCGCATCTGCCCACTGGTCCCCACTGGTCCCCACTAGGCTCTAAGGGCCTGTCCGGTTCTGAAAACCAACAGAAAGAACATTCAGAAAGCCATGAGTAATTAAAGTAATTATATCTGAGAGTGACCAGAAAAATCATGGGCCTGGCCTAAATTCTATGCTTGTGGGTGAGGCAAAATTAGCCCACTCAAAAGAATTATTAAGGCAATTATGAGAAAGGGATTAAGTGGTTTTTTGTTGTGCCCTGAAGTTCCACTTATTCAATGGAATGAGTACATTTTTGTGGAGTGTTTTTTGTCCTTTTATGTCTATGTGAAAGACAATTCAGGACACTGAACCTCTCCTCCTCCTCTTGAAACATGCATCCTTTAGCTCTGGGGATATCACTTTCTGTTTTTCCCTAAACTTTCAGGTTGCTCCTCTTCAGACCCATTTGTTAGCACCTCCTCCTCTGCTAAGCTGCTATATTGTGCTCCAAGGCTCAGGCCTCAACACTTCTGTCTCCTCTGAGTGATCTCATCTGGAAAATGGCTTTAATTACCATCTATTCACTGAAGAGCTCCCAAATTTATATGTCTGATTCTGACCCTCCCCTTACACCCAGACTGGCCTAACCAAAAGAACCTTCTTCACATCTCCATTTGGATGTAGTGCTGGATGTTTTCCATTTTCCCCTCCAGACCCACTCTCCTCCCATTTCCTCTCTGTTCTGTGCCCTCTCTCTGAGGCTGACCATGATGTACAGCATCACCAAGCTGTCTTTCTTCTGGCCTCCGGTTGGGTTTGCCCAAGGGGAGGCATTGGCAATAGATGGGAAGGTAGGAGGAGAGTGAGGTCTAGTGTGCATTCCCTTGTCTTCCTCTTTGCCTGCTCACCATGGGTCAGACATCTCCCTCTGTCGGGGTCACCCTCCCCAGTGGCCACAACTCTTCTCTCTGGCTTCTGGTGAGCCCACCTTTCCTCCCCTTCTCCCTTCAGGCCCAGAGCTGGTCACCCTTCTGTGCTGTGTTTGGTCTTGGGGAGCTTCACCATTGCCTGCTGTTCTTGCCTATGCTCTTGGAACAGTCCGTTCATTGACAACTCTGCAGTGCCCCTGGTGAGAGTGCATCTGTTTCCTGCCTGATCTGGATGGATATGACCACCAGGCAAAGGTTACACAACCCCAGTAGGACTCCCATCCTTCCTAGACCTCAGTCCTCCCACCACAGAGCATGGTACCAGCATTCATCCCCTTCCTTAAGCCAAGAACCCAACACTCGATGCTATTATGAAGTGTTGGCATTTTATTGGGTCTTCACAGTTTTTATGTAGAGATTGCTCATCGGTGGCTCTCTATCTCTAATGAATGCAGAATTAGAAGACTGAGGCTTGTCTGAATGCTGTGTAGCCCATCTGAAATGAGAATTTCCTGACATTTCTCCCTGCACTATGAGCCTTTCAATGGTGTAATCTTATTCATCTTTGCATTATTACTTAGCACATTATTTGAAATATAGTAGATGCCCAAAATATAGATATGTTGGATATATGAGTTAATAAGGTTTGCTGGTTACTGGTCTAGGTAAAAGGACCCTTTTTGTTCTTTCATATTTAAACTTTTAACAAAAGTGTAAAACTTTTATCTGATCAATATGGTCTTCACTTACCTAGAAGTAATTCTCCCTCAGCTTTGGTAATCTATGACTGGTAGATTTCTTCTACAATGCAAGGGGTGTGGATTAAGTAGGACTGTTTTTGGTTTTTGAGTTGTTTTTGAGCTGAATGAAGTTCACAAAACTACTGGGAGATTCTTCCATGAACAGCTGTTATGTGACCCTGTAGGAGGAAATGTGCATTTAAAAAAAAAGCGGAGTATAAACAATAAACATACTGGGAGGTCAAATTGAGAAGGGGAAGAGGAAGGCTGGGAGTGGGAGGGCTGAGACAAGGGAATATTTCACACCAGCTCAGAAAGAGCTAAGCATTTTTCCTGATGTCTTTAAAAGAAGTTTTAGCCGTTTTTGGAGAAAAGATGATTGTGGCTATTTATGAACATCATGTTGCTAGGTGACACCATGGGATGAGCACCATGCTAACCTATCACTCACTGATTTCCAAAACTAGCAATGAAGGGGATATATGGGGGCTGGGGGACAGAATCCAGGAAGGAACACAGAGGCATCAGGACAAGAAGTGTCTGGAGTAAATGAATCAGTCCTAGAAAAACCATTTTTCTCTCTCCATTCCAGTAAAATGATCTGTTCAGGATCTTGGGTCCAATCTTTCTCCTGCTCTCTCATTTGGGGCCCCCTTGTTGCTCACAGCCTTTTCCCTTATTATGACATTTGGCCTCCTCTGGGAGAAAAGCAGATCTGCTTCCTGCAGAAGCCAAGTTGGGAAATCACCAGGGAGGAAGCCAAGAAGTCAGGCTCCCCGTGCAGCGAGTCTGAGAACGGACATGTTCTTGTCAGTACACATGCAATGTGGGAATGTGTGGAGGCTGTGTGTCCATGCTTGAGTGTGAGGCGTGGTGTGGAGAACGTCACCGTGTGCTACCTTTTGAAGACACGGACTTCCAATCAACTGACCACCTGCAATTGGAACACATTTTTAACCATTCTGAAATAATAGAGACCTGAAGCAAAGCCAGTCATCTTTTAGAAGTACACCTATTGAAAACTAGGCTCCTAATGTCTAGTCACCTAATAAGCATAGATTTAGGTTGGGAAGACCTAGGTTCACACAGCTGCCTGGAATCTATGAATGGCCCCCTCGGGATATTAGCCAGCATCCTGTGGGTATCAAGAATTTATGAATGCTTTGGGACAGGGTGATGTGTGTGCGTGTGTTCTGTAGGCCTATGTTTCCTGAGGCTACCCCCACCCTAAGGACATGGGCTTCAGTATAACTGCAAGGTGGGTGCTTTGACCCTCATCCAAAGCAATCACCGGAACTAGGAATGCCTTTTAACTCCACCTATCACTGAGGCTACGGTGAACATAATGCACTTCCTAGTGGTCATGAGCTCCTGAGAGCCAGGTCCCCTTCTGCAAACACTGCTCCTTGGAAGAATGCAACTGGTGCACTCCTCTCTCATCTGGTCTTACTTCGGCTTCCGGTGCTGGTGTCTGTGCTGCTCTCAGAGCTCCCCTGCCAGTTCTCCAAAGAGAGAAGAGGCTGTACTCAGTGGTATCAGCTCTTAAATGCCACCCTTTCTAGAGCTTCCTGATAGTCACTTTTATGCAAGCTTTTCAAGAATAATTTCCCCCCTACGAAGAGCAAAAAGATGACCTCTCTAAGTGAACCCTTTAAAAAAATATATTCCTTCTTCCTGCTGACACCACTGTCCTCTAAGGCACATGGCTTAGCAAGAGAGGCAGGGATGGACTTCTGTCCCCAGTCATCCTGTTTGCCTAGTTGGTGCTCTGTGAATACCATTTGTGGAGGCCTTGTGTTTGAGATAGCACACTAGTTTTGGGGGGAAAAATGTTTTCTTTTTTTTTTTTGAAAGATTTTATTTATTTATTTGACAGAGAGAGACACAGCGAGAGAGGGAACACAAGCAGGGGGAGCGGGAGAGGGAGAAGCAGGCTTCCCGCCGAGCAGGGAGCCTGATATGGGGCTCAATCCCAGGACCCTGGGATCATGACCCGAGCTGAAGGCAGACGCTTAATGACTGAGCCACCCAGGTGCCCCGGAAAAAAATGTTTTCTTTGAAAATGTCAAACCTATGCAAAATAGATGGAATAAGAATAAGATTAAGCATCCAAAATACTAATCACCCATCTTCAACAATTATCAGCTCATGGCTAATCTTATTTATATATACTTTAACTTTCTCCTCATATCAAGTATTCTAAAGAAAATTCTAAAATGATTGTGTTGGATCTGTATCATTTCATCTGTTATTATTTCAATATGTATCTCTAAAAAATAAGGACTTCTATGAAAATATAAGCAATACAATTATAAACAGTTAAAAACAGTTAATATTAAAAATTAAATATCCAAGTTGTTGCTCATCTCTTCTTGTCTGTCTCATATTTTTTTAAAATAGTTTGCTTGCTTCAATGAGGACCCATTTAAGGTTCATACACTGTGATGAGTTGATATGTCTCTTACATCTTTCTTAATTTCTTTTGTTTTTCTGCCTTGCAAATTTTTGTTGAAGATCGAACGAGGTTGTTTGCTCTGTAGTTTCCAAAGTCTGGATTTTACTGATTATATCTCTGGTGATTTAACATCTCCCAGTATGAACTTGGTATTTTGTGGAAATTGGAAATTGAATCAAGAGTCTTGGTCAGATACAGGTTTATTTTTCCTTGGTGAGATGAGTTCATGGGTGGCATGCTTCTATGAGGAGATAATGTGTGGTTGTTTCTCTTTTTGTGATATTATTAGCCATCAGTTTTCACTGTTTGGTTCCAATAATTCATTAAGTGCTACAAAATGATGCTGTTCTGATTTCTTCTGTTCCTTCTTCGTTTATGAACTGGGGTGCTTCCATAAAGGAGAAGGTCTCTCGGCAACTATTTTGGTTACCATGAGGCTTATATCATTTGGAACAGGCAGGATAAATGCTTGATTCTTTCCCTCAACTTACTGATTTTCAAAATAGTGAGCTGGTTCCCTAGAATCCTTCAGAAGCAGCTAATGAGGCTTTTTGAGTATTTTTTTAAATCCATGAACTTGTGGACTTAAACATACTTGATGTACTTTAATCCATGACTGATATTATCTTTATGATGTTCAAATTGTCCTATCTTTGATCAGTGGAAAATCAAGTGGTTTGGCTTTCCCAATATTATCTTGTTGTTGTTGTTACACTATTGTTTATTCATTCATTAAAGTCATCAAATTTTCTCCTACCGATTTTAACATCCTTTTCTACATTTATTGTTGACATTCTACTGTAAGATGGAGCTTTCCCTTTTCCACATTTGCTTATTATTTATTTCATTATGTGAGTGTGGACTCCTGGTATTTCAAGGAGTTATGATATATTATTACCATTGTTTATGTTGATGATCTCTTGTTTTAGATTTGGCCAGTGTGAGCCCCTTCAAACTAACTTCTGATATATCCCCATCATTTATTGAGTGCTTTTAAATTTTCTGGCCTAAAAGATGTTCCAGGCTCATCTTGTACTTTCTTTGTCCCAGCCCTGGAACTGGCCATTTTTCGAATAAGCTCTAGGACCTATTAGTGGAGGATGGCTGTTAGAAGTGTAGATCTGGGCACCAGGTACTTCACTGTTATTGAGGTATTGCTGTTTTCAGGCCTTCTCAGTGGACATACCTGGGAATATATGTATGTATGTATGTGCACACACAGGTGTATGCATGCACACATTTACATCCCTATCTGTCTGTCTGTCTGTCTATCTATCTATCTATTTTAAAAACACATGTTCAATCTGATATCTCTGATTCCAATATAACACCACAGGGTTCATTCTTTCCTTCCTTCTTCCCATGGTTGTAAGTCCCTTCTTCCACAGTGAGAAGCCTAGATCCCATTTCCTCAATATATCTACCTACTTGCTCAATCCTTCTCTATCCCACTTAGCATATATTCTTTGTGTAGGCCCTCTCCCTGCCTCTGAGATGTCCCTGCCCACACTGGCAGAATTTTCTTATGCAGGTCCCTAATATTCCCCAGGGATACTATATGCATCTTTTTCACCCAGACCCCTGACTCCAGAGATTTTTTTGCACCAAACTAGGAAGAGAAGGGGGGAAAGAAGGATGGGAGAAAGAGGCGGAGGAAAGAGGGAAGGAGGAGGAGAGGAAGAGAGGGAGGCAGGGAGGGAGAAAGGAAGAGAGGGAGGCAGGGAGGGAGAAAGGAAGAGAGGGAGGCAGGGAGGGAGAAAGGAAGGAAGAAAAGATTTATATTCCTTTTTTTTGAAGTACTGTATGGTCTTTATTCCATGAAAATCTTGAACTCAACACAAATTTCATCTTTACATCAGATGGTAACTGTACAAAGAGTTAAAACGTTTTTGATAAATCAGATTAAAACACTGATTCTGCCTGTCCCCCACCCCCACTCAAGGGAAGGAGACAGGATTGAGGGTAAGGGCAGGGAAGAGGCATTCAACTGAGTGGGGAGTCCTTTTTTAAGATGGATTCTATAGAATTAATCAAATTCTCCAAAGAATCCAGATCTCAAAAATGCTGAGAGCTACCACTTATATAGCTTGTAGGAACATAGTTGAATGTTTTGGAGTTCTCAGATAAGAAAAGCATTTTAAAATAACAGGGTGCCATTGTCTCAGATGTTCTTTAATTTTTAGGGCCATGGTTAAAGTGGGAGTAAATCACTCAAGTAATAAGTAACGATTCACTAGAGTCTGAGAAGAAAATAATGGAACTTCTAACTATTTTTACTTTTAATTAAAAATTTAAAAACAAATTAAGCTTTATAAATATTTACTAAAACAGGTAGGTGTATATGTGAATCACATTATACAGATGTTAACCAAGGCATTCTGAGATCAGGCAAGAAGCTCGCCACCTCAGAGGCCCACATTTTTTTGTAACTATGTGCTATTTGTGTATACTCAGTTGAGGGGACTTACCCATAATATTATTTACTTTGAACAAATAAACTATGATAAATGGACAAATGGCTTTAAAAGATTCCTGCAAAGAAAATTAAGATTGAAGATAATACTATTAATGTCAGCACATATTTATAAAGGAATTGGTAGATAAGGCGTGGCAATAGCCAGTACAAGCTCAACATGAGCTTGAAACAATGGTGGCTTAAAGTCAGCCCAAAGGATTAGAGACTGCCAAGAGACCATTTGAAGTATGAATTTCTATCCTCTGTCCTCAGTAATGCCCCTTTCCTGGCATGGTTATTGAAGATTCTAAGAACACCATGTTCATAGCAGCATTATTCACAATAGCTAAAACAAGGAAGCAGTCCATGTTCATTGACAGATAAACGGATAAACGAAATGTGATACATACATACAATGAAATATTATTCAGCCTTAAAAAGGAGGAAATTCTGGGCGCCTGGGTGGCTCAGTTGGTTAAGAACTGCCTTCGGCTCAGGTCATGATCCTGGAGTCCCAGGGTCCAGTCCCGCATCGGGCTCCCTGCTCAGCAGGGAGTCTGCTTCTCCCTCTGACCCTCTTCCCTCTCGTGCTCTCTATCTCTCATTCTCTCTCTCAAATAAATCAATAAAATCTTAAAAAAAGGAGGAAATTCTGATATATGTTGTAATGTGGCAGAACCTTGAGGACACGATGTTAAGTGAAATAAGCCAGTCAGAAAAAGGCTAATACTACATGATTCCACTTATATGAGGTACTTAGAGTAGTCAAAATCACAGAGATAGAAAGTAGAATTGTGGTTGCTGGAGGCTGAGGAGGAGAAGGAATGGAGAGCTGTTATTTAATGAGTACAGGGTTTCAGTTTTACAAGACGGAAAGAATTAAGGTAGAAGATGGTGGTGACGGTTGCACAGCATAATGAATGTGCTGTATTACTCAGTCCAGTACCAGATAGATTTCTCTGAACTCGATAATACATTTTTAGAAGACTCCTTTATTTGCTATTAATAAAAGATGGTTTTAAATGTAATTCAGAAACACATTGTTAACTATGGCATAGGAATCAACATGGCAAAGATAAAAATTACGTTGTGTTGTTAGGACATACTGCTGGAAGACAGAAATCATTGCTGATCATATGAAGATAAATTATGTAGAATGGGAGATTTGCTATCCAGTCAGATCAAAGGGTGGGCAAATTATGGCCTGCTTGTCAAACGGGCCTTCTGCTTATTTCTGCTACTGGTACACAGCCACACTCATCTGCTTATGTATTGCCTACAACTACTTTCATGCTACAGTGGCAGAGATGGATAGTTATGACAGACTATAAGTGGCCCTCAAGGCCCAAAACATTTATTATCTGGCCTTCTACAGAAAAAGTTCACTGACATCTGAGTTAGTTAATCAGGACTTAGGTGATCCTAATATATCAAATAATCCTAGATTATTTCAATAATGAAATATACAAAAACCTACTTTTGTGTGTGAACTTCTATGTACAATTATATCACAGAATATATGGGCTCAATAATAAATGATATTTTAAAGCTAAAAAACACTAATATTATAGAAAGTTTTTATACATGTTACCCCACTGAATGGAGTGGCTGCCTTGACCAGAATAAATAGATAAAGGATTCTGGAGTTACAGTTATAGCACCGTCTATGAAATTCATTCTCCACATGATTCATAGGCAGGCTATTGCTGAAAGAAATGGGAAAATCCAGACATTTACAGAGAGCCCCAAGGTGCCATTAATTTTATACAAACAAAACCATTTAAAAACCTTTTGTACCTCACAGAAGCTTGTGTGTTTCCTGTGTCAAAGTACTTAAATCTGTAGTTGAATGTTTATCATCAGTTACGGAAAATTTTCCATTATTATATCTTCAAACATTTCTTTTGCCCCAATTTGCTCCTTTTCTAATTATAGATGTTGTTCATATTTACCACATACAGGCATATCTTGTTTTATTGCACTTTGTAGATACTGCATTTTTTCCAGATTGAAGCTTTGTGGCAACCGTGCATCAAGCAAGTCTATCAGCACCATTTTCCAACAGCATTTGCTCATTTCATGTCTCTGTGTCACGTTTTGGTCATTCTCACAATATTTCAAATGTATTGATTGCTATTATATTTGTTATGGTGATCTGTGATTGGTGATTATGACTTGCTGAAAACTCAAATGGTAGCATTTTTTAACAAAAAAGTACCTTTTAATTGAGGTATGTACATTGTTTTTTTTTATTTTTTTATTGTTATGTTAATCACCGTATATTACATAATTTGTTTTGGTGTAGTGTTCCATGATTCATTGTTTGTTCATAACACCCAGTGCTCCATGCAGAACGTGCCCTCCTCAATACCCATCACCAGGCTAACCCATCCCCCCACCCTCCTCCCCTCCAGAAACCTCAGTTTGTTTTTCAGAGTCCATCATCTCTCCTGGTTCGTCTCCCCCTCTGACTTACTCCCCTTCATTCTTCCTCTCCTGCTATCTTCTTCTTTTTCTTTTTTCTTAAAATATGTTGCGTTATTTGTTTCAGAAGTACAGATCTGTGATTCAACAGTCTTACACAATTCACACTTAATAGACTGCAATAGAGTATAAACGTAACTTTTATATGCACTGGGAAACCAAAAAATTAATTTGACTTGCTTTCTTATAGTATTTGCTTTGTTATGGTGGTCTGAAACTGAACCAGCCATATCTCCAAAGTATGCCTGAACTGTCGATCTCCTTTCTTTGTTTTCTATCCTTTCATTTCTTCATGCTTCAGTCTAGATATTTTCTTCTGACTTACCTTCCAGTTTACAAGTTTTTTTTAAGATTTTATTTATTTGAGAGAGAGAATGAGAGAGAGCACGAGAGGAAAGAGGGTCAGAAGGAGAAGCAGACTCCCGGCTGAGCAGGGAGCCCGATGTGGGACTTGATCGCGGGACTCCAGCATCATGACCTGAGCCGAAGGCAGTCGCTTAACCAACTGAGCCACCCAGGCGCCCTTACAAGTTTTTTTTTTTTTTAAGCTGTGCTTAATTTGCTATTAAATCCACCCTTTGGAGTCTTAATTTCATTTATTATTTTTCAGTTTTATAATTTTTATTTGATTACATTTTATACTTTCCAGTTCCCTGCCATCATTGTCAGATTTGTCTTTAATTACTTGAACATATTAATCATAGATATTTTAAGGTTATATATGAAAATATCATTATTTGGATCCCTTGTTCATTTGTATCTATAGTGTGCTCTTTCTCTTGATTGTCAGTTAAGCCTTGTCTTCTTGTTTGCCTGGTTTTTCTTGTTTTCGTTTTTTTGAGATCTTGACACTGAAGAAATGTTCTAAAGCTCTGGATTATGTTACCTTCCTCCAAGAAGATTTACTTTTGCTTAGGCAGTTATCTAGGCAAGGGATGCTAGCAATTTCATATAACTTTAATTTTAACAGGAATTGACATGCTTCAAAGCTGGGCTTCAGTCTTTGAGAGGGATGATTTGTTTCTGTTCACCTTACTTATAGGTTTAACCCATGAAATATTTACCAGGGCTCCTTCTGGGGATCTGTTTGGAAGCTTGTTTGGCCTTTCAGCCCTCACTTTTTAGACTGGCAATTGCCCAGAGGGAAAAAGCAGCTCTAAATCCTGGGCCCACCTCTCTGGGCTCCACTCTCTCTTGGGTCTTGGACCACAATTCCTCACTACCTTAGGAGCTCTCTAATGCTTTCAAATAAATTTTTTAACATTTTTGTTAAATTTTTCTAGTTGTTTTAAATAGGAATGTAGTTCTGAAACAACCTAGCCTACCGAAGATGGAAGCAGAATTCCATTGAAAGGGAAGGACAAACTACAAGATTTGTTTTGTGAAAGATGAAGTGTACTAAATGTGTTGATGTTTTTTTCTGATGACATATAGTTTTTGATAGTATGCTGCCTAGCAGATTTTTTAAAAAATTATAGTTGACAAACAATGTTACATTAGTTTCAGGTGTACAGCATAGTGATTGGACAAGTCTATACATTACCTAGCAGCTTTTTCTTTTTAAATTAATATTCTTGGTCTATTCCTTTAAAGTAAAGGTGATATTTAACAGTAAGCAAGGAATTGTGCTTTGGAGAATTTTAAAAAGAAATGTTTGAAAAACATTTCCATCACCTTAAGATTTTGCTTTTGCAAATGGTATCAGGTTGGCACTTATAAAAATCTCTCATCTGCACAGCAGTTTAAAAGTGGAAATCATGGTTTTCTAACCTATTTAAATTTTTCTAGCTGAAAAAATTTTGGTGAGTCTTGAAGCCATTTTTTAAAAATGAAACACCTTCCAATTTTTGCCCAATAGCAACAGCAATGGAAATTTACTAATCAGATTCTTTCCTCCCACACACAGAAAGCTTTTGCATAATTGGTAGATGAGTTTTAAATAATAGCAACCATAGTTTAATAAACATAGCCAATGATGATGCACTTTTTCCATGTGGATTTACATATCTTTGTGAATGTTTTCTAATTATAGCTTCCATTAAAATCAAGGATAAAAGCTGAATTTGAGATCAGATGTTTGAAGCAAATTCAGTAACATCACTCACATTCATAATTTTTTAATGAAATAAAAATAATTTTGTACTATTTTAATAAACATTATTTTAAAATATTATTATTTTATCCTTTCTCCCAGTTTTTAGGTGTTATTTAGAATGCACACAATATGTAAATGTTGTAGTATATATATAACTTATAAATATACTTACATATATTGGGGTAATGCTCAAAAATGTTTGCTGATGGGTATGTGATCAAAAAAGTTTGGATACTACTGCTCTAGGGAATATATCAGAGGCAGTGCATATACTAAAAAACTTCAGTGTTTATATTTCAAAAATAAAACAAACGGTTATAAAGAAAAACAAACAGCTGGGTTAGCAGTCCCTTGAATTGCAGAGCCAGGAGGAAGTTGGGAGTTTCTGCTTCAAATTACTTCTCTTCTTTGTTTTTAGACAGGCAGTATGGTTTCCACAGAGCTCTCCTGAGGCTAGAGACATTTTCAGCCATCACTGTATGGTGGTTAGGAGCACAAGTTTTGAGTCCTGGCAAAGTGTGCGAACTCAGGGAAGTTATAGGAACTCTGCATGCCTCAGTTTTCTCATCTGTAGGAGGGGCTGCTTGTTTATTGTTGCCACCTGACATCTGAGCGCACACCTCCGCCCCCCTCCCCCCTGTTCACAGTTGTCCCTCTGCCCATGTGGGAATCTGTGGAAGCCTAAGGGGGCAGCTAGACATGAGTGGCTCTGGGCAGAACTAAACACCCACTGCTAGCAGGAGGTTTCTCTAGTATCACCTTCCCAGTGCTTGTTTTTTGCCCTTCTTGTTAACTCCATGAGCTAATCAACAATCTTCAAATAAAATCCTTTCTGCCTAAGTTAGCTAGAGTAATTTCTGAGGCTTCCATCTGAGTAATGTGAGAGATCATACTATCTTGCTGTGATTTTCTTGTTACTGTTGATTTTATTTTTAAAATTATCATACAAAATAGGGGTGGGGTTGTTTTGTTTTGTTTTGTTTTTTTGGTGTACAATGTTAGAATTTTAATACCTGCATAGATTCATATTACCACCACCACAGTCAGGTTACAGAGCAGTTCCATACCAAGAAGCACTCCCTCCCGCTATTTCTTTCTAGTCACACCTGCTTACTGCCCCACGTATACACCATGGGTAGTGGTCTATTGTTAGACCATTTTGGTATGCCCGGTAGGATCAAACCCCTGTGAGCACCACTAGAGTGTGAGCCCAGGAGTTCACAAAAAACTTTACTGGTTCACTTTGCCAAGCTCCTTCCTCTGTGCAATTTTCCTATAATATCCAGTTCCTTGGGCTTCACATTTTGATCCTTTGGCCAGAATGCAGTGTCTTTAGTTATCCCACTTTGCCGTCCATAGGGCCAAATGGTAGAAGTTTGGAGAGAGAAAGAAGAAAACTGGCAACCTAATTCACCCCACTCTCTTGGGATCACAGCTCCAACAGCTGGAGAGGAAAGCTTCCTTCTCTCATAGTTCTGGCTCCTGTTGAATTTTGGCCTCTGTGATGGTGGGCTGCTGTTGGATTGTGGGGTACAAGAAAATGGACAGAGGTAAAATAGAGGGAGGAGGACCTCTGAATCTTCTCTGAGCTTTAAGAATGCCCTTTTCTGAGCCAAATCTGGAGAGCTTCTTCAGGAACTCTGTCTGTTCACACTAATGCCCACTTCCAGGTTCCAGGCTTCATTGAGTTCAGGTCCAGGGATCTCAGAAAGGAAAAAAAATGGTAAACATCACCAGTTTGGTGGTCCTTTGAATTCTGATGTCCTTCCTCAATCCATCTGCAACCATTTACCTTCGGAGTCTTCAGATCATTGCTCCGCACATTCTGTCCAGAGTTTATAGGCGTGTTTTCTGGGAGACTCTCTGGGTTTTTGCAAGGATTCAATGTGACATTGTATGTTGTATTAGAATGCCTGACATTTTGGTTAATTAATCTATTTACCAACATTAATAAGAAATGTCAAATTGCTTCTGAAGTATTTAAAACTGTAAGACTGGGATCCTGGGTGGCTCAGTCCATTAAGCATCTGCCTTCAGTTCAGGTCATGATCTCAGGGTCCTGGGATCGACTTTCTGCCCAGTGGGGAGTCTGCTTCTCCCTCTTTCCCTCCCCTGCCTCATGCTCACTCGCTTGCTCTCTCTTTCTCTCAAATAAATAAATTAAACAACAACAACCACCACCACCCACAATTCTGTCCAGGACCATGTATGATAATGTCTTCCTTTGAAAATTGTTTCTGAGAAATACCTTTTGTCTCCATCCCCCCTATTAAACTTGATTAGAGGTCATGTTTATTTACAGTTAGGATGTGCTGCTTTTAATGGTATCTATGTCATAGAACAGATTTCAAGATGCCATACCCCTGTCATCTGTAGATCCAAATGGAGATGTGAGGAATGGATGGGGCAAGGAAGCTCTGGTTTAAGGATGGTGTTTTTCTTTCTTTTGAGTCCTTGTTTGTGAGCACAAGCCAATTACTGTGTTTACTCTACTTATTTATTTGTAACTTAGCCCAGAGAAAAGAGAACAGGGTTTAGAGTCTGGAGAATTCAGTTCTTCTATACCAGAGGTTTGAAGCTATAGCTTGTGAGCCAAACAAATCTGGCTCATGCACCCCATGTAAATACATACATAAAGCTATAAATAATGTAGTAGGTAAAGAAAATTTCACTGGAAAACAGGCATGCTCAATTCTTTACATACTGTCTATGGCTTCTTTCTCTTTTTTTCCCCAGTTTTATTGAGAAATAATTGACATACATTGCTGTACAAGTTGAAGGTGTACAGCATAATGGTTTAATATATTGTGAAATAATTGCCCCAATAGGTTTAGTTAATACCTATAATCCCATATAGATACAATAGAAAGGAAAGAAAAAATGTTCCTTGGGATGAGAACTTTCAGGACATGTTATCTTAACAACTTTCTTATATATCATACAATGTGGTCATCATGTTATACATTACGTACCTAGTACTTATTTATCTTAGAACTGGAAGTTTGTACTTTTTGACCACCTTCCTCTAATCCCTGCCTCCCATCTCTGGTAACCACAGATCTGATCTCTTTTTCTATGACTTTGGGTTCTGGTCTTGTTTTTTTTAGATTCTACATATTAGTGAGATCATACAGTATTTGTCTTTCTCTGTCTGATTTATTTCACTTCAAGTTCCATTCATGTTGTTGCTAATGGTAGGATTTCCTCATTTTTTGGTGGCTGAATAATATTCCACTGGATGTACAACTTCTTTATCCATTCATCCACTGATGAACAACTTAGGTTGTTTCCATGTATTGACTATTATTAATAATGCTGCTAGGAACATGGGGTGCAGATATCCTTTTGAGTTAGTATTTTCATTTTCTTTGGGTAGATACCCAGTAGAGGAATTGCTGGATCATATGGTTATTTTTAACTTTCTGAGGATCCTCCATAATGTTTTCCACTGCACCACTTTACAATCCCCCCAACAGTGCACAAGTGTTTCCTTTTCTCCACGTCCATACCAGCATTTGTTATCTCTTGTCTTTTTGATCATGGCCATTTCTAACAGGTGTGAGATGATATCTTCTTGTGATTTTAATCTGCATTTCCCTAATGACTAGTGATGTTGAGCATCTTTTCATGTATCTGTTGGCCTCTTGCATATCTTCTTTGGAAAAATGTCTATTCGGGTCTTTTGTCAATGACTACTTTCATGCTATAACAGTAGGGCTTATTAGTTACAACAGAAACTGGCCTGCAAAACCTAAAATATTTACTATATGTCTCCTCATAGTTTGCAGACCCCTGTTCTAAAACTATATCTGCCCATTTGGGCCAACACTTTTTTCTCCCAGGGTACCAATTTCCACATTCAAATACAAAGAGTAAGCTGAATTAGATGATCTGTAAGGACCCATCTATGCCTAACATGTTAGGATTCTGCCACCATTATTAAGGGCCAACCCATTTGTGCCCCAGTAACAACCAACTGGTTGACTTTAAACTCTTATTTGTGAAAAATTTCAAACACATACAAGAGTAGACAGAATGATATAACAGGTTCTTATGTACTTTTCACACAACTTCAATAAATATGATCTCATGGCCAATCTTGTTTCAACCATACCCTCCCAGTTCCCAAGCAACCCCCCCCACGCCCCACCCCACTAGATTTTTAAAAAGCAAATCCAAGGCATCATCATCCCATTCATAAACATACTATGCAGCTTTAAGGGATGAGGGACTCTTTTTTAAGACATAATATACAATACTATTTAAAATTTTTTTTATTGAGATAAAATTCACAAAATATGAAACTCACCATTTGAGCCATTTTAAAGTATACAATTCAATTGCTTTTAGTATTATTTACAAATGTTGTCCTTCACCACTGGTGAGCACAGAAAACAGGAAATTCCAATATATCTCCAGCATCCCATTAGCAGTCACTTCCAGTTCCATCCTACCCACATCCTTGCAACCATTAGTCTACTTTCTGACTGTATAGATTTACCTACTTTGGACACTTCATATAAATGGAGTTATATAATATGTAGCCATTTTTGTCTGGCTTCTTTCACATAACATGTATATTTTTGAGGTTTATTGATATCGTAGCAGGCATCAATACTTCATTCCTTCTTGTGGCTGAATAATATTCCATAGTATGGATATGCCACATTTTGTTTATCCATTCATCGGTTGATGGACATCTGGGTTGTTGCCTCTACTTTTTGGGTATCGTGATTAACGCTGCTATAAAGATTCATGTATAACTTCTTGTGAGAGTATATGTTTTCATTTCTCTTAGGCATGTATGTAGGAGTGGAATTACTGGATTGTATGGTAAGTGTACATTTAACTTTTTGAAGAACTGTTGAACTGTTTCCCAAAGTGGCTGTACCATTTTACATTCCCATCAGCCGTGTGTTGGTTCGATTTCTCTGCATTTTTGCTAACACTTGTTATTATCTGTTTTTCTGATTATCATCATCCTGGTGGATGTGAGATGATATCTCACTGTGGTTTTGATTTTCATTTCCCTAGAGACTAATGATGTTGAACATTTTTATGTGCTTATTAGCTACTTATAGATATTTTTTGGAGAAATGTCTATTTAAGTCCTTTGCCTGTTTTTAGACTGGCTTATTTGTCTTTTTTATTGTTGCATTGTAAGAGTTTTTTATGTATTCTGGATATTAGACCCTTGTCAGAAATATGATTTGAAAATATCTTTTCCCATTCTGTGAACATCTTTTCACTTTCATTATGGTATCCTTTGATGCACAAAAGTTTTAAAATGTTGATGAACTCCATTTTATTTTCTCCTTAGTTGCTTGTGTTTTCAGGGTCATATTTAAGACTTTTGCCTAATCCAAGGTCACAATACTACTATTACAACTAAACAAATGACAACAAGTTCCTGGTGTTATCAAATTTATAGTCAATGTTCAAGTTTCTCAAAAATGTCTTTTTATACTTGGTGTTTTTTTGACCAAAGAACCCAAACAAATTGCATCTGTGTATAAGTCTCGACTCTTTAAACCGAAGAGGTCCTCCTCTTGGTGTCTTTTTCCCTTGTCATTCATTTATCTCTAGAGTTTCCCACATTCTAGATTTTCCTGATTGCATCCCCAAGAGAGCTTCACCATGTTTCTCTACTTCCTGGATTTCCCAGGAGATGAGTAGTTAGAGCCAGAAGCTTGATCAGATTTAGGTTTCAAATTTTGGCAGGAAGCCTTGCTAGGTGGTACCATGAACTTGCTACTGCCTCACATCAGGAAGCACATACTGCCTGGTTGTCTCTCATTTAGTGATGTTAAGATTGATCAGGGATTTCTGATGTTTTCAACTTGGCCCATCCATTTTATAGTCCCTATCACCTTTCAGTGAATGGCTTTAGCAGTCATCAATGAGTATTGCCTAGCTCCATTATTTCATTAGGGGTTGGAAAGTACAGCTGATTCATTTGCTCAATGGTTGCTGTCAACTGAATACTGAAACTTCCAAGTGAATTATCTGTTTTGAATAATGTCACACAACCTACAAGTACCTGTGTTCACCCTCCTTCTCATACTCTGATTTTTAACCTCTTTACATTTTTTTTTTTTGAGCTAAACTGCAGCTTAGAGCATGTGGTTCACTTTCCACAGAATTGTCTTGTCATTATTTACTATATGGTTTTAGACACCCAGGGAATGAGTGTCCTAGACATTATTTACATCCATTGTCCTTGGCATAATTATGAAATCCCTGAACATAGTGTTTTGAGTAACTTTTTTTCTCCTACTTCCAACTCCTCAATTTCCATACTTTTCTTTCCTCTCCCCCAACACATACATCTTTTATCTTCCAAAGACTTTTCTAGAGTCAGGAATGAAATAGGATAACCTTTACACTAAAGTGCAAGGGACTTACTTTTGCCTCTCAGTGAGTTTGCATTTTAAAAGGGAAATGTACCTAAAGATTTAACCTAATAAAATAAAATCTTAGTGATGAGATATCAAGCTGGAATCCTAGGACTTTTCTTTCAACCAGAGTTTTCCCTGACAAAGGTGAGCAATCACAGGTCCTTTTTAACTTCAAAACACAGGATGTGGCCTATACAGTGTGTCTATTTTTGGTGGAGAACCTCCTGCTCTCAATGGCTCCATTTCAAAGGCCTTCCAGGTCTCTAGTAGGTGTTGGAAGTCACAGAGTCAAATGCCTAAATAACAGACAGGGATAGGATAGCTGATTATGACCACATCATCTTAAAACCAAGTTTAAGTTGTACATATTAGAGAATTTAGACTTCTTTGCTGCTCCCCCAATAAAGCAAAACACTTTTAAAATAGATTATTAGCTAGGATTAGCTTTGGCTGCAAGTAACAAACTTAAAATAACAACGGCTTAAGCAATATGGATGTTTATTCCTCTCATGTTCCAGGAATCTAGAGACTTTCAGTCCAGCACAATTGTGGCACTGCAGTGTCAGAGACCTAGGCTCCTTTGACTGTGTTGCTTCACTGTGCCTGCCTTCCATCCTCAGGTATCCCATGGCCCTAACTGATTACGAGTACTGCCCTCATTACATCTGAATTCTGACCTCCACAAAGGAGGAAGAGGGCAAAGAAGAGTATGCCTCCTCTCTTTAAAGATGCACTCGAAAGTTGCATACACCACTTCCTCTTTGTATCAGCCAGAATTAGTCACATGACCACACCTAGCTGTCTTTATTCCAAGCAGCCATGGGTTTAGTTAAAAATCATGGGTTTTATTATGGAAGGAGAAGAAGAGGGATAATAGGGAAAAAGTAATATCAGCCACAAAAGAACCCACATTATAACAGCAAACAAGAAACAATGTGGTATTTAGTGCCCCCCTCCCCAAATTAAAAACAAGATTTTTTTTTAAAGATTTTATTTATTTATTTGAGAGAGAGAGAGAATGAGAGAGAGCATGAGCAGGGGCAGGGTGGGGGTGGAGAGGGAGAAACAGACTCCCTGATGAGCAGGGAGCGTGACGACACCGACACGGGCTCGATCCCAGAATCCTGGGATCATGACCTGAGCTGAAGGCAGATGTTTAACTGACTGAGCCACCCAGTGGCCCCCAAAACAAGACACTCTTATATAGTTCACTCACCAATGTTGAACTATTATCAGTTATTTTGGATAGGACTGATTTTGCTTCCTAACACTATACCAAACTTATGACCCCTAATCCTCCTGCAGAAGAAAACCAATTCTTTCTGGTGCCTTTTTGATGTCACATGAAAGCCTACACTTGATAAAACAAAGTTATTGTGGCCAGTTGTGTCTATTTCAGGAACTTCCCTTTTTAGGAGAAAAAACTTCTAAAATAGTTTCATGTGTATTGTATTTCTAAAGTTGGAGTAAAATGCATGCTCATTGAATCTATTTGGTACTTGGGTTTGTCAGCTTGGGTTTTTGAATTGGTCATGTGGGAGAGGAATTCCTTGAAATCTTTTATTTATTTTCTGCTTTATATAAAGCACACCATGTTCCCAGCCTCAAATGTTGTAAAAGAAATCCTCACTTCCAAAATAACATATTGTCCAAAGTGGTTGCCCTAACTCACTCCTCTGGTTAATGGCGGCTGACTCACTGTGTGCTGGCAAGACTTCCACCTTCCACAAACAGTTTGAATTCTGTAGACATTAGGACAAGCTTCCTGTTTGGTCAGGCAGTGGCTAAGAATCAAATAGAGGTTGTGGTTTCTCTCTCTGGATATGATATCCAAGATGGAACTCACTGTGGGAGAGCTTCAGTGTTACTCTGGTTGTATGGCAGAGAATGGCCCAGGGATCCTCCCATCGCTCATCCCTTCAACTTCTCCCATGGTAGAGATCCAAATTCTCATATTTCCACTAAAAGTTTCCCCTGATCATCATTCAAGTCTCTCCAGTCTGTACCTCACTTTTCCAGACATGTAGTTGCAAGGCGAGTATAACAATTTGCATGCTTGTCTTCCAGGATTTCATCTATGACCAAAAACTTGTGCCTGCATTTTCTTTGAGCCAATCCCTTCCTCTTCAACAGGTCAGTCTCTAGAGCCCCTCCTATATTCTCACACATTTTCTTTCCTAATTTGCCTGCACCTTCTACCCCATCTTTTTTTTTAATCATTGTTAAACTTGGACATCCCCCCACTCCCCAATCACCACCCCCAATTTCTGATTCTGTGAACAACGGCTCTTCTTTTGCAATGGCTTTGATCTGGAATGACCTGATGCTCTGCTTCTACATGATATCTCTCTCCTACAAGGGCTGTCTAAATTCTTGCCTTTTCAGAATTAAGGATGAAGGTCAAAAGTCCAAGTCAAAGAGAATCAAGGGATTGATAATCATTCTTTGCCATAACTCTAGAGTATAACCATATTTTAAAGGATGACACACCTAAAATAAAAGTACAACCCACCCCTAAACTCATTGACTCAGGGGCTTTTTTCCACTCCTTTTTTTTTTTTTTTTTTTTTGCCACCACTGTTTTAGAGGGCTATGCTGGAGGGTGAGGTAAGAGTACTAAGTCAGCTTCTGCATTTTTCTCTTTTTTTGGTTACCATTTTTTAAAGATTATTGCATGAGTTTGTGCACCTATATTTCTCACTTGGTTGTGCTTATTTGGGGATAATTTTGGGGGGGTTTTGAAGGATGTAATTAATATCTGACTTCACTCTGCCCCCCTATTCTAGAAGTCTTTATTATCCACAGGCTTTTGGGGGGAAATGAACTATTATTTCTCAAAATCAGTTTCTCAGAAGACCTTACCAGCTCCACATTAAGGTTAAGAAATGGTGATGATAGCAATAAAGATACAATAAAAGCCATGAAACATGTTAGTGCTCTTATCCTGTCAAAAATTATTTCCATGACGAAGGACAAAACCAGATTACACTTCCCAAGGCAGATGCTGATGAATACAAAATAACTTCAATAAATAACTACTCTTTACCTACTTGAGTTCAATCTATTCATTGTGTCTTCTAATTACAGTAAAATAGACATGAAATTTACCATCCTAACCATTTTTAAGTGTACAGTTCAGTGGCATTAAGTACATTCACACTGTTGTGCAACCATCATCATCATCTGTCTCCAGAACTCTTTTTTTTTTTAAAAGACATATTTATTTGAGCGAGAGAGAGAGAGAGAGAGAGAGAGAGCGCGCGCAGGTGAGAGCGAGAGAGTGAGCATGAGTGGGGGGAGGGGCAGAGGGAGAGAGAAAATCTTTTAGCAAACTCCCCACTCAGCGCCAAGCCCAACGCGGGGCTCAATCCCAGGGCCCGGAGATCATAACCTGAGCCGAAATCAAGAGCCAGTTGCTTAACCAACTGAGCCACCCACACGCTCCCCCAGAACTCTTTTCGTATTGTAAAACCAAAACTCTTTACCCATTAAACATTAACTCCCCATTTCCCTTCCCCTGGTCCCTGGCAACAACCACCATGCTGCTTTCTGTCTCTATGAGTGTATGTACTCTAGATACCACGTATAAGTGAAATCAGACAGTATTTGTTCTTTTTGCTGGGCTTATTTCACTTAGCATAGTGTTCTCACGGTTCATCCATGTTTTAGCATGTGTCAGAATTTCCCTCCTTTTAAGGCTAAATAATATTCCATTATATATATATATGTATATATATATATACACACACACATATATATATACACACACCATATTTTTTTATTCATTTATCTGTCAATGGACACATGGGGTTGCTTTTGATTTTTGTGAATAACGCCGCTCTGAACATTGTTGTACAAATATCTCTTGAGACTCTCTTTTCGATTCTTCTGGATATATACCCAGAAATGGAATTGCTGGATCATATGGTAATTCTATTTTTAATTTCTTGAAGAATCATCACACTGTTTTCTATCAATTTATTCCCTTTAACTTAAAATGGAATCTCATGATAGGGAGCAATTCACCCAGGATTTGGGTTTGCTTTTGAAAAGACTGCTGAAAACAGAGTCTAAATATTAGTAATTTAATAGTAGCTCCAAGTTAGAAAAACTGTATAGCAATTACAACCAACTTAGCAAAGCACAAAGGGGAAAAGAACATATGAAATAAATAATGAACAATGGATTTGGATATAATTACTCTTTCCCTACTTGGAACTGTGCTGTGGGTGACGCTCACTAATTTCCTTCTATTTCAGGTATCCCCAAAGAGGCTCTGGGTGATCAGCACCTGGCAAATGCTAGGATGCTCTCCCTGAAGAAACACTTCCATGGGAGTGAGACAGAAACAGTTTGAAGTCTATTCATCATGGTTTGGTATCCTGTGGATTTCACTGGAATGAATCACTAAGTTGGGCTTCCAGAATGCTACCCTGAGAAAAGTGGGCAGAGCTCTCTCTTTGAATTAAAACCAAGGGTCTGGAATACATCTTGTGTTCCCATGCCACGCAGAGGGCTGTCTGTGGAGGAGGCCGAGTCTGCAGCATGGTGGGCTTTCTTCCCACAGCTGCTGGGGTACTTTTCTGGGAAATGAGAGAACATATTAGTCCAGACTTCAAACTTGTCACTTTTCATACACTAGGTGAGGCCCGAGGTTGCCTGTTTTTAGGTCCTAGGCTCAGTTCTTATTGACAAAATATAACTTCCAGCTTTAGAAATTAGGGATGGGGTGGAAAAGGGGTGTGCTTTCAGACACTTGTGATTAAAAAAGAAAGAAAGAGGGCGTGCCTGGGTGGCTCAGTTGGTTAAGCATCCATCCGAGTCTTGATTTCAGCTCAGGTCACGATCTCAAGGTCGTGAGATGGAGCCCTGTGGCAGGCTCTGTGCTCAGCGTGGTCTGCTTGAGAGTCTCTCCCTCTGCACCTCCCCCCCACTCCTGAGCTCTCTCTCTAAAATAAGTAAATCTTTAAAAAAAAAAAAAAAGAAAGAGAAAGTACATCAGGCTTCTTAGACATCACATGGGTCTTATAAAACTACATTTTGATGGGTTTAGTAGAAATGATCCCAAAACATGTGGATTAAATTTTCCAAGAAGCACACATGGATTTAAAAATTAGAAGGAAGGAGAACTTGGCAATGTTAGTCTGGGGCCTTCCCAGCCTCCAAATGCCTTGCTGTTCTTGGTGCCTGGTGGGTTTCTATAATCACACTCAGTATTTTTTAGTGATGGTGACTCACAGGATGGTTGACTAAAGAGTTGCCTGAGAAATGAGGCATCACCAGTGGCCAAACTGAGCAAGTTAGACGGAAAACTACTTGAGCTCTCATCGTCCAGGCTGGCTCTCCATATCACCAGCCTCTCCAGTGACTCAGCCATTCTTAGCCCCTTCGTCACTTGGCACATCCCTGGAACGAGCACCAACAGTTCTGCCACCGCCAGCACCTCCCAGTCAAGGTCAGTACATGTATGGGGGGTGCACTCACCCGCCTCCTGATTCACACAGGCGAAGCAGCCAAGGAAGGCAGCGCAGAGCAGGAAAGGAACATAGGCCTCCAAAGCATGGGTTCGCGGCTCGGGGCCACCACTTACCAGCACTGCTTCCTTCAACTCCACAACCTGATTTTATCATAGCATTGTGAGGACACAAGGAGGTAGCAGGCATAAAGGTGCCTAAAAGAGTGCAGGGCACATAGGAGGTGCCTAATCAATGGCAGTTGGTGGCTGTAGGTGGATGCCTATTTCCGTTCTTTGTTCCTTTTTTATTATGCCTTTCCCTGCTTCCTCTGGAAAAGCAACCTTTTTCCCAGTGGTCTGGTCCCCAGATCTGAATCACAACATGCAAGGGTGGTACAAATTGCCTCAGGTGGTTTTCTAAAAATGCAGATTCTTGGGCCCCATGTCTGTCCAGAAGTGTATTATAATAATACACACACACACACACACACACACACACACACACACACACACACGCTGGTCCAGGCATAAATAAATTCTAGAAGTATACACAAGAACTCATTACACAAATCCTGAGAAGTACAATGGGGTGTGGGGGTGAAGAGAATGTAACTCTTTGGATTCCACCCTTCCAAACCATTTGATATATTTTCTTTAAATATGGGTACATTTTTATTTTACAATTTTAATTTAATAACTACAAAAGAAATAAAAACAACTAAAAGAAAATACAAATAATGATTTATCTGATTCTGAGAGGGGAAAACATGAAAAGAAAGTAATTGCAAAGAAAGAAAAGGATGGACTTACATAATAATATAAAACTTTTGTAAATCAGTACACTACCAATACACACAAACACATGTAAAAGCAAAGTGACTAAGAAAATGGACAATCCCCTGGCTAAACTCATCAGGGGAAAAAAGGATATCACAAATTATTAACAATAGGAATGAAAAAAGGGACATCAATACATATCTTACATATTAAAAAAGTAAAAAGACCCAACACTTCCATTTACAGGAATTTGTTTAAGAAAATGAACATAGACAAAGAGGAAAAATGTATAGGAATGTCCATCTATGTGTTGCTAATAGCAAAATAATTTCAGGAATCTTAAATGTCCAATGATAAGTTAAATAAAATAAGCTCCACCATATCCATACAATGGCATATTATGCGGCCATCAGAAGTAATGTCAAAGAACAGTAACAAAGAAGACATCTGTAGAAAACAGTGAAAAAATGGTCAGAAAATAGGATTGGCTTGTTTCTGTTTATGTGCACCCACCTCTCCTCCCATCTCCCCCACCACACAAACACTCATGGGAAGAAAAGTGAAAAAACACACAAAATGTCCAAGCAGTTTTTCTGCATGGTGTGATTCTAGGTGGTTTACATTTATTTTCTCTTTTGCTTGGCAACATTTTCCAAATGATATACAAGAATATTCATTAATCATATAAGAAATAGGAAAATTAGTTGATAATACCTGTGGAAATAAAGATGGAAACACAACAGCACTAAGAGTATCTGCATTTACTGTGTGACAGAGGCTTAACTGGATTATTTCCATAAACATTCTGATGGAGTGGACACTAGTATCATCCCCGTTTTGCAGATGAGTCTACTAGACTTGGAGATAGGAAGATTTTCCCAAGGTCAACAAGCCAGTGAATGGAGAAGCCAGGATGCAAATGGAAACCTTTCTGACTCTGGAAGCCTACATTATGAAGACCACCTCCTAATGTTGGTCGACTACTAGGCAACCCAGTGCCAGAATCTAGAAGAATTTTACAGCAATTGCAAAGCACAAGTAGCTGATTTTGAGAACACCATTGGTCATCTGTTATGTGCTATGCAAACCAGAACAAAGATGGGATGGATGAGCCACCTTTTCATCTGTCATTCAGAAACGGAAGATCTGCACCAAATGAAAAAATGGGCAGACTTCCCTCTCCTGTGTTGGCGCTTCTCTTTTGAAGCAGCCAGTGTTGTCCCTGTTTCCCATCTGTACCTCTTTTTCTCTGTATTCAGCAGAATAAAACACTTTCAGGAAACAACTGGGCAGGAAGTAATGGAGGACTGAGTTTCATCCTGGGAGGTTTGATTCCCACAAGTAAAGAGCTGTGGTGGGAGCAGCCGGGGAGCATTGTCGGCGCATGGGGACTGTCGTGCTTTATAAACTCCATCTGTTTAGAGCATCTGGGACTCATGCAGCATGGCAGGGCAAGATTCTATTTCATTTTGGCTTATCCCTATTAGATGAAATCCTGCTAGAAATTGGGGGCTAGCTAAAAATTGTGTGCATCAACTCATCATGCACAGACATCAGATGTAGATGTGAGAAGGTACTCAATCCACCCCACTTGGAGTGGGGCCAAGTGAAAAGCATGTACTCCATGTAGGTGTTATCCAGCATAAGCTCTGAATGGACTTCACCTCATTCTAGGATGACAAGACAGAGTGAAATGTGGGTCTAATGGGGAAAGGTGTTACCAAGTAAAAGGAAGAAAGCATCATTCTCAAGACTCAGAGAAATCTGAAATCTGAAAAATGATTTATCATAAGAACAAAAAGAAAATTGTTTGGGGTACTTCTAGGATGTAGAGAGATATGACTCTGTGAAATGTGTACCAAAAAAACTATAAAAAGCATAGCTTCCATGAAAAACAATGGCATTGAATGAAAAGAGATACATGAGAGGAGAAAAGAGAGCAAATGGAAAAACCAAAATCCAGGAGTAATCATTCATTTGTTATTTGTTCAGGAAACATGTAATTTCACATATGTTCCAAGCACAGAAATAGAAGCAATGAGGAGCAGAGTTAACATGGTAAAAATTAAATCAGAGATGTAGAAGACAAACTTCAGTAGATTTTCAAAAATACAGGGAGAACAAAGAGATGAACAAGGCAGAGAAGATGAATGACATGGAGGACAAGAATTGGAGGTCTAATCCAGCAGTAATAGATGCATCTGGTGATAAAATAAAACAAAACAAATACACAAACAAAAACAAGGACAACTGGGGCATATAACATGACCAAAGATAAAGATATTTTCTTAAGCTTAAAATATAAAAACAAATAAATATGACAGGTAAAAGGAACTAGTTTACCACATTCCAGGCAAAATCAATGAAAAGAGAATCATCTTTAGGCATAACCTGAAATTTTAAAAAATTAACAGTAATTTTTAGAAATGATTTTAAAAACATTCATGCAGGAGCAAAATTACCTATAAAGAAACAGCACTCAGGCTGGCCACAGACCTTTCACCTATAAAACAAAAATGCCAGATGAAAATGTATTAAAAAAGCCCAAATTTTGAGGCAAAATGGTCAGAAACATGTAAGTTTAGGCACAGCATACCTGTGTATGAAAATGCAAAGATGGTTTAAAATATGTTAGAAAATATCATGAAAATTACTGTAAGTATTCTAACTTATTGAGGGTTTGGGGAACAGTGAATAGCACCCATCTTCTCTGCCCAAGTTCTGAACTGATTTAAAAATACAAGTTGGGCAGATGGGCTAAAATATTTCCCTTATGTTACTGATAAAGCTCCTATTGGAGAATATGCCTTGTGTCTATGGACTACTGGATTTCCTAACTGAAACCTAGGATTAGACAGCTGTACCCACAAATGTCTCCCTGATGTGGATGTCTATCCCGGTAAACATTCAGCATGCGGGGGCTGAGCAGAATGGATGCTTCCTAAAGGTAGGCTTGGTTCAGAAAGGATGGGGCAGTTCCAAACATGGTTGATTTCTAAGCCCCCAACTGCTCCACTCCCACTCCAGCCCAGGAAAGTGAGGGAGGGGGTGGGAAAAGGGGCCAGATGTTCCACTGGTGACATCAGAAGTAAGGAAGAAGCACCCCTCTTCTCCTTGTTGTATCGTTCTGTACCTCCTTTTCCTGCCCCTCTGCCCCCGCCCCAGTGCAGCTGCCAGAGAAGTAAGTACAAATGAAAAGCTGAAAATTGAGGAAGTTGTGAGCTAAAAGGTCTGACATTTATGTTTCCTACTGGAAACTATTCTAAGTAAAAAAATGGAAGTCAGGACAAAATTTATGTTATTCGTTATAGCATTATGTATTATTTAAAGATAGCCCTGTACTATTTATAATAGGAAAATACTTAAATGATTTAAATGATTATCTTTAGGAAATGGAAGAGTGCCTTAAAAGTGATGCATTTAAAAGATCTTTAACAACATGGGGATCTGCAAGAATCATAATGAGATGTAGTACAGGAGTTGTATATGGTTTTAGCCCGTTTGTCGACCAGAGCTGACGGTGAATGAGTACTTTTTTGCTTTTTTCCAGGTAGATTTTGAGGCCATATCTGGCCTCAGTGGGGAGAATGGCGTGATTGATGTCATTGTTTGGGGCGGGATGGGGGTCAGGGTAGGAAATGGTGTGATACCTGCCAAGTATTTGCCATCCATCTTGTTGGTGTGTAAGGAGAAGAAAGCAAACAAAACAAGATGTGAGGAAGTTACACCGAAATGTAAGTAGACGTGGCCTCAGGGAGTCAGGATCATGTGTGGTGTTTTTCCAGCTTCCTCTATGTGTCGCTATTACGGATGATCTAAGAACTGGCCTCCCTTGGACTGAGCTCTGGCTCTGCCACTTTGGAGCACTTGGCACTCAACTTCTCAGGGCCTCAGCTTCCTCTTCCAAAGAAATGTCAATCACAGGGGCCCCTGGGGGGCTCAGTCGGTTAAGCGTCTGCCTTCGGCTCAGGTCATGATCCCAGGGTCCCGGGATCGAGTCCCCCATCGGGCTCCCTGCTCCGCCGGAGGCCTGCTTCTCCCTCTCCCACTCCCCCTGCTTGTGCTCTCTCTCTCTCTGTCTCTGTCTCTGTCAAATAAATAAATAACATCTTTAAAAAAAGAAATGTCGATAGTAATGGCACCTCTGTCATGAGGTCAGGACTAAGGCACATAGGCCAAGATTAAATGCATTAAAATATAAGAATGTGTGTGGGACAGTATCCAGCACACAAGAGGCTTCATACAAAATTTAGCCATTAGTAGAATAGTAGTACTAGTGAGCAAATCTTTTTTCTTATAATGAGATAAAAAGAAAAAACAGGAAAGACAATGCGGAACTATGAAAAAAAATAACATGTTAAGTAGCTAAAGACTTAATATATGATTTTTTGTTTAATTTGAATGCAACTGTATAAAACAGTTAAACAAGTGAGAAAATATTTGAAAGAAATAGCAAAAAATAAAAGATTTTTAAGAGATTGGATTTAGGGGTTTTAAAAGCCATTTCCTTTTATGTCTTTATTAAGTTATTTAAAAATATGCCTGTGATTTTAAAAAACCCCTTTCCCATTTCCTTACAAACAAATATCTTCATCTATAGTAAATGTTCATAATTGTGTTTGATCAGAATTTCTCTGCCTTTGTTCTGGGAAGAACAGTTCCTTTTTTCTGGCCTTCATCCATCTTCATGGAGCAGTTGGGGGCTTCATGGGGTTTGGACAAATGCTGTTAAAGCTGATTGATCCAAGAGAGGGCACTTGATCCAAGCTAAGCTGATTAGAATCCTTCCTTGGGAAATTTTGAACTTGGGACTAGAGAGTATGATATACATATATACGTGTGTATGTATAGATATATGTATATATATGTGTGTGTACATACTATCTGTCTATCTCTCTATCATCTGATGTGGCATCTATCGAGTGTGTCCTGGTGACATTTATGTCCTTGGTCCCAGATATTCCTCTAACCCCGCCTTTCCTGCAGTTTCATTGCTGAACCCTTGTTCCATTTATGGAGAAACCCTGATATCATTCCGATAAATTTCCCTTTTTGCCTGAGCTAGTTTGAGTTGGTTGCAACCAAGTACCATAACTAATTCATGTCACAGTTTTGTTAATAATAGCAAAAAAATAGGGAACAGTCTTAATCAACAGTCTTAGGGAATGCTTACATAAATTATGTCACATCCACATGATGGGAAATTATGCAGTCATTAAAATAATACCTTCAACGAATATCTGAGAAATCATTTGGAATACTCTTAAATGAATACAAGAGTCTACTACCTGACACTGGGAGAGGGATGGCCATTGGGCGCCATGCAGGAAGAAGGACCAGCACATGCAGAGGCCTTGAGGTCCGTGAACTTGGCTTGGGAAGGTACTGACAGGAGGCTAATGTATTTGGAACAAAGAAAGCATGGAGGAATACGAAATTAGAAGAAGATGGATGTAGGCACTCTGGGCCCACTGTCGGTCATTTGAGTTTTAACTTAAAGCCATGAAAAGTCATTGAAGGGTTTTGTAGAAGAAGAGTGACATGGAAAATTTATATTTTTAGCTTCTGAAAGGAGAACATGGTGAAGATGAGCAAGAGTAGAAGCAGCAGAAATGGTCAGAAGGCTGCCACTAGGGGAGCCATATAATGATGTTTAAAATCTGGACAATTTTGAGAGTGAAAATGATACCTTTTACACCAGGACCATAGGTTCAATCCAGGACTTCCCTGGCCAAGCCAGGACAGATGGTCACCGAGCTATGATGGTAGTCCAGGCAACAGTGGTGACTTGAGCTAGGGTGGAGGGATTGGTAAGCATTCTAGCCATGGGGGCTGAAGGCTGAATTGCAGTCCTCGATTGGCTGCATTTGGCATAATGCTCTTTTGATGATCCTTTCTTTGCATTACTGTATTCAATAGGTAGTTTTTCCTGATGATTTTAATGCCTCTGGACCAGTGGTTCTGAAAATTTAGTGAGCATCAGAATCATCTGGCAGGCTTGCTAAAGCACAGACTTTTGGCCCTCATTGCAGGGGTTCATGATTCAGTAGGTCTGAGGCAGAGCCTGGGAATTTGCATTTCCCACAAGCTCCCAGGTCCTGCTGGTGCTGTTGGGCTGGGGACCATCCTTTGATGTCTGCTGCCGGTGAAGGGTACTCAGGCTCTTCCTGTACCATCTGCAGTCCAGTTTCCATTATGTATGTTTTTTATGCCTTTTCTGATGCAAGTTTCCTGTTTTGGTTTTTTAAATCTCTGGTGTATCTCTGTTTCCTTGCATTCATGCATTTATGTATTGCTTTACACAATTGACCGGAGAATCTCTGTGATCTAGTCAGGAAAACTAGGACTATTATTATCGGGTGCACTTTGTTCTAAAATTGCCCTAGGCTTAAGGTTTTTGTGTGTTTTTGAGGTTTTTTGTTTTTTGGTGGTGTTGGCTTTAGGGTTTCTCACTTCTAAATCATCCCTTACTCCCAATTTCCAGTACCCATTTTTTATGATGCAGTTTTCCTGTACTGGCCAATTGTTGACTAAGCTTATCTTCTGCTCTTTGTAACTGTTTCCTGAAGCTGCACTTTTTCTTCATCTATAGTCCCTGATGTCTCCCACCTTCTTGCATCCCAGGACCCTCGTCCTTACTTGCAATGGCTGTCAGCCCAGTGGGACCTTTCTGTTCCTGCCTTACTGCCAGTCTCGGGGGACCACTAGACAGCAGCGACTGCAGTAAAGGGTCTGTCACAGCTGCTTTGACTCTGCTTCGGCTCAAATCTCTCCTCGTCTCTGCTGACTTTGGGTCCCGTGAATCTTCTGGATTCATCACTCATGAATCCCAATAAGACCATGTAGGAAGGCATTGCCTCTGAGAACAGTGTTGCCAGGGAGACATTAGCCTAGAAATAGCAGCCACTTTTCTCAATAGTCTTTTCCTGTTCCTGCTTTCAGAATCTTTCCCCTTTTTCACAGCTTCAGGATAAGAGACAAAACAGCTGTGCTTTATGTTTGAAAACTGCAACTCACATTCAAAATGCCCCGATCCCAGCAGAAAGCCTGTTTTCAGCACTTTTTTTTGGAGAAGTAGGCAAAACGTATTCTTTTATTTTAATATAACTTTGTGTGTGTTTTAATGACCAAAGTAAGACTTTTTCATTGTTGAAAATTTAGAAGATGCTGCAGAGGCCGCTTTTAGGCAACCAACTTGAACAATGGAAGCCTGAGTCAGGTAGAGGGGCCCACAGGGAACCCCACCCCTGGCTGAAAACAGACCCATTAGGCCACCCACCTGAAAATAGCCAGAAGCCCTAGCTGAGCAATGGGTTACTTACAACACAGCCTAGGTACCAAAAAAGGAGAATTTCATACGTTCCCATACCTCCTCACCGCCCCCCTTAACTCCAGCCCCCTACTCCCCACTGTCTCCTTGGGGACAGTCTCTCCTTTGCTGTCCCGCTCATCACTCCCTTGCAGCATATTCAATAAACTTCTATCTCCTTTTCTCTGCCTCGGGTAAAATCTTTCACCATGGGCGCTGCTGGCCTCCACCTGATCGGGATGCCCCACAGATGCAGAATGCAAAAATAGGAAAATAACCACTGATGATCTCCAAAATAAAAACCACCCAGAGATAAGCTTTTCAGCACGTTCAAGTCTTCTAATTAATATCTTTAGCAGCAAAAAAAGCTTTTCTTCCAAGAAAATGGGACTTGGAGTCCCAATTTTTAAACAGATGTAGCTACTTGGGTTGGATTGGAGGCAGGAGACTTGGGCGCACTGCTTAACCTGACCCATGCTGCCCACAGCAGACCCACGCTGCCCACAGCAGACCCACAGGCCCATCTGCTGGACGTTCAGCTATCCACAGGCCTGTGTGAAGACTGCTGCTCTAGGTCAGTCCTGTGCAAAATTTAGACCCTGCAGGTTCGCTGCCAGAGGCATTCTCTGCCTGATACTCTGGTTGCCTGGGGGCAGGAGGAACGGATGCTATTTTGTGGTGGATGGGCCTTTCAGCTTCCCCATATTCTGTCTTTTCTTTTTTTTTTTTTAAAGATTTTATTTATTTATTTGAGAGAGAGAGAGAGAGAGAGAGCATGAGAGGGGGGAGGGTCAGAGGGAGAAGCAGACTCCCTGCTGAGCAGGGAGCCCAATGTGGGACTCGAACCTGGGACTCCAGGATCATGACCTGAGCTGAAGACAGTCGCTTAACCAACTGAGCCACCCAGGTGCCCCATATTCTGTCTTTTCTTACAGCTCATGTTACCTCCAGTTGGAAGCAGAGATTATTAACCCAGGGCTCAAATCTTTCCTGAAAAATGTATATCCATAGCTTTAATTAATGTGGGGCTCGTGCAAATTTTTTCCCCTTTGTAAACAATATTTTTGAAGATCTCAGCAATTTCCAGTTCAGTGGTACGATGGACATCTTTGCATTTAAACAGTAAATGGTTGAAGGAGGAAACAATTTGAGTAGAGATTTTGTTCCCATTGCTTTTAAGCTTGCCCTTACTGTGTCTGTCATGTTTTTTGAACAACTGATTTTTCCTCCCCCAATTTAAATTGTAATGTCTTGCCTCTAATATTTTAACTACCACCTTTATGAGACAATTATGTTGTACATATAACTACCTTTAGAATAAAAAAGCAATGGGAGTGGTGCCTGGGTGGCTCAGTCGTTAAGCATCTGCCTTCGGCTCAGGTCATGGTCCCAGTGTCCTGGGATCCGGCCCTGTGATGGGCTCCCTGCTCCGCGGGAAGCCTGCTTCTCCCTCTCCCACTCTTCCCTGCTTGTGTTCCCTCTCTCACTGTGTCTCTCTCTGTCAAATAAACAAATAAAATCTTAAAAAAAAAAAAGCAGTGGGAATGGCACTGATTTCATATAAAGAATATACTTTCCCCCACAGTTCTTAGTGTAATTCAGTACGCCATAAGTACATCGCTGGAAAGGTATGTTTCTAAAATTTTGGTGAATTCACATCTTTTAAATTTCGGCAACTTCACCTATTTTTTTTTTAAAGATTTTATTTATTTACTTGAGAGAGAGAGAGAGCACATGAGAGGGGGGAGGGTCAGAGGGAGGAGCAGACTCCCTGCTGAGCAGAGAGCCGGATGCGGGACTCGATCCTGGGACTCCAGGATCATGACCTGAGCCAAAGGCAGTCGCCCAACGAACTGAGCCACCCAGGCGCCCCAACTTCACCTATCTTAAATGTACGAGGAAGATTTCTTTCAAATGAAAACCCACAATGAGCACCTGCTTTTAAAAAGTGATAGCACTTTTGTGATGTGAGCACATCTGTGACATGAATAGACGTCTGTATTTTGTTATTTTATAGGTTCCGTCTGATCTCACATTTATTTTGAATTTTCTGAAAGGTGAGCCCATTTTGTAATGGGAGTTTTCAGCGAGGCACTTGTCCTACCCAGGGCGAGGTAGGCCTCACATTCTTGGACTGATAAGGGAGGCAAGGAATTGAAACGCCTCTCACCTCTAAAGCATTCCCTTTGCCAGTCTGTAGCAAACAGTTTGCAGCCTTGAAGGTCTTTGACCTTGGTGAAGCAGGGCTGGGCAGTGACTCTACTCTCCATCATGATCCCCTGAGCATCTTTGCCCCTTAACAACGTACAAGATAGTTAACCCCTATCTATCCCATCTGGCTCTTGTTTTGTGGTCATGCTAACACTGTGAATCTAAAAAACAAAATAAAGGAACAAACAAACAAACAAAAAACAGATTCTTCTGTTTTTTGAGAGTGACAGAGAGAGCACTTGAGCAGGGGTGGGGGGTGGCCGAAGGAGAGGGAGAGAGAGAAGGCTCAGTGTGGAGCCCATTGTGGGGCTCCATCTCACCACCCTGAGATCAGGACCTGAGCTGAAATCAAGACTTCCACGTCCAACCAACGGAGCCACCCAGGCGCCCCCCAAAAAACAGATTCTTAAATACAGAGAACAAATTGGTTCCCAGAGGGAAGGATTGTAGAGGGGGATGGATGAAATAGTGGTACAGACTTCCAGTTATAAAATAGCACAGAGATGAAAAGTACAGCACAGGGAATATAGTCAACAATATTGTAATAACATGGTGTGGCAACAGATGGTGACTGCACTTATCGTGGTGAGCACTGAGTAAGGCACGAATTGTTGAATTAATATGTTCCACACCTGAAACTAATATAACATTGTATGTTAATTATAGTTCCATTTAAAAAGAGTAAAAAGAAAAATTATGATGGAATTAAAAGGACAGATTGAGATGAAACCCTAAACTTCCTGACCCTTCATGGAGACCTCAATTACTTTGTATTTAACATCTTTTTGTTTCTAATGATTTTTTAATGTATACATGCAGCATCGGGTACTCTCCTGTTAGTGGATGTTCCAGAGAAGAGGCACAAATCCATGGTTAAAATTTTTGAAATCAATACCACAGTCCCTGTGGCCTCTTGGCATGTGTGGGAGTCTCCCTCTGCTCCCTGGAGCTGCGGTACCCCCTAGCGGCCGTTTCTCCTCCTTGTAGAGCCTCCTCCTCATTCTGTTGGGCCGCACCGCCTGCCAGCTGGTGGCTCCAGTGTGTTTAAATTAGAGAATCACTGCAAGTTCTGCATCTCTTTGAAATCAGTTACATTCAGGGCTTTTTGTGTTATGTTGCATGGCTTCAGATGAGAAAAGGTCCCTGAAGCATGGAAACAGTAGGTAAGTGAAATTCTTCATTTCCTCTTTTGTTAGTTACCTGTCCTCTTCAGATGAATCCTTTCCCTGTTCTGCCGGAGAGAACATGAGGGAGGTGTACAGAGACATCGAAGATGAGCACTGGGGACACAGCACCTCCACAGGTCCACTCCCGGGACCTGAGCACAGCTCTCTTGATTTGTGTTCCAAAGCCCTGCAAGAGAACTAAGCAGTTCTTTTAAGCTCTTGAAGCAATTTGGGCATCCTTAAAGGCCCCGGGGCCCTAGAAATTTCTTCTGTTGAATTGTAGACTAACTCATTGAACGCTGGACTCTTTTGTTTCTGAGCATTGAGTCTTGCACATAGGATGAACTTAATATGTGTTGATAGGATAAAACAATGAATAGGTACTCGTGTGTCTCTGACACCCCATCTCAACTCTGGTTTCATGGGACAAATGCATTCTTTCCCTTGGCTACTCGCCCTTCAGAATCATTGGATACTTGAAAATGGTCCCTGAAGAGATCAACACTTTGTTTAATAACAAAGTATTCCTGTTTTTGACTCCTTCTTGGGAGACCAACTAAAAATCTCGTAAGCTGTAACATTGTTTAATTCTAGGATGCAGATCTGTGAATCATAGTGGTCTGAAGCCATTGAGTCCATCCATTTTGGAGTCTTATAGAGAGCTGACCACTCCAACAATTCGGTCTGACAATCAAAATGTGCTGCCATTTGAGGGAATGATGTCCAAGGAGGGGCTGTGGGAGCCTCTGTCAGAGATGATGTAAAGTTCAACACAGGGAGTTATTGGAGAACTGGAAAAACTCTAAGCTCCCTGCCAACTCTGTTAGAGGAGTCTGCGATTCTTACTCTAGATTTTAAAATATTCTGGTCTTATGAGCCAATCATCTTAGCTTTTGTTTTAAGTGTTAAAAATGTAAATGAAGGACTGTGAACTTTCCTCTTCTATTCCACCATACGGCTCTCAGATCATTGCTAGATAAGATGCCCCACCCCTGGCTTGGCATGACTCCCCCAAGAACCCCCTTCTGTTCCCTTCTGTCTGCTCTGGCATTGTCTTGATCTGCTCCACTCTGATTGCTGCCTTGCTGAAGGGGGACAAGAGTGGCTAGGACAGGAAGAACACCCTCTACTATCTAGTAAACTTTGTCACCAGTCACAACACAGTGCTCCCTTTGTCTTCTGATAAAGTTCTTTCATTTGGCCAGATACCACAGTTGGTTATTGCCCTTGGAAAACTGGGAAGCCATCTGAACCAGAAAGCAAAGCCCCAAGGGGAGAAAGTGAACAATTGTCCTAAGCAGATCAGGGTCTCCTGGAGTAGAAGGAACTGATATCCCAAACTCTATGTCCTGAAAGAGTCAAAGTTAGGGAGTCCTGTTGAGATGGACCAGTGAGATGGACACTGGCTATGGATCCTTTGAAGTAAAATTGCCCCAGAGCAGTAAGAGGATGGGGTTGGTGGACGGATCTATCACTGGCTCAGGGATGGCATGGTTGAGTCTTTGAGAAGGTCTCAACCCTCCTGGGAGTGGCCAGGTGGTGATGGAAAAGCATTGGTCTCAGAGAAGTCTGTGAGAATCTGAAGCTTTCTTTGGGCAGCAGAATGCTGGGGCGATCGTTTTCTTTCAACGCGCTCTTATGAAATACTCAGTACTATGGCATGTACTATTGCAAGCCAAGCCTCTGCAGCCAGGTCCCCAGGCCAAGTTTCTATAGCCTGGCATGTGACTGAGCTGGGACTAAAATACAGGTTCTTTCCACCTTGTCATCTTGTACCGTTCCTAAACCATTATGAATCCCAGAGCTGAGTGGCCTTTGCATTTTAACAACTGACATGATGTCAAGCCAAAACGCTGATACAAGACGTCGGTGGAATTCCAGAAATGAGCAAGTGGGTAAGGATGATTTAGGGTGCTGGAATGCTGGGGTCTGCCTAGTGTTTCCAAACTCTACATGGGTAATTGACATTGTAACATTCTCGGCTTGTGAAAAATCAAGCTGGATAGAGGATGTGTATATATATATATATATATATATATATATATATATATATATATATATAAAACAAGACTCAAAAATGTCTCCCAAATTCTTCTGTGATCTCATATCGAGGGTGTCCTTTCAAAGTCTATCCATTTTATTTCTGACTCCTGGTTTGCAGCAAACAATGCCATATGACTTCATCACTCTAAGTAATAGGGCCAACATCTATCTTAGCATTTCAAGAAAACATAATCATTGGAAATTTGTCACAAATTATACAGAAAGAAGGGACCTGTGACACACCTATGCTTTTGCATATTTCAGGTATAAAGATACTAACTCTGTTTTGAGAGATTACTGCATTTCCAACAGTGCTAAATCTTACCAAATTTTTAGCATGCACTTTAGAATGACATGAAAATTACTTGGTTCTTAAAAAATAGTTTTCTGTAATTTATTAGAGCAAGGACTATTTTGATATTATTTCTTTGGGGAAAGGAAAAGTATACTTTAGAAGATATCATATCCAGACTCCAGGTAAAATTAACCTACTTTCAGAAATCTTAATCATGCTCCCTTCTAGTTTAATGATCATTAAATTTGTCTTGTAATCGATTTGAAATAAACCACAAAATAGTAATGAATAGAATTGGTTATAATTTAGGAAAAACCTGGCATCTTAAGTTAATAAAATAGGATTGATGAGAATGGAATGAAAAACGAGTCTGCTGTCAACAGGATAATTTACACAGGACTTGGGCTCTAGGGTATTTCAAAGTTATAGGAAGCAGCTACAGGACTCTGGATAAAGGCCTTCTTTCCTTTTAAAGGCATCTAAATGTTGTTCTGTAACATTTACTCCTAAATTTTATGTTGTTTTTACTATAAATTTTAGCTTCAATTAAATATTTATTGAGTGATGTTTCCCTTTGTTGGTTGCCAGCAAATAAGAAACTAACTTAAACTAAAAATAAATTTTTGGACAACTGCGGATAGCTTCATGGGATTGAACAAAAAGCTGAAATAATATGCTGGAGTTTTAAGGGTCAGTCTATAACACCTCTCTCTTCCTCCCCAGAGTTTGGGAGCAGGTGAAAGGTATATATAGGATTTATAAAGATGTAGATTTTTAAAATCATCTTTATCACCCAATAAAGCTAATTGGACAGTGTGGCTTTCAATGTGTGACCAAGTGAGCTTACTAATATGCCGTCTCTGAATTAGACTTATACAATGGGGACCTCGGCACAGCTGGGCAACCACAGGTCTCTCTCACAAAGGCAGGCTCCTTGCCACATGGCAAAGAGCAATCAGAATGAACTCTCCTTGTAAGCAAGCAAAGCTGGAAGGACAAAGAGGAAGTGGCAGGCTTGGGCACATCCAGTTCCTTCTACAGTCTCTTCGATCAAGTAACTCATTCCTGCAGAGAAGTCCATAAAGGAGTGGAGACAGCCCAGAACCTAATGGAAGTTCCTCCATATGGAAGTTGGAGGCCAGGGAATCAGAGCATTATCTGTTGAATAGTGTGGGTTGTGCAGTGCACGCCCTGGACAGCATTAAGGTGCAGCTCTATTAAATAGGTCTTCCTAATAAACTAAGCTAACATAAGATCTCCATCCTGAGAAGCCTTTCCTCACCTCCACCTTTTTTAAGAGATCCTAAAAAGAGATTCCTTTTTAAGAGAAACTGACTACTCACTTTCTCTCCCACACCTGACCTGTGGAAGGGGTTCTGTCATCATTAGGTCTCTTCTTCAAAGCTTTTAAAAAGCAGACTTAGGAATAAACAGGGAACAGTGTTGTACAAAGCCAAGAGCATGAACAGAAATTTGGGGGAGATTTGGGGAAATTGGACATTGGAGAAGCTATGAGGCCTGAAAAAAACACATGGAAGGGGAATGGGGGGTTTCTAAGAATGTTACTGGGAATTATGCATCCCCCACCCCACGATGTTTGAGAAATTCAGTAAAGAACTTCCATTACTTTGTAATTGGACCATGTTCCTTTGACCATGATAACACCCAGAAACTGTTGCATTCAGTTGAATATGAAAGGTGGCTAACAGGAGACAGGGTTTCCAACATGGCTACTGAATGATTTGGGGTCTCTTTAATTAGGATAAAAAAAAAAACAGCAGAAAGAGTGCTTAGGGGATAGAGGTTACTGATTTTCAGCTCTGTTTTTTGCTTGGGGCAATTTAAATTTAACATGTCATTTTAATCTGGGGGGTAGTTAACAACTGTATTGAGGTATATAGCACACACACCATACAATTCATACAATTCATCCACTTAAAATGTATATATAATTAAATGTATGTTAGTATATTCAGAGTTGTGCAAACATCACCACCATCAATTTTAGATTGTTTTTATCACCTCAAAAAGAAACCCTGGACCCTCTAGGTAAATCCCTCCCCTACTCTTGCAGCTTTAGGCAACCACTAATATCCATAAGTATATTTTTTGTCTTTATGGATTTACCTATTCTGGACATTTCGTAGAAGTAGAATCATATCATACATGGTCTTTTATGACTGAATTTTTTCACTTAGCATATTTTCAAGGTTCATCCATGGTGTAGCAAGTGTCAGTATTTCATTCTTCTTTATGACCAAATAATATTCCATTGTATGAACATACTGCATTTTCTTTATCTATTCATCAGTGGTGGATTTGTTTCCTCTTTTTGGCTCTATGAACAATGCCCCTAAGAACATTCACATAAAGGGCAGAAGACTGAATAGACATTTTTCCAAAGAAGACATCCAGACACATGAAAAGATGTTTAACATCACTCATCATCAGGAAAATGCAAATCAAAACCACAATGAGATACCACCTCACCAGTCAGAATGGCTAAAATTAACAACACAGGAAACAACAATGTTGGCGAGGATACAGAGAAAGGGGAACCCCCCTACACTGTTAGTGGGAATGCAAGCTGGTGCAGCCACTCTGGAAAACAGTATGGAGGTCCCTCAAAAAGTGAAAAATAGAATTACCCTATGACCCCAGCAATTGCACTACTGGTTATTTACCCAAAGAATACAAAAATATAGATTTGAAGGGATACATACACCCCGATGTTTATAGCAGTATTTCAACAATAACCAAACTATGGAGAGCCCAAATGTCCATCGACAGATGAATGGATAAAAATGTGGTATACACACACACACACACACACACACACACACAATGGAATATTACTCAGCCATCAAAAGAGTGAAATCTTGCCATTTGCAACAGCACAGATGGAACTAGAGGCCATTATGCTAAGCGAAGTAAGTCAGAGAAAGACAAATACCATATGATTTCACTCATGTGGAATTTAAGAAACAAAACATGAACATAGGGGAAGGGAATTATTATTTGACTTTTTGATTATAGCCATTCTAGTGGATGTGGTTTTAATTTGCATTTCCCTGATGACTAATAATGTGTAGCATCTTTTCCTGTGCTTATTGGCCATTTGTACATCTTCTTTGGAGAAATGTGTACACAGATCCTTAGCCCATTTTTAAATTCAGTTATTCGTCTTTTTATTGCTGAGTTGTAAGAGTTCTTTATATATTCTAGGTACAAATCTCTTATCAGATATATGATTTGCAAATATTGTCTCCTATTATATGGGTTGTCTTTTCACTTTCTTGACAGTGTCCTTTGAAGCACAAAAGATTTCCATCTTGGTGTAAGTCCAATTTATCTATTTTTGTCTTTTGTTAACATGTTGATTTTTAAGGACTAATAATTTATGAATGAACTATCTTTTTTGCTATGTATACTTTTTAAAAATATCTTGCCATTACTGAAAATTTTAGTCTACATATACATCCCATACCTTGATAAAAACTGCTGTTAGATTTATAGTGCTTCTTCATGCAGTGCCACATTATAAATAAATAGTAATACAGTATTTTTCTTAATAATCATGACCTACTATCAGTTATTTTTTAATTTGACCAATGCCTTAGTCTAGAGTTTGATTAGTACATATCTTTATAACTTGCACCAAATTCTGTCAGACCTTTCCCATCACTAGCACAGGTTCAGTGTTATTTTACCTAGCATGAAATGTTTAAAAAATCCTTGTACTTTTTCTCCTCTTCTTGAATCCTGTGGTATTTCAGTTGAGGGAATCAAATTGTCTATTAGTTGTTAAAGTCAATCTTTTCTTCCACATCCTAAAACTGAGAGAGAGAAATGTTTATTTAGATATGTTAAGTCTCCAAGTTACTGCTGGCTGGGCCAAATTTCAGTTGATACGTGATAGCATTTCCTTGTTTCATTTTTAAGCAATACTTAGAACTCAGGAACTGCTGCCTTTATAGAATTTTCAGTTACAAATCCCATCAGATTAGAACTATCCAGTGAAATTTAAACAGAGTGCTTTTAATATATTTGTTCACATTATTCCTAACTCAAGTGTAGGAAATCTTGTAACTCGAATCCCTCTTTCATTACAAACCCACCAATAAGAAGGTCTTATCCCTTTTTTTCTTCATGGGGAAATAGGTTTTAACTGATACACTTACTCAGGGCTTAGATGTTTGCACATCTCTATTGATATCTTTGTGAAAAAATGTATTTCATATTGTGAAACTAATGTTTTGTTGATTTGTTTCAAAATCTTCCAAAGGAATAGGATTTATCTCCTTTAGTATTTTCACCTGGAAGGGAGACAACACTGTTGAGAAGAGCTAAGGTAGACTATTGAAAATAGCACTGAGGCTGATCATTTGCATCACCTGAGTAGCCCCTAAAAGTCTGGCTCGGGCAGCCGAGTCCCTAGCTTATAGGAGACTCCATAGCTTGGCTGTTAGAGCAGTGGCTCAGACTGGAAAGAACCAGACGAGGTGAAATATTAAAGGTGTAATGAAGACCTGCAGTCTAAGTGGTGGCTTACTGGAGCGGTGGGAATCAGAAGCCGTAAAACTTGCATGCGATGACCAACTGGTGAGAGAAGGATGTATGTGTGCGTTTTTCGAGAACTGAAAAGACTGGAGCATAATGTAAGGTACCTCACTGAGTCTCTTCACCTTTCCCTGCTCCCCCCACACTTTAGGAATATATTTGTAAAATCTATTAATATTTTAAAATGTACAACTCAAAGGGGAAGCTAGCTGATCTATGCTGTTGTTTAAATTCAAAATGTATGTAAATATTTAGTACAATGGTCGTTTCCAAACCTTAGTCTTCATTAGATCATCTGAAGAATTTTAAAAGCATACAGATCCATAGGCCCCATCTCTTTTATTGGATCAGAATCTCTGCTGATGGAGCCTGGATACGTGTTTGTGTAGAAAGCTCTCCAGGTGATTATGAATAGCAGACATCCCTGCTTCTGGGCCAGCACAGGTAAAGTAAGTCAAGTCTCCGTGTTTTCACATTTTTCATCAAATAACACTGAGAAGTTAGGATCTAAAATGCAGTTGGAATGATGCCTTGCAGTAGTGGTCCTCAAAAATATTCGTTAGAAATCTTTGTTCCAAGAAATGTTAGCTTGGTTTGTAAAATGGAGAACAGCAAGAAGATAAACTGGAATTACTCCATTTGGTGGTGAGGGGGTAGGTCGAGGTACTGGAGATGAGCTACATCTGCCCCCTGGCGGAAAGAAGACCAGGAAGGAACCCCCAGGGCTGTGAGGGGGCATTTACAAATCTGCGTTTCATTTATTTCTCTCCCTCTGCCTTTCCCACTGGGGATTCCCAGTTTCTCTAGACATCTCCATTCTTCTTGCTCTCGGGAATCAGAACCAAGAAGTCAGGAGGCTGCCTGTTAGGGGGCCCCTATTACCGCTACCTTTCTCCTTCCTTCTTTCTTGTGACATAAAGCCCTTGATGCCCTAGACATGGCCCTTATTCTCAGGCAATAGGCACCAGCCTGGATTTTTAACTCTTGATCTTTCCTGGTGAACCAAGCTGGACAAGATAGAAGGAAAGATGATGGTTCAAACTAAGCAGCTTTAAATGCCTCTCCCCAGGCTTCACTCTCTCCAGTGAGCTTCTAAATGCCTTCTCTTCACACAAATCTCTCAGAAGGCTCAGTCCTACCAGTTTTCCAGTATTCATAATCCCTTTACTTCTAGTAGAGGCTTTACTCCCTAATATCTTGATGGCTTCATGTTAGAAATGAACTGGGGGGAGACTTAGATCAGTATAACCTCCTGTAGCCTCTTCTCCCTGGGCTATTATCTCATCTACTTTTAGTTTATCAGTAATTACTATCCACTCTGTTCTGTGGTCTTTCCAGCCTCCCATCACTCTGACCTATGAAGTCCTGATAACCGCGTCTTCACCCAGAGGAGGTTGGAGCCAGGAGGATAGGCTTGGGTTTTAGGGCAGCTCCTCAGCTCTGGTAGTGACCAGCATCACATGTGTGACTTTGGAAAAGTCACTCAGCTGCTCTGGAGCTGACAGCTCACCTGCAAAATGGGTCTAGATTAGGTAATCCCCAAGCGCTCTTTAGTTTAACAAAATGGTACTACTTCATCTATGATTCTTCCTTCTTCTTTTCCCTCCTATTGTATTAGTGGTAAGATCACCTCTTCCCCCATTTCAGTAAGTACATTAGCTGTCTAATCCAGTGTTCTCCATTTCCTTCCCTAGTCAAGAACTTCAAAGATATAGTTGCCAAACACATTTTTCTAAACACTTCTTTTTGTTTTGATATTACTCTAATCAGAAATCTACAATGGCTTGCCAGTTCCTACCAAACAAGACATTAATCTTTTTTTTTAATGTTTTATTTATTTATTCATGAGAGTCAGAGAGAGAGAGAGAGAGAGAGGGGCAGAGGGAGAAGCAGGCTCCCACCTAGCAGGGAGCCCGATGCGGGACTCGATCCCAGGACCCTGGGATCATGACCTGAGCCGAAGGCAGACGCTTAACCATCTGAGCCACCCAGGTGCCCCAAGACATTAATCTTTTGTCTGGTATTTCAGAGTCTCCGCAGACTGATCTGAACTTAGCATTTCCAAACTTATGTTCCATTCCTCTCCCATTAGGAACTCTTCTCCTGGCCGAAACTGTTCTAGTCATTCTTTCCATAATTGTTTTACACCTCTTCATCTGAATCTCTTCCAAAATATCTTCTTTATTACCCATGCTTAAATCTTACCTTCAGTAAAGCCCAGCTACCATCCTGTGCTTGATGGTGAGTTCCCTCTGCCTCTGCCAGCCTGTAATGGTCTTTGGTCCCACTGAAGTAATTAAGGCTCACTGCCCACATGACTTTTGGCTTTTTTTTTTTTTAAGACTATTTTTTTTTAAGATTTTATTTATTTATTTGAGAGAAAGAGAATGAGAGACAGAGAGCACGAGAGGGAAGAGGGTCAGAGGGAGAAGCAGACTCCCTGCTGAGCAGGGAGCCCGATGCGGGACTCGATCCCGGGACTCCAGGATCATGACCTGAGCCGAAGGCAGTCGCCCAACCAACTGAGCCACCCAGGTGCCCATGACTTTTGGCTTTGACTAAGACTTTCTAGGCAACTATATCTTTGAAGACCTGGATGATATTGGATTATTATTCATTCCTCCTCAAGGTATAGTTCAGTATTTTGTACAAAATGTGTGCTCAATTCACAGAATCTATTGACTATCAGACGCTTATATATTGGTTACCTAGAAATATAACCTCATGTAATTGTCAAGAGTATGTGGGTTGTAATGATAATTCTCCTACACCAAGGCAAAGCGTTGCAGAATGCACCCCTGTCTATGCATGTATGCATGCATACAAGCCCATGCACACATGCTCATGCACGCACACAGACTGCAAGCTTCTCTCTGGGGTCAGGTGAAAGAGTATCTAGAGATCAGTCTGATTTGTAGAATCTTAGGAAACGTTATCAGTGTTCTATTAGTCAGGAGTAGCTCTTAAGGAGTAGCTTAAATGAAAACAAGTATGTATTGGCCTCTGTGATGGGGAATTCAAGAGAGAGATTTCAGACGCAGCTGAATTTAGGGATTCCAGTGTGTCCCAGCTGATTTTAGTCCATGTTGATTTCCTCTTCAGACAAGTTCTTTCCACATTTTGATAAAATAACCCTTGGCAACTTCAGGGTGAAGCAGTCTTACAATGAGCAATCTCAGAGAACAGCTGCTTTCCAACAGCATGGTGACCTGCTCTTTCACAACTGCTTTCTTACGTCTGATGGCCCTGGACCTGCTTTACTACACTCATGTAGCAAGGGACACCTCATGACAGCACCCAAACCCTTGGCAATCCCCATTTCTCCTAATCCCACCTCAGAAGCGGCAACCAATCCAGAAATGATGGTCACTTCCTAGACCAGCCTCAGAATCCTTTAGTGGGACCTTCACCTTACATAAGATGTTTTCTTCTTGCTGAGTGGCATGTCACGGTTCTGTGATGTCATTTTATTAATCAACTTGACTGGGCTAAGGTATGCCCAGATAGCTGATAAATCATCATCTCTGAATGTGTCTGTGAGGGTATTTCCAGGAGAGAGAAGCATTTGATTCAGTAGACTGAATAATAAAGAAGATTCACCTTCACCAATCTGGGCAGGCATCATCCAATCCACTGGGGGCCCAAACAGAACAAAAAAGCAGAAGAAGGGCCAATTCTCTCTTTTCTTGAACTGGAACATCATCTTCTCCTGCCCTTGGACATCTGAGGTCCAGGTTCTTGGATCTTCAGACTCAGACTGAAATATACTACTGGCTTTCCTGGTTCTCATGTTAACCGGCAGCAGACTGTAGGATGTCTCAGCCTCCACAACTGTATAAGCCAATTCCTGTAATGAATCTTCTCTACATCGAAACCTACATAGAAATCCTATTCTGTTTTTCTGGAGAATCTTGACTAATACCATTCTTATGCAGTGCCCTCCCTCATTGCAAATCAATACATCTGATTTTGTCAGACTATAAGTTTGTGCTTTGTGGTCTCTAGCTAAGTAAATTTTAACAGAGACATAGGAGGAATGAGTCTATATGTTTAACTTTTACCCTAAATTAGTTCTTAGAGGATGTTTTCTGATTATATTTTCTTGTGGGATTTTGACTTCTTGTGTTATGCAGCACCTACCCATTTTTTTATTTTATTATGTTATGTTAATCACCATACATTACATCATTAGTTTTTGATGTAGTGTTCCATGATTCATTGTTTGCGTATTATACCCAGTGCTCCATTCAATACGTGCCCTCTTTAATACCCATCACCAGGCTAACCCATGCCTCCACACCCCTCCCCTCTAGAACCCTCAGTTTGTTTCTCAGGGTCCATAGTCTCTCATGGTGCATCTCCCCCTCCAATTTCGCCCCTTCGTTTTTCCCTTCCTGCTATCTTCTTTTTTTTTTAACATATAATGTATTATTTGTTTCAGAAGTACAGGTCTGTGATTCTTACACAGTTCACAGCGCTCACCATAACACATACCCTCCCCAATGTCTATCACCCAGCCACCTCATCCCTCCCATCCCCCACCACTCCAGCAACTCTCAGTTTGTTTCCTGAGATTAAGAATTCCTTATATCAGTGAGATCATATGATGCACCTATCCATTTTTACTGGAAACTCTCCACATGGATCTGAAAGCTTTTTAACTTGTATCACCAAGGACATCTGCCTTTGATATCTAGCATCACACAAAAGCCAAGTTTATATTTTCCTACCAGTCCCAGTTCCATATAACTAATTTTCAACACAAAAACCTAATGTATATAGGAATGTGAAAAGATAGGTGAAGGTCAAATGAAAAGTGAATATGGCAGACTAAGAGAGTGACTGTTGGCAGCCCAATATAGATCTTATCCATTTGATTCTTTCTTCTAGAAGTTTTTCCTTTACTACTAAGTTCAAGTTATCTATCCTGCTTATCAAACCAACTTAGCAGCTTAAAGTAACTATTTCATCATCTTTATGGATTCTATGGGTCAAGAATTAGGAAAGAATACAATGCGGATGGCTTATCTTTGTTCACAATATTTGGAGCCTCAGCTGAGATGACTCAAAAGTTAGGGGGTAAGGATTCTGGGGAGCAAATATCAGGGGGAGGTTTTGTCATTCACATGTTTGGCAGTTGACACTGGCTGTTTGTTGAGGCTCTAGGTCAGAATGCCTCTTCGGGTGGACTATGCTTCTTTTTATCATGATGGCCTCAGATTTTTCACATGACAGATGAGAGCACTAAAGGTCAGTGTCTCAAGAAGACAAGTCATCAACTGTGTTGCCTTTGATGGCCTAGTCTAGAATATAGCATAGTTTCCTTTCCAGTGTATTCTGTGGGTCTATCAGTCACGTGTCCTCCCACATTCAAGGAGAAGCTATAGCTTCCACCCCTTGGTGGTACAGATGTCAAAGAATTTGTGGGCATGTTTTAAAATTGCCACAATTAATGACAAAGATAATTATCTCCCACCCCTTCACCCCACACCGCTACCCTCTGTCTTTATAAGTATGCTGGTGATTTCTATTATGTTCAATACATGGTTAAATATGCGACATAAATTACAATGGTGTAGTGGTGTCCATCCAGGGATTCCTTCTGGAACCCATGACTCTTTTGGGACATACAGATCATAGTTTGGATATTTTTACATTTAGATTCAACTAAAACTGAATTTACTGAGAAAAGTATTCTTTCAAAAATTTGAATTCAATTCATATTAACTTTAACTGGGGACTGAAAAAACAGTTGTGTCCCATTGAGCAACTTGAGTAATGGGGGGTTGGCTTCCATTGTGAACTGCTGTAATGCCTTTTTAGTTGAGCATTAGGGTAAAGTTTAGGGAAAACAGAAGTCTATCTTTGTTGTTAGCAAAGTACTAATTAAAGAGAGAAGTGCTTACCTATCAGTAGCTCTGACAATGTGAATCTCTGGGCAGTGGGAGAAGATTATTCAAAGATGGAACCAGTTAATGGGTGGTTTTGGACTCGGATCACACAAGAAATAAAAGAACAGTAACTAGATTCCAGAAGAGACAAATGAGATTGATTCTAGTAGTCTCAGTATATTTATAATGTCAGTAAAATTTTTAAGAGTATTTGGTGAACTTTCTAGGGGAGTGTTTTACTAGGAGAATCAATCCACTTTAGTGTTAAAGGAATTTTTATTGGTCTTCATCCAAAACTTTTAGAAGCAAGTAAGGCTTTTGAATTCTAACTGCTAAGCAGTTTGGTGGAGGAAGAAATGACAGACTTGTTTTTACAAAGATAATAAAATTATTTCCTTCGGGAAAACAGAATATTATCAGATAAAATATTTCTGAAATTGTTTTCCTTTTTATATTGTTATTATCACTCACAAGATAGGCATCACAATTCACCAAAGTTCTTAGTGGATGACAGTTATAAAACATTGTCCGTGAAGATTTTCTGTATATGTATTTCATGATCATGAACATGATCTTCTTCCTCCTCATCATCATAAATGGTTGAAACTAAAAACCAATCCAATGTTAATAAATCAGAGATCTGATTTAGCATTTTTCTTTGGACAAGAAAAAATTTTGTAACTGTTTTGTAATGGATGGTAATTAAGCTTATTGTGGTAATCATTTCATAATATATGCATAAATGATTATGTTGTACACCTAAGACTAACACAATGTTTTGTATCAAATCTCAATAAAAAAGAATATGGTAAAATTTTTAAAAATTAAAAATATTACTATTTCTATGATCCAGCAATCCCACTTCTGGGTATTTATCCAAAGGAAATGAAAACAGGATCTCAAAGTGGTATCTACACTCCCATGTTCATTGTAGCATTAGTCATAATAGCCAAAATATGGAAATAACCTAAGTGTACATCAACAGTTGAATGGATAAAGAAGGTGCATTGTGTGTGTCTGTGTGTGTACATACATACATATATATTTTAATATTATTCAGCTATGAGAAAGAAGGACATCCTGTCATTTGCCACAAAATGAATGGACCTTGAAAGCATTGTACTGAGTGAAGTAAGTCAAAGACAAAGGCTGCATGATATCACCAATATGTGGAATCTAAAAAAGCCTAACACATAGAAATGCAGACTAGAATAGTGGTTACCAAAGTGTGGGGGGTGAGGGAAATATTGGTCAAAGACTACAAACTTCCAGTTATAAGATGAATAAGTTCTGGAGATCTAAAGTACAGCATGATCATTATAGTTAATAATACTGTTTATATACTTGAAAGTTGCCAGGAGAATAAAAATTAGATGTTCTTAACACAAAGAAGAAATAGTATTTAGGTGATATGATACAGGTGTTTGCTAATGCTATGGTCATAATTGCTTTGCAATACCTAAGTGGATTAAATCAACACATTGCACACCTTAAACCTACACATTATTGTGTGTCCATTATATCTCAATACAGATGGGGGAAAACACAACTATCTACATGATATTTACTCATGTAATGCTTGCCTTCATGTATGAATATATATATCCTATATTTGCATTGTAACTTGACAAAAAAGAGTAAATATAATACCATCAAGGTGAATCTTTGCTGTTTGGGTTGCCCAGCATTCATTCTCCTTCCTCTCAGGTAGAGTTCCCTAGTTGTTTGGGTCTCCCCTTTCTACATCCACACAGCCCATGTGCTCAGAGGAGGCTCACCCTACTGTCAGCTTCAGGGATTGTGCCTAGTAGGCTTAAATCAATCAGCACAACCTTTCTGTCTGGCCTCAGCGATTAGTACAGGAGTGGGTACAGGACCCAGATTGGGCCAGTGAGAAGCAAGGAGATGGGGCTGAGAAATTCTCTTTCACAGGCACTTTCCCCTTCTGAGAGCATCCGCAGAAGAAACCCTCCTTTGTGATGTAAAGAGGCAAAATATATATATTAATTACCATCCATTACAAAACAGTTATATATACACACACACACATCTGAGGACAAAGCCTACATCACAGAGGTCAAAGCAGAGAAATAGAGCTAAGGCCTAGATAACAGTATGAAATTTCTGGTTCAACCCATCCCCAAAACCTTGGACTCTAAATTTACTTTAGCTAACACATTCCCATGGTAGTTTAAGCCAGTTTGGATGGAAATTTCTGTTTCTTGCAGCACAGAGTCCTAAATGTGTCATAGGCTAAAATGTTCAGTAAAAGGAAGAGCAAGATACTTAGCTGAATTGATCATCTTATTTAAATATAAAGTTCCATCCACGTTGTTGCAAATGGCAAGGTTTTTTTTTTTTTTTGATGGTTGAGGAGTATTTTATCTTTTGCCCATTTTAAAAGATGAATTTTTCTTTGAGTTGAATTATTTATATGTCCTAGATATAAAACCTGTATTAGATGTATGATTTGTAAATATTTTCTCCAGGTGTGTGGCTTGCTTTTTGTTCTCTTAATGGTGTGTTTTGAAGAGCAGAAGTTTTTCATTTTCATGAAGTACAATTTATCAATTTTTCCTTTTCTGGATTGTCCATTTTGTGTCATGTCTCAGAAATCTTTGCTTAAACTAAGGTCCTGAAAATTTTCTCTTATGTTTTCTTCTAGAAGTTTTCTATCACTAGGATTTACATTTAGGTCTCTGATCCATTTTAAGTTAAATTTTGTATACAGTGGAAGGTATAGATCAAAGTTACTTTTTCTTTGGCCTATGAATATTTAAGTTGTTCCAGCACCATTTATAAAAATAATCTATTTCTCTGCTGAATTGGCTTTGCACCTTGGTCATAAGACAAAGGTGTATATATGTGTGTAGGTTTATTTATGTACCATCTGTTCTGTGTTATTGATATACTATCTTTATAATACTACACTGTCTTAATTATTGTATCTTTGTGAAAAATCCTGAAATAAAGTAGTATTAATTCTTCAACTGTGTTCCCCCTAGTTTTATTGAGAAATGATTGACGTTTAATATATACATCATGATGGTTTGATTTACATATGTTGTAAAATGATTGCAACAGTTCTAGCGTACATTCATCATCTTATATAGATATATTAAAAAGAAAAGAAAAAAATCTTCTTGTGATGAGAACTCTTAGGATCTACTCTTAACGACTTTCCTATATATCCTACAACAGTGAAAATGATAGTCCTCATGTTGTACATTATATCTCTGGTTATTTATTTTATAACTGAAAGTTTGTATCTTTTGACCACCTTCCTCAAATTCCCCTTCTGCAACCCTCTCCAGAGGCAACCATAAATTTGATCTTTTTCTATGAGTTTTGTGGTTTGTTCCTTTCTTTCTCTCTCTTTCTTTCTCTCTTTCCTTCTCTCTTCCTCTCTCTCTCTTTTCTGATTCCTCATATAAGTGAGATCATACAGTATTTGTCTTTCTCTATCTGACTTACTAGCATAATGCCTTCAAGGTCTATCCATGTTGTTCCAAATGGTAGGATTTCCTCGTTTTTTATGGCCGAATAATATTCCATTATATTCCATAAACATGTACACACATATACCACAACTTCTTTATCCATTTATCCATTGATGGACACTTAGGTTGTTTCCACATCTTGGCTCTTCTAAATAATGCTGCCATGAACACAGGTCTACAGATAGTAGTATTTCCAGTTAGTATTTTCACTTTCTTTAGGTGTATTCCCAGAAGTGGAATTGCTGGGTCATATAGTAGTTCTATTTTAAATTTTGAGGAACTTCCATACTATTTTCCATAGTGGCTGTACCAGTTTATAATCCCACCAACAGTGCACAAGCATTCCTTTTTCTCCACATTCATGCCAGCATTTGTTATCTTTTGTGCTTTTGATGATGGCCATTCTAACAGGCGTGAGATGATATCTCCTTGTGTTTTAAATTTGCATTTCCCTAATGAATAGTGATGCTGAGCATCTTTTTATGTATTTGTTGGTCATTCATATATCTATTTTGGAAAAATGTCTATTCAGTTTCTTTGCACATTTTTAAAGGATTTTTTTCTATTGAATGGTATGAGTTCTTTATATATTTTGGATATTAACCCCTTATCAGATTTATGGTTCATAAATAATTTATACTATCCCATATGTTGTCTTTTCACTTTGTTGATGGTTTCTTTTTGCTGTGCCGAAGCTTTGCAGTTTGATGTAGTCCCACTTGTGTAATTTTGATTTTGTTGCTTGTGTTTTTGACATGATTTCCAAAAAAATCACTATATATCAGGGTCTTTTGTGGTTCAGTACATTTTAGGAGTGTTTTCTCTATTTTTGTAAAAAATGCCATCAGAATCGTGATAGAGTTTGCATTGAATCTATAGATGGCTTTTGGTAGTGATTAACATTTTTAACAATATTAATTCTTCCTGTCTATAAATACAGAATACCCTTTCATTTATTTGATTTCTTTCATCAGTGTCTTACAGTTTTCAGAGTAGAAATTTCCTTGGTGAAATTTATTCCTTGGTATTTTATTCTTTTGAAGCAATTATAAATGAGACTGTTTTCTTAATTTTCTGATAGTATATTATTAGTGTATAGAAATGCAACAGATTTTTGTACATAGATTTTTGTATCCTGCAACTTTATTGAATTTGTTGATTAGTTGTAACAGTTTTTTGGTTGAGTGTAGGATTTTTCTTTTTTTTTTTTCCCAAAGATTTATTTATTTATTTTGAGAGAGTGAGAATGAGAGAGAGAGAGAGTACATGAGAGGGGGGGGGGGTCAGAGAGAGAAGCAGGCTCCTCGCTGAGCTGGGAGCCTGATGCGGGACTCGATCCCGGGACTCCAGGATCCTGACCTGAGCCGAAGGCAGTCGCTTAACTGACTGAGCCACCCAGGTGCCCCGAGTGTAGGATTTTTCTATCTATAAAATCATGATCTGCAAATGGAGACAACTTTACTTCTTTCTTTCCAGTTCTGTTGACTGTTATTTTTCTTTCCTAATTGCTCTACTAAGACTTCTAGCACAATGTTGAATAAGAGTGGTGAGATTGGACACACTTGTCTGGTTGCTAATATTAGATGTGTTCTTTTTGAAGTTATTTGGCTATTCCAGGTCCTTGTACTTTGTATGGATTTTAGAATCACCTTCTAAACAAAAACACCTGTGGGGATTTTGCTTTGAATTGCATTAAATGTACAGATCAATTTGGAAAGAATTGACATCTGAACAATATTGAGTATTATAACTCTTGAACAGAATATTTGTTTCTACTTAATTAGGTCTTATTTATTTTCTGTCAGAAATATTTTTGTGGTTTTAATGTACATATCTATACATCTTTTGTCATATTTCTAAATATTTCACATATTTTGATGCTGTACAAATGGTAGTTTTAAATTTCAATTTCTGATTCTTTCTTGTTATAGGAATATAATTGATTTAAAAATTTTTATTGACATATAACATATTAGTTTCAGGTGTACAACATAATGATTCAATATATGTATATGTCATGAAATAGTTACCACAAAGAGTCTGGTTAACTTCCATCACCAAACATAGTTATAATTTTTTTTCTTGTGATGAAAACTTTTAAGATTTACTCTCTTAGCAACTTTCAAGTATGCAACACAATATTATTAACTATAGTCATCATGCTGTACATTATATCTCCAGGATTATTTATTTTATAATTGGAAGTTTATACCTTTTGACCACCTTCACCTATTTTGTTTACCCACCCCAACCCCCACCTCTGGCAACCATCAATCTATTCTCTGTATCTATGAGTTCATTAAAAAAATTTTTTTATTCCACGTACAGGTGAGATCATACAGTATTTGTCTTTCTCTGAGTTATTTTACTTAGCATAATGCTCTAGAAATCTATCCTTATTGTCATAAACGGCAGGACTTCCTTCTTTTTATGGCTGAATAATATTTCATTGTATATACCCCGTCTTCTTTATCCATTTATTTTCCACTGGGGCTGCACCTATTGACATTCCCTCCAATAGTATGCAAGAATTCTCTTTTCTCCACATCTTTGCCAACCCTTGTTTTCTCTTGTCTTTTAAATAAAGCCATTCTAATAGGTGTGAGGTGTTATCTCATTATGGTTTGGATTTTTATTTCCCTGATGATTAGTAATCATCATCACATTTCATGTGCCTGTTTGCCATCTTTATGTCTTCTTTGGAAAAAAATGTCTATTCAGAGTCTGTGTCCATTTTTAAATTGAATTGTTGGCATTGAGTTCTGTGAGTTCTTTATATATTTTGGATATTAACCCCTATCAGATATATCATTTGCAAATATCTTCTCCTATTCAGTACATTGCCTTTTCATTTATTGATGATTTCCTTCACTGTGCAAAGCTTTCTAGTTTGATGTAGGCCCATTTGTTCATTTTTGCTCTTGTTGCCCTTTGCTGAGGAGATAGATCCAGAAAAAAATATAGCTAAGACCAATGTCGAAGACTGTACTGCCTATGTTTTTTTTAGGAATTTTATGTTTTCACTTCTTACATTTAGGTCTTGAATCCATTTGGGGTTTATTTTTGTGTGTGGTGTAAGAAAGTGGTCCAGGTTCATTCTTGTGCATATAGGTATCTAGTTTTCCCAGAGCCATTTATTAAAGAGACTGGTTTTTGTCCATTTTATAGTCTTGCCTCCTTTGTCATAGGATAAATGACCATGTAAGTGTGGGTTTATTTCTGGACTATTATGTTCTATTGATCTGTGTGTCTGTTTTTGTGCCAGTACCATATTATTTTGATCACTATAGCTTTGTGTGCAGTTTAAAATCATGGAGCATGGGGTTGTCTGGGTGGCACAGTTAGGCTCTTGGTTTCAGCTCAGGTTGTGATCTCAGGGTTGTGGGATGGAGCCCTGCCTCGGGATCTGTGGTCAGTGCAGAGTCTGTTTGAGACTCTCTCTCCCTCTGCCCTTCCCCTCGCTGCTCTTGAATAAATAAATCTTAAAAAAATAAAATAAAGTCATGGAGCATGATATGTCCAGCTTTGTTCTTCTTTGTCATGATTTCTTTTGCTATTTGGGGTCTTTTTGGTTCCATACAAATTTTGGGATTATTATTCTATTTCTGTGAAAAGGGTCAATGGAATTTTGGTAGGGATTGCATTGAATCTGCAGAATGCTTGGAGTAGTGTGGATATTTTAACATTCTTCCAATGCATGAGCATGGTATATCTTTTATTTGTGTCATCTTTAATTTCTTTCATCATTGCCTTATAGTGTTCAGGGAATAGTCTTTTGGGTTTTTTTTTTCATCCTTGATTAAAGTTATTTCTAGGTATTTTATTCTTTTTGAGCAATTGTAAGTAGAATTGTTTTGTTAACATCTGTTTCTGATAGTTCATTTTGGTGTACAGAAATACAACCAATTTCTGTATGTTAATTTTGTGTCCTACAACTTCATTCTAATATTTTTTTGGTGGAGTCTAGGTTTCTTATATATGATATCCTGTCATCTGCACATAGTGACAGTTTTGCTTCTTCCTTATCAATTTGGATGGCTTTTACTTCTTTTTCTTATCTGATTCCTCTAGCTAGGATTTTCAATACTATGTTGAATAAAGGTGGGAAGAGTGGCATCCTTGTCTTGTTTCTGATTTTAGAAGAAAAGCTTTCAGCTTTTTATCATTGAATATAATGTGAGTTGTGGGTTTGTTATCTATGGCCTTCATTATATTGAGGTTGTTTCCATTATATACACTTTGTGAGAGTTTTTATCATAAATGGATGTTGAATTTTGTCAGATGCTTTTTCTGTGTCTGTTGAGATGATCATATGACTTTTAGCATTCATATGTTAACATGGAGTATCACGTTGATTGATTAGTGGTTATTGAAACATCCTTGCATCCCTGGAATAAATCCCACTTCATCATGGTGTATGATTCTCTTAATGTATTGTTGAATTCGTTTCGCTAATATTTTGTTAAGGATCTTTCCATCTATGTTCTTCAGGGATATTAGCCTGTAATATTCTCTTTTTGTGGTACCTTTGTCTGGTTTTGGTTTCAGGGTAATGCTGGCCTTGAGGAATGAGTTTGAAAACATTTTTTCCCCTTCAATTTTTTTTTTAATAGTTTAAAAGGGATCAGCATCAACTCTTCTTTAAATGTTTGGTAGAATTCATCTGTGAAGCTCTACAATCCTGAACTTTTGTTGGTTGTGAGTAATTAGTTGATTACTGATTCAGTTTCATTACTTGTAATTGGTCTGTTCAGATTTTTTATTTCTTTCTGATTCAATTTTGGAAGATTGTATGCTTCTAGGAATTTATCCATGTCTCCTGGGTTGTCCAATTTGTTGGTATATAATTGTTCATAGTAGTCTCTTATAATCTTTATTTCTACAGTGCTGGTTCTAACTTCTCTTTCAATTCTGATTTTATTTACGTGGGCCCTCTCTCTTTTTTTAATGAGTCTGGCTAAAGGTTTATCAATTTTCTTTATCTTTTCAAAGAACCAACTCCTAGTTTCATTGATCTTTTCTGCTGTTGACTTTTTTTCTCTGTATTTCATTTATTTCTGCTCTAATCTTTATTTTGTCCTTTTACTAATTTTATTTATTGTTTTTATTTCTATTACCTTTCATGTGAGGTTAGATTGTTTACTTCAGACTTATTTCTTGAGATAGGCCTGTATTGCTATAAACTTCTCTCTTAGAACTGATTTTGCTGCATCCTATAGACTTTGGAACATTATGTTTCCATTTTTATTTGTCTCAAGGTATTTTTTGATGTCCTCTTTGATTTCTACATTCAACTCCTTGGTTGTTTATTAGCATGTTGTTTGTCTTCCATGTCTTTGTGGGTTTTTTCCAGTTTTTTTTCCTTATAATTGATTTCTAGTTTCATACTGTTGTTGGTCAGAAAAAATGCTTGATATGATTTCTATCTTCTTAAATTTATTGGGACATATTTCGTGACCTAACATGATATATCCTGGAAAATGTTTCATGTGCACTTGAAAAGAATGTATATTCTGCTGCTTTTGAATGGAATGTTCTCTATATATCTATTAAGTCCATCTGGTCTAATGTGTTACTTAAGGCCACTTTTTCATTATTAATTTTGTGTCTGGATGATCTATCCATTGATGTATGTGGAGTATTAAGTCTCCTACTGTTATGTTATTACTTTCAAGTTCTCCCCTAGTGTTAATATTTGTATTACATACCTAGGTGCTCTTATGTTGGGTACCTAGACATTTAAATTGTTATATGCTCCTATTGGATTGATCTCTTTATTATTATGCAATATCCTTCTTTGTCTCTTTTTACTGTCTTTGTTTTAAAGTGTTTTGTCTATATAAGTATTGCTACCCACTTTCTTTTCATTTCCGTTTGCGTGTAATATCTTTTCCATCCTCTTACTTTATTTTTGTTTTATTTAAATTCCAGTTAGTTAACATACAGTGTAATATTATTTCCATCCTTTTACTTTAAGTCTGTGTGTCTTTCAGTCTGAGGTGAGTCTCTTGTAGGCAGCATATAGATGGGTCTTTTTATTTTTATCCATTTAGCCACCCTATTTTTAAAAAATTATTTATTTGAATTCAATTTAGTTAACAGATACTGTATTATTAGTTTCAGGGGTATAATTTAGTGGTTTATCAGTAGCATATAACACTCAGTGTTCACTGCATCAAGTGCCCTCCTTAATGCCCATCACCCAATTACCCCTTATGTCCACCCACTACCCCTCCAGCAACCCTCAGTTTCTTTCCTCGGTTCTTTCCTTTCCTTCCCTTCCACTATGTTCATCTGTTTTGTTTCTTAAATTCCACACATGAGTGAAATCATATGGTATTTGTACTTGTCTGACTGACTTATTTCACTTAGCATAATACCCTCCAGTTCCATCCACGTTGTTGCAAATGGCAAGATTTCATTCTTTTTGATGGTTGAGTAATATTCCATTGTATATATACACACCACATCTTCTTTATCCATTCATCTGTTCCTGGACATGGGGGTTCTTTCTATGTTTGCCTATTGTGCACATTGCTGCTATAAACATTGGGGTGCGTGTGCTCCTTTGAATCATTATATTTGTATATTTTTGATACTGAGTAATGCAATTGCTGGGTCATAGGGTAGCAATATTTTTAAATTTTGAGGAACCTCCATACTGTTCTCCAGAGTGGCTGCAACAGTTTGCATTCCCACCAAAAGTATAAGAGGGTTCCCTTTTCTCTGCATTCTTGCCAACATCTGTTGTTTCCTGTGTTGTTGATTTTAGCCATTCTGAACACTGTGAGGTTAGGTATCTCATTGTGGTTTTGATTTGTATTTCCCTGATGCCAAGTCATGTTGAACATTTTCTCATGTGTCTGTTGGCCATTTGTAGGTCTTCTTTGGAGAAATGTCTGTTTATGTCTTCTGCCCATTTCTTGACTGGAGTTTTTGTTTTTTGGGTGTTGAGTTTGATAAGTTCTTTACCGATTTTGGATACTAGATGTGACATCTTTATCTGATAAGACATTTGCAAATATCTTCTCTGATTCCATAGGTTGCCTTTTAGTTTTGTTGACTGTTTCTTTTGCTGTGCAGAAGCTTTTTATCTTGATGAAGTCCCAATAGTTCATTTGTGCTTTTGTTTCTCAAGGAAGTTGCTGCCTATGTTCTCTAGCATTTTGATGGATTCCTGTCTCACATTTAGGTCTTTCATCCATTTTGAGTTTATTTTTATGTATGGTGTAAGAAAGTGGTCAAGTTTTGGGGCACCTGGGTGGCTCAGTCGTTAAGTATCTGCCTTTGGCTCAGGTCATGATCCCAGGGTCCTGGGATCAAGCCCCACATCGGGCTCCTTGCTCCACGGGAAGGCTGCTTCTCCCTCCCCCACTCCCCCTGCTTGTGTTTCCTCTCTCCTGTCTCTCTCTCTGTCAAATAAAGAAAATCTTTAAAAAAAAAAAAAGTGGTCATGTTTCATTCTTTTGCATGGTGCTGTTCAGTTTTCCCAGCACCAATTGTTGAAGATACTGTCTTTTTTCCATTGGATATTCTTTCCCACTTTGTTGAAGATAAGTTGACCATAGAGATGAGGGTCCATTTCTAGGTTCTCTATTCTGTTCCATTGATCTGTGTGTCTGTTTTTGTGCCAGTACCATACTGTCTTGATGATTACAGCTTTGTAATAGAGCTTGAAGTCCAGCATTGTGATGCCTCCAGCTTTGGTTTTCTTTTTCGGCATTACTTTGGCTATTCAGGGTCTTTTTTGGTTCCATACAAATTTTAGGATTGGTTGTTCCAACTCTGTGAAAAATGCTGATGGAATTTTGATAGGGATTGCATCGAATGTATAGATTGCTTTGGGTAGCATAGACATTTTGACAGCATTTGTTCTTTCAGTCCATGAGCATGGAATGTTTTTTCCATTTCTCTGTGTCTTTCTCAAGTTCTTTCATGAGTGTTCTATAGTTTTCAGAGTATAGGTCCTTTACCTCTTTGGTTAGGTTTATTCCTAGGTATCTTGTGGTTTTGGGTGCAATTTTAAATAGGATCAATCCCTTGATTTCTCTTTCTTCTGCCTAATTGTCAGTGTGTAGAAATGCACCTGACTTCTGTACATTGATTTTTTATATCCTGCGACTTTGCTGAATTCTTGTATCAGTTGTAGCAATTTTTTGGTGGAGTCTTTTGGGTTTTCGTCATAGAGTATCATGTTGTCTGCGAAGAAAGTTTTCATTCTTCTTTGCTGATTTAGGTGCCTTTTATTTCTTTTTGTTGTCTTATTGCTGAGGTTAGGACTTGTTGAACAACAGTGGTGAGAGTGGACATCCTTATTGTGTTCCTTAGCTTAGGGGAAAGGCTCTCAGTTTTTCCCTGTAGAGGATGATATTCACTGTGGGTCTTTCATATATGGCTTTTTAAGAAATTTTTATTGTTATGTTAATCACCATACATTAAAACATTAGTTTTTGTTACATATATGGCTTTTATGATATTAAGGTATGTTCCTTCTATCCCCACATGGTGGAGAGTTTTTAATCAAGAAAGGATGCTGTATTTTGTCAAATACTTTTCCTGCATCTATTGAGAGGATCATATGTTTCTTGATCTTTCTTTATTAATGTGGTGTATTACACTGATTGATTTGCAGATGTTGAACTACCCTTGCAGCCCAGAAATAAATCCCACTTGGTCCTGATGAATAATCCTTTTAATGTACTGTTGGATCCTATTGGCTGGTGTTTTGGTGAGAATTTTTGCATCCATGTTTATCAGGGATCTTGGTCTGTAATTCTTTTTCATGGGGTCTTTGGTTTTGGGATCAAGGTAATGCTAGCCTCATAGAATGAGTTGAGATGTTTTCCTTCCATTTCTATTTTTTGAAACAGTTTCAGAAGAATAGGTATTAATTCTTCTTTAAATGTTTGGTAGAATTCCCCTGGGAGGCCGTCCAGCCCTGGATTCTTGTTTTTTGGGAGATTTTTGATTACTGTTTCAATTTCTTTGCTTGTTATGGGTCTGTTCAGGTTTTCTATTTCTTCCTATTTCAGTTTTGGTAGTTTATATGTTTCTAGGAATGCATCCATTTCCTCCAGGTTGCCTAATTTGTTGGCATATAATTGCTCGTATTATTCTATTATAATTGTTTATATTTCTTTAGTGTTGATTGTCATCTCTCCACTTTCATTCATGATTTTATTTATTTGGGTCCTTTCTCTTTTTCATAAGTCTGGCTGGGGGTTTATTAATCTTATTAATTCTTTCAAAGAGCCAGCTCCTAGTTTCATTCATCTGTTCTATTTTTTGATTTTTCTATCATTGATTTCTGCTCTAATATTATTTCTTTAATCCTGTTGGATTTAGGCTTTATTTGCTGTTCTTTATCCAGCTCCTTTAGGTGTAAGGTTAGGTTGTGTATTTGAGACTTTTCTTGCTTTTTGAGAAAGGCCTGTATTGCTATATATTTCCCTCTTAAGACCGCCTTTGCTGCGTCCCAAAGGTTCTGAACTGTCGTGTTTTCATTTTCATTTGCTTCCATGTATTTTTTAAAATCTTTAATTTCCTAGTTAACCCATTCATTCTTTAGTAGGATGCTCTTTAACCTCCATGTATTTGTGGTTCTTCCAATTTTTTTCTTGTGGTTGACTCCAAGTTTTAAAGCACTGTGGTCTGAAAATATGCATGGTATAATCTCAATCTTTTTGTACCAGTTGAGACCTGATTTGTAACCCAGTATGTGATCTATTCTGGAGAATGATCCATGTGCACTAAGGAAGAATGTGTATTCTGCTGCGTTAGGATGAAATACTCTGAATATATGTTAAGTCCATCTGGTTCAGTGTGTCATTCAAACACTTGTTTCCTTGTTGATCTTCTGCTTAAATGATCTGTCAATTACTGTGAGTTGGGTGTTAAAGTCCCCTATTATTGTATTATTATCAATGAGTTTCTTTAATTTTGTTATTAGTTGGTTTATATCTTTGGTTGCTCCCAAGTTGGGGGCATAAATATTTACAAGTGTTTGATCTTCTTGTTGGATAGACCCTTTAATTATGGTATAATGTCCTTCTTCATTTCTTATTACCATCTTTGGTTTAAAATCTAGTTTGGGCTCCTGGGTGGCTCAGTCGGTTAAGCATCTGCCTTTGGTCAGGCCATGGTCCTAGGGTCCTGGGATTGAGCCGCACATTTGGACTCCCTACTTGGTGGGGAGTCTGCTTCTCCCTCTCCCCGCTCCCATCCCGCTCATGCTCTTTCTATCTCTCTCTCATAAATAAAATTTTTAAAGTCTTTTAAAAAATAAAGAAAATCTAGTTTGTCTAATGTAATGATGGCTACTCCAGCTTTCTTTCAATGTCCATTGGCATGATAAATGGTTCTCCACTCCCTCACTTTCAATCTGGAGGTCTCTTTGGGTCTAAAATGAGTCTCTTGCAGACAGCATATCAATGGGTCGTGTTTTTTTAATCCAATCAGACATCCTTTGTCTTTTGATTGGAGCATTTAGTCCATTTACCTTCAGAGTAATTATTGAAACGTACGAATTTAGTGCCATTGTATTACCTATAAAGTTACTGTTCCTGTAGATTGTCTCTGTTCCCTTCTGGTCTTTGTTACTTTTGGGCTTGCTTTTTGTTCAAAAGATCCCCTTCAGTATTTCTTCCAGGGCTGGTTTAGTTTTCAGAAATTCCTTTAGTTTTTGTTTGTCCTGGAAACTCTTTCCTATTTTGAATGACAGCCTTGCTGGATAAAATATTCTTGGCTGCATATTTTTCCCATTTAGCACATTGAAAATATCATGCCAGTTCTGGCCTGTCAGGTCTCTGTGGACAGGTATGTTGCCAGCCTTATGTTTCTACCCTTGTAGGTTAAGGACCTCTTGTCCCAAGCTGCTTTCAGGATTTTCTCTTTATCTTTGAAATTTGCAAGCTTCACTATTATATGTTGAGGTGCTGACCTATTATTGATTTTGAGGGGGGTTTTCTGTCTCCTGGACTTGAATACCTGTTTCCTTCCCCAGATTAGGGAAGTTCTCAGGTATAATTTGTTCAAATAAACCTTCTGCTCCTCTCTCCCACTCCTCATCTTCTGGGACCTGTATTATCTGGATATTATTTCACTTCATGGAATTGGTGAGTTCTCTAAGTTTCTCTTCATGATCCAGTAGTTTTCTTTCTCTCCTCTTTTCAGCTTCCTTATTTTCCACCATTTTATCTTCTATATCACTGACTCACTCTTCTGCCTCATTCATCCTTGTTTTTATAGCCTCCATTTGGGACTGCATCTTGGTAATAGCGTTTTTAATTTTGACCTGATTAGATTTTAATTCTTTTATTTCTATAGTAAGGGATTCTCTAATGTCTTCTATGCTTTTTTCAAGCACAGCTAATATCTTTATAATTGTTGTTTTAAATTCTAGTTCAGACATCTTATATCCATATTGATTAAATCCCTGGCAGTGAGTACTACCTCCTGTTCTCTCTTTTGGGGTGAATTTCTCCATCTCATCATTTTGTCCAGAATAGAATAGAAGAAAGAAAGAGAAAGAAAACAATAATGACAATGACAACAGAAAAAAAAAAAAGCCAGAACACAAAAACAAAACAAGAAAAAAAACAAGACCAAAAAAAAAAATCTAGATCCTGGGTGTGTTCCCAAAATAAGAAAGAAAGAAAACCTTATATACAAAAATAAAATGAAATAAAATAAAATACAATGAAAGGAAACAAACATATATATATATATATATATATATAACATACATGTAGAATATAACGTACATATAAAAATAAAAATTAAAGAATAAACAGTTGAAAAGATAAGAAAATAACTGACAGAAATAAAAGACTAAAGAATAAAAAAAAAAAAGATTGCTATATAATGTTTTCTCCAAGAGTTGAAGTTTTGTAGCCCTCTATGATCAGTAAACTTGGTGCTAGCCACTTGTTCCTGCTGGTCTTCTGCAGGAGGGGTTTGTGCTGATTCTCAGGTGCTCTTGCAGTTGTGGAAATGTACCTCCCTTGTCAGGGGGCTGGGCTCAGTGTAAGTGGCTCTGGATTCCACTATGTGGCACTGTTTCGCTCCCTGAAGGTTTTCAACACCAATGGACAGGATGAATATGGTGGTAACCTGATCTCTAGCCTGGGAGCTGAAAGTTCATGCCCTCCCACTCTTCATTGAGCCCTCACAGAAAAGCTGTCAATCACTCTTGTCTCCCTGGTTTCCATCACAACTCTGTTCACCTGGCTTTTGACCAAGTGTTTTTATCTCGGGCACATGACTGAGTTTCAAACCTTCAAATTTTACCCACTCCTGCAGTGTGGACCCATGCTCTTCCTCCCAGTGGAGAGAGGGGGACTCTCCCCACGTTTTTCCCTTTTGCCGGACCCCTGCCAAGAAGGTGGTCACACAACTGTGCAGCAATTCACAGTTTATGGCAACACTGAGCAGAAAGCCAGCACCCAGACTCACTGTTTTCAGCCAGCTTCCCCACTCTTATGCCTGGAAACTCTGCTCTACTCAGACTCCTTGTTTTCAGCCAGCTTCCCTACTCTTATGCCTGGAAACTCTGCTCTACTCAGGCACCCTCATTCTTCTTGTGACCTCAGGGATCCTGAGACAACACTGTTCCACCTGGGATTCTGCCCGGCTTTGCCACATAAGCACCTTTAAGCCAGGGATGTACCCAACTGTAGCAGACTTCTAAAAGTCCCAATTTTACACTCTGCTGCTTACAATACTTAGGGGTAGCCTCCTTAAGCAGGAGGCTACCATATCCCCAGGTATATCACCCTGGATTCAAGTCTCCACACTTCCTACCTTCCAAAAAGTGGACACTTTTCTACTTGTAGAATTGCAGCATTTCTTTTCTAAGATCTCCGATTGATTTTGCAGGTGTTCAGAATGATTTGATAACTATCTAGCTATATCGGAAGGACCAGACAAACTTAGGGTCCCTGACTCCTCTACCATCTTAACTCCACCTGGCCACCCTATGTTTTTTGATAGGAGCATTTGGTCCATTTACATTTAAAGTAATTATTGATAGGTATGTACTTATTGCCATTTGTTGTTTCCTGGTTGTTTTTATATTTATTTCTTTATTTCATTCTCCTTTTGCTCTCTTCCCTTGTGATTTGATGTCTTTAGTGTTATGTTTGGATTCATTTTTCTTTATTTTTGTGTGTCTGTTATTGGTTTTTGGTTTGTGACTACCGTGAGGTTCATATATAACAGTATATGTAAATAGCAGGTTATTTTAAGTTGATGGTTGCTTAAGTTCAAATGAAATCTAAAAGCAGTACATTTTTATGCCCCTCCCCCGTTTTGTTTTCAATGTCGTATTTTACATCTTTTTATTTCGGGTATCCCATAAGTGATTATTGTAAATATATTTGATTTTACTACTTTTGCCTTTAATTTTTATGTTAGCTTTATAAGGACTTGATCCACTGCCTTTACTGTTTGCTTTTACTAGTGAGATTTTCTTTCTTTCTAATTATGGCCTTTCTTTTCCACCTAAAGAAGTATGTTTGATATTTGGTGGTGATTAACTCCTTTAGTTTAATTTTTCTGGGAAACTCTTTATCTCTTCTTCAGTTCTGAATGATTATCTTGCCAAATAAAATATTCTTGGTTGTAGGTTTTTTCCTTTCAGCACTTTGAATTTATCATGCCACTTTGTTCTGGCCTGTGAAGTTTTTGCTGAAACATCAGCTGATAATCTAATGGGGTTTCTTTCCCCTGTAGGTACTAGTTACTTTTTTCTTGTTGCCTTTAATATTCTCTCTTTATGTTTAATTTTTGACATTTCTTAGAGGGAGGAGAGGCAGAGAGAGAGAGAGAGAGAAAATCTTAAGGAGGCTCCACACCCAGCATGAAGCCCAATACAGGGCTCAATCTCACAACCCTGAGATCATGACCTGAGCAGAATTCAAGAGTCAGACGTAACCGACTGAGCCACCCAAGTAACCCTAGTTTTTGACATGTTAATTATAATGTGTTTTTGTGTGAATCTCTTTGAGTTCATCTTGTTTAGGCCTGGGTTTCCTGGACCTGGAAGTCTATTTCCTTCCTCAGGTTATGGAAGTCTTTAGGTATTTTTTCTTCATATAATTTTTCTGTCCCTTTCTCTCTCTCTTCTCCTCCTGGAACTCCTATAATACAAATGCTAGTATGGTTGACATTATCCTGGAGGATTCTCAAACAATCCTCATTATTAAAAAATTCTTTCTTTCTTCTTTTGGTTCAGCTTGGTGATGTCCACTATCCTGTCTTACAGGTCACTGATCTGTTCTTCTGCATCCTCTAGTTTCCTTTTGATTCCTTCTAGTGTATTTTTCACTTCAGTTACTGCATTCTTCAGCTCTGATTGGTTCTTTTTTATATTTTCTATCTCTTTGTTGAAGTTCTCACTGTGTTCATATATTATCCCAAGTTTGGTAAGCATCTTTATCGGGTAGATTGTTTATCTCCATTTCTCTTCGGTCTTTTTATGAGGTTTATCTTATTCCTTCATTTGGAACATATTCCTCAGTCTCATCATTTGGTCTGATTCTTCTATAATTAAGTAGATAATCTATGTCTCCCAGTCTTGAAAGAATGGGCTTATGTAAAAGGGGTACTATGCAGCCCATATGTGTAATCCCTCTTGGTCACCAGAACCAGAATCAGGCACTCTAGTGGTGTTCTCTGTGTGGGCTGCATGTGTCCTTCTGTTGTGGCTGGGCTGTGACTGCTCCAGATGCTCTGGTGGGTGCGGCTGGCCCAGGCCCTGCTGACCATAATGCCAGGCCATGAGTGCCCTGGGTACACTGGTGTGCAGGGCTGGCCCCCACTGTGGCCAGCTGAGAGGCCTGGCTGAGACTCTTGTACGTGTGTTGGTAGGTGGTGGTAGCCCACCTCCATGGGCAGGACCCCCTTTGGGAAGGCACTGATCCCATCTGAGGTTGCCCACCAGGTGTAATGGGGTGAGAGCCAGAGAGCTAGCTTTCTTGTCTTTTCCCTGATGTTAGAACAATAGCTTTCAGCTTTTTACCCTTGAGTGTGATGTTAGCTGTGGGCTTGTCATATATGGTTTTTCTTATGTTTAGGTACATTCCCTCTACACCCACTTTGTTCTTTGTTTTTTTGAAGTAATCTCTACACCCAACATAGGGCTTGAACTTATAACCCAAGATCAAGAGTCGTATGCTTCACTGACTGAGCCAGCCAGGTGCCCCTATACCCACTTTGTTAAGATTTTTGTGTCATAAATGAACGTTGAAGTTTGTCAAAGGCTTTTCCTGCATCTATTGAGATTGTCATATGATTTTTATTCATTTTGATAGTGTATGTATCACAGTGATTGACTTGAGAATGTTGAACCATCCTTGCATCCCTGGAATAAATCCCACATGATCATGGTGTATAATCCTTTTATTTATGGTTGAATTGGGTTTGCCAACAATTTTTTTTTTTGAGGATATTTGCATCTATGTTCATCAAGGATACTGACTTTTTTCTTTTTTTATATAGTGTCTTTTTCTGGTTTGGTACCAGAGCAATGCTGGCCTCATGAAATGAATTTGGAAGTATTTCTTCTATTTCTTTGGAAGAGTTTGAGAAGCAATAATTGAATTTTGTGTGTTGACTTTATATCTGGCTAAACTCATTTATTCTCATAGATTTTTTTTTGGTGTATTCCATCGAATTTTCTCCATAGATGAACACTTCTTTTCCAATATGCAAGACTTCCATTTCCTTTTTCTTGCATTATTGCATTTCTAGAACCTTCTGCACAATATTGAATGAAAGTGGTGAAAGTAGATATTCATGCTTTGTTTCCAGTCTTAGGTATTATCAGGAAGAATTAAGGCTTTCACCATTAAATATAATGCCTGCTATTGTTTTTTGTTTTGTTTTGTTTTATTTCTACAAATGCCCTTTATTTGAGAACTTTCTTGTTTCTTAATGGCTTGAGTTGCACTGGAAAATAATCACAGGTGGTGTCATGGAACAAGCAGAACTTCCCACCTCCATTTATTGCAATGAACTTCCTTCTTTGAACTGCTTTTGCTTCCCTCTTTGAACTGCTTTTGTAGCGTCCCACAAGTTTTGGCATGTATCATTCTCATTTTTATTTGACTGAAGGTATTTTTGATTTCTCTTTTGGTTTCTTCTTTGACCCATTGGTTGTTCACTAGCATATTGTTTAATCTCTACATATTTGCGAGTTTTTCAGTTTTCTTCATGTAATTGGTTTCTAGTTTCATACCATTGTGGTTGGAAAAGATGCTTGATAAGATTTCAGTCTTCTTAAATTTATTAAGACTTGCTTTATGGTCTACCATACAATCTATCCTAGAGAATGTTCCAGTTGTGTTTGGAAAGTATGTGTATTCTGTTGTTTTTGGATGAAATATTTTGTATATGTCTGTTAAGTCCATCTGGTCTAATGTGCCACTTAAGGCCAACGTTTCCTTATTGATTTTTTTGTTTGGAAGATCTATCCATTGACAAAAATGGGGCATTAAAGTCCCCTGCTATTATTGTATTGCTGCTTATTTATCCCTTTAGGTCTGTTAATATTTGTTTATATATTTAGGTGATCCTATGATGGGTTCATAAATATTTACAAATATAATATCCTTTTATTGGATTGGCCTCCTGCCCCTTATGTCATACTGATGAAGATTATGTCACACTGTTCTTCTCACAAGGAAGATGGGATAATATTAGACCAAGTGACCCTGCCTCTGCACTGAGGGTGAGACCAGCTTACTTTAAAGCATATGGTTGCATGGAGAGGGTGTGCGTGTCTAAGTTGAAGTTCTACTGGGAAAGCTGAATGGGGAATGGATGTCAGGGAGGCAACCAACCATCTCCAATGTACTTGAGTGATTGGAGGAAGCCCAATTAGATGAAGTTCTAGTTTTTTCCCCCCAATGGTTGTGGGAAGCAATTCTTTCTTTGCCTTTGAATATAAATGAAGAAGCATGTGGCCTTGGTTCCTACTGACCATAAAGGGAGTCATCCTGAAAATGAAGCCAGCCATGGGGCCAAAGCACAGGAATTCATAGAGAAATGGATAATTAGAGCTGGAGCCCTGACTAATCTACATGTAAGGCCTAGACTTGGACTTTTCAGGTACCCAAACCATTATTACTTAAGCTAATCTGAGTTGAGATTTTGTGGCTGATTTGTTTTAATTTTTATTGAGTTGTAACTTAGAATGTTCCTAAACAACAGAATTCGGAGATATGGAGGCTGATACAACAGCACAGGCCAATATTACAGTCCACAGTGCTAGAAAAAAATAGAACTTGCAGGAAAGAGCCAGTAATGAGAAAGTTATGTCTAACCAGCAAGTGGGATCAAAAGGATTCAGTCAAATACTTTCTGCTAGCTGTTTCTAACTGAGGAGATAAGTCTTTTGAAAGAGTATTGTGGTAGAAAAAAATGCAGTGGCTTTACCAACCATTTATTTTTTTCTTCTAGGCACATAGGAAGACTATATTTTCTAGCTTCCCTGCAGAGAGGTTGGAATAATGTGACTGTGACTGAGTTTTAATCTGTACAATGTAAGCAGATAGTGATGTGTTTTCTTCTAGGCTTTACCATGAAACTCTTTGTATAATCTGCCATTCTCTCATTTTCCTTTCTATGCTGACTTTGGTTGCTAGTGTCAAAACAGCAGAGTAACAAGAAGGATCCTAGGTCCCTGAATTACTATGTAGAAAATCATTGTTTTGGTTATCTATTGCTGCATAGTAAACCACCTCAAAACGTACTGGCTTTAACAAGAGTGTATTATTATTTGTTATGATTCTGTCAGTTGGCTGCGCTCACCTGGTGGTTCCCACTTGAGATCTTTCATTGAATTGCAGGCAATTCTTGGCTGAGATTGCAGTCATCCAATGGGTCAGCTGAGATGGGTGACCAAGAAGGTCCACTCACATGGATGCTGGCTATCTGCTTGGTACGCAACTGGGCCTATCCACTGGAGTGCCTACATGTGGCTCTCTATGTGGCTCAAGATTCTCTCAGCTTGGTGCTTGGGTTCCAAGAGGAAGCATCTTGGGAGTATACATTCTAAGTAGCTGACAAGTTAAGGACTTTAACTGGAGTGGCACAGCATCATTTCCATCATATATTTTTTTAAGATTTTATTTATTATTTGAGAGAGAGCGTGAGCAGAGTGAAGGGAAGAGGGAGAAGCAGACTCCTTGCTGAACTTGCAGGGCTCAATTCCGGGACTCCAGGATCATGACCTGAACGGAAGGCAGACGCTTAACTGACTGAGCCACCCACGCACCCCTCCACCATATTTTATTGATTAAAGATGCCACCAGGCCTGCCTTGATTCAGTGGCGAAGTAAACTCTACCTCTTGATGGGGGAGTGGCAAAGTTACTTTGCCAAAGAGAATATGGTATTTATTGGTGACATTGTCATGGCCATCCTTGGAAATGTAATATGCCATACCCTCCCACCAAACACTTCACTGGACTATGACATGAAGTAAACATAAACTTATCTTAATTCACTGAGATTTTGAGGTTATTACAGCAATTAGTTTATCCTGACTATCATACATCATATTAAAAAATGTTTTTGAGTATGGTTGACACACAATGTTACATTAGTTTCAGGTGTACAACATAGTGATTCATCATCTCTGTATGTTATGCTGTGACTACCACAAGTGTAGCTACAATTTCTCACCATACAACGCTACTAGTGAATCACTGACTATATTTCCTATGCTGTAACTTTTGTTGCCATATCTTATTCATTGCATAACTGGAAACCTGTACCATAATATTGCATTAACTGGGAACCATCCTTTTTTTCCTCTGGGGTTCACAATAATACCTCTTCCCAGTTTGGGTAAAGAACCTCCTACTACAAATGAAGATATTATAATTTCAAACAGAATATTTAGTCCTAGGTGCAAGGAGCTACCTGCTCCATCCACTTGCAAAGCCATTGGTTGTATCGAGTTCCAGGTGCCACATTGAAGGTCTGGTTTGAGTTGCACTAGAAAATAATCACAGGTGATGTCATGGAACAAGCAGAACTTCCCACCTCCAGACATCTGGTTAGTTCAAGTCAGGCATCCATCTCAAATCCTAGGTTCTATTATGCAAATTCAAGATCTTATTTCAAATGCCAATGTGTTTTCCAAATGTGTTCCCCCCTTACCTAATTTCAAGGATAACAAGTGTCTAAATAAATTTTATATATTACATTACTTGTAAATATCCCTCAAGAGATTCTTAGAGCCCTTGTGTAGACCTCTTTGTGTAGGTATACTTCAAATCCACTCCAAATCCTTTGCATGGTAACTAGATATTGGTCAAGAGTACAGTCTTACATTTCTACCTTCTTAGAGTCTTGTTTCTGTTGTTGAGGAGCCCACAGAGCTGGTATCAAGAAGAGTTTATGGCTACTGTTGTTTTCTTTAGTTTGTATGATGCTCAGGAGAAATCTCCTTGGATTTTCTATACATACAGTTGAGAAGTTGCCATTCTTGGCAACTAGTAAGGTAGAGGTAGTTTCCTTAGTCCAGAAGATAAGTTTGAACATAGACCATTTTTCTGAATATATCAGTCTGTATTAAGATCAGTCAGAAAGGTTCCCTGGGTTGATGCAAAAAAGGACAGTTTTTGCTGTAGAGCCTTTAGTGGTTCAATGTTGGAATTCATACACTCGTCTTGGCCTTTTGATGGGTACAAGGAGGGCCAACTTAATGGGCATGTGACCTGTGCAGTTGCACTGAACCTGCTCTTACCAGAGCTCCATGCTTGGTTTAATGCTCTGCTGTTGCTGTCTTGAAATTCTTGAGTTTTTTAGCTTTTTCACTTTGCACCGGGACTGGAACATTATATAATCTGTCCTGAGTACAGGGACTATCCTTTCTTCTCTCTAATCAAACCCATCAGTAGCTGCCAAATCATGTTCTGGGGTACTACTGATGTCTTCGGGGTGAAATTCATCTGAATGAAATCTAGAAATTGCCACAGAAGTTAATACCTTCTGATAATAGGTAATATTAAGGCCAGAAATGTTAGAGTATTCACAGAATCCAAAACAGTGTATCTCTGGATACTATGGTTCTATTCTATTCCATTCCATTCGTTCCACAAATTGTTACTAAACACTCTCTAGGAATGAGGACACAGTTCAACAGAGAAAGTGATCAGAGACCGGTGTAGTGAATGATGTGGAGATGAGTTTGGAGAGGCAAGAGTCAGATCTGGCATGGTGTATTAGGCCATGTATGTTTTTCACAGATTTTATGTGCCTTCTTGGATTTCTCTCTGGACCATTAGCTGCTTGTTTCACCCAAAAACCTGAGTTTCCTTTCATTAAGTCTGATGAATTCTGTACTCATTCATATATATGTTTTCCTTTCAATTTCTTTTAAAAAGTTTACTTTAAAAATGAATAAATCACAGGGCACCTGGCTGGCTCAGTTGGTTAAGCGTCTGTCTTCGGCTCAGGTCATGATCCTGGAGTCCCAGGATCGAGCCCCCTCCCCCTACCACCCCCACCCCCCGCAGTTGTGCTCCCTGCTCAGGCGGGAGTTTGCTTCTCCCTCTGCCCCTCACCCTTCTCTCTCTTTCTCTCTCTCTCTCTTTCAAACAAATAAATACAATCTTTAAAAAATGAGTAAATCAGGTAAAGTGTTTAAAACAGTGTCAGGTACATAGTAAACACTTAATGCTATTAATTGTCTGAGCTTGGATTCCTTAAAAAACAGTTTGAGGTGAAAGCTTAAGTCCTAACATTTTACTGGTACCTCTAGGGAAGCAAGGATGATGGAAGAGGGACGTGGGGCAGGAAAGGAGGTCACATAGATGGCAGCGCATTACTGCACTACTGAAGGTGAACATGCCAGGCACAGAGCCCTGACTAGGGCTTTTTCCTTAGGGATAATAGCCAGCCACCTGGTGGAAGGTTGGTTATCTTCTATTTTGGAGAGGGTTGTAATTCTGGATTGGGGTTTGCCTTTTTTGCCCACAGTTTCTCTGCTTGCATCACCAATTGAGGGTTCACAGAATGTCTCACCAATGATAAGACTGCCTTGATAAGGGTCATGTTTTATGGCAAAGATGGTGAGACAACTGGTGAAACACTGAAGTGCTTATAGGTGCTACTACCTGTATCGTATGAGAAGCAGCTGTCCTGATAGAATGGCAAAATGGTCTATTGAATACTCATGAGTATTCAATGTTGAACCTAACTCATGTTAGGCTCAACATTCTGCAGGCTGAGGTGCTTATTTCCAGTGAAAGGTATATGAGGTTGAACCAACAGCTGATCTGTAGTGGTGTACCCATTAGCTAGCATACATAGGCTCAGGTACTAAAGGGAGAAAGTAGGATTGGCTCTCCTGACCATCATTCCCAAAGGCATACTTATGGAATTTGTGCTTAGCATTTCCTCAACTGCAGGCTCTTAGAGACCCTGGCTCCTAGGGTGGGAGGCTGTTGACTGAGGGTAGCAACTAACTCATTAAAATTTGGGCTCCTCATGCCTGTGAACTTGGAGGCAAAAAATAGTTATGTTAGGGCAACCCTGAAAGGACCCCTCTTGCTTTTGAGAGCTTTTTCTGTATCTTCACTTAATAAACTTCTATCGCTTTACTCACTCTCCGTTGTCCACGAGATTCATTCTTTGACTAGAACCTAGCTCTCCTGCTTCATTTTGGTGCCGAAAGCCAGGATCCCTTCCACTGAAGGGTGAATAAAAGTAGACTCTTCTTTCCTGGGAGATATCTCTCCCTTAGATGATCTCTTCTCATAAACAGCAAAACTGGGCACCAGTTAAAGGTGAATAGCACAGCCGTGGGTGTTAAGTGTCAGGTGACAGGATTCTAGACAAAGGTTTGGTCAATCCCCCTTCCTCGAAAGAGGAAGTTCTGCTTTCTGTTCATTGGCTTTTCTTAAATGGCTTTCTCGCACCTCAGGGACTTTGCCTATAGTAGGGCCCGTCCAGTCTCCAATGGTCACTATGCCCGTTTAATCAGGAATTCATGTCAGGAAGAGTGTTGCTTATGTAGATACAAGGTTTTTTCATTTAAAGATATCTTTCGTGAGATCTTAGGTCAGGAGAAGAATCTTTTCCTCATTTTTGCTGCCTGCAAAAACTTATGTATTTCTGTCAGGTACAGTTTAGATTTAATCAGGGCCAGGGATCAAAACCCAAGTTATTGGCAAGCAGGATTAGAGCTATCTCTTTATATGTAAAGTTGGGGGCGCTGATTATTTCCTGGGCATTTATTCCCCTTGGAATACGTTAGGCATTAAGGAGGGAATTACAAACCTCCAGCCACTTCCTTGATTGGTTGCATTAGCGGCTGGGACTTCAATGGGTCATATAATCAAGGCTTTCTTGTTCCAACAACAGAAATATGAAATTATGATGATGCTAAATTTCAAGGTCTGTACCCTTCAACAGGGCCATGCTTGCAAATGGACAGAAATGCTTGTATACAGACAGAAAAAGCACCCAGGGGTAAGGCGAGGGAACATAATTGAATCAAAGTTTAAGCTGGTAACCTCGCTAAACCTTTATGATTGGGCCAGATTTTGGAGGGGGGAGAGGGGAATCCAGGGAGAAAAGAAGGATCAGGTGATGGATGGATAAGAGTGGCTACTCCTGCCGGCCTGAGCCCTCCTCAACCCAAGATGTTAGGCCACTCTTTTACCTTGGGTAGGAAACCATGGGCCACCTTGATTCACAGGGGAGAGCTGATATGTAGGGACGCCTTGTCATTTATAATTGTTCTTATTCTCTTGCAAAATGAGTTTCATCTTCAAGGAGCTTCATAAAAAGGACTTTTAGGACAAATACAGGTATTCATTATCTTTAAGATCAAAACTAAAATGGGTAAAAGCTTCCAAAACTAACTAAAGTTGCATTTTAAACAAGAATAGTAACATGGGACTAAGTGAGTTGGGGAAAAAATGATTATAGTTTTTTGTAACTCTTGGTTGAAACACTGGTTCTCTAACGTTTGTTCTCCCAGATTAAGGAAACTTTCTCTTAAGATATCTATGACTTACAAAAGTATGATAAAGTATTCATTTGTAAACAAATTAAAGCATTTAACTTTTCTCTCTACCTGAACCCTCCAAAATTGAAAAGGTCTCAGTAAGTCTTCTTTTTTCCATGGCAATCATAGTCATTTGCATAAGTTCAGTAAGAATCTGTTCTCCTTGTAGCAGGACACCATTGGAACCATTGGTTATTTTACCAAGGCTTTGACTGGAATGTCATATTTGAGAGAAACATGTATAGACTCAGATATGACCAAACAGCTTTCAGGAACTAAGGTTGACTTTATGAAACTTGGAGCCATAAAGCCCCTTGGCACTGTTGGCCTTATACCTTGCTTACAGAGTTCCCAGCAGCCTCACCAGGTGAGTAAAGAATGTCCCTTCCTGGCAAGTGCAGGAACCTCAGGATACTTTGGGGACCTTGTGAAGAGGAATCTGCCCAAATCTACAAGTATTGCAGGCACGTCTGATGGCAAGTACTTGGCTTGGCTTCTGGCTCAGAGAGGCTACTATAAGTTCGAACTAGAGATTCCTTATAAAAAGTTCCAGCAAAGCAGATTCTAAAAGATCTATATGATTAATCATTCTTGCTGAGCTTGTGTAAATAATTATGACGCTTGTTAAAACTGGACTTGTTTTTCAAACAAATTAGTCTTATTTGGCTATCTATGGAAATGAGGGTTATTACAGAAAAAATGTTTCAATAACACACCTTTGTGGATGCTAAATTTTAGTTCTGATTGTCTTTGAATGTTGCTTGCCTAAGCTAGACCACTTGAGGTAAACTTCAGAGAAATTACCACAATAGCTCATGTATAGACAATCTCCTTGCTTGTCATTCTGTGGGGATAACAGGACCCCGGGGGGGGCATATGATTACTTGAACAACTGGAAAATTGGGTAGATTCCCCAACAATTGTATAACTCAGCTATCACCTTGACCAATTCTATGTGGCTGGGATGACAAAATCTCTCTTAAAAGCCATAGGGTACCCCATGGAGATAATGGATGGCCCCACGTTCTTTATGATTAGATCAGATGACGCACTTGGGGATGCCCTTAACTCCTGAGACAAGTCTTCTCCCATTTGCCAGTAATTCCTTGTAATTAGGATATTGTTAAGGCTGGACCTCAAACATAAAGGGCTTCTTGATGGTTCTATCCCTCACAGGCTTTTATCCTAGAAGCCACCCCTACTAACAAACAATTGCGAACAAAGTCTTTAACCAAGCAAGCATAGAAGAGCCCTCCTGGCAAAAAGAGCCTCAGTGCTCACTATGGGACTTCCAGGACTTAAGTTAGAACTGCAATATAAAATAAGCAAAACAGTATGCTTGCTCAGCAGGACTCTAAATGATACTTCCCAGGCACTAAATGCACTCAGCCAAGAATTAAATAAATTCAGAGAAGGATTAGAACCATTATTGACTGTCTACTGTTGCTACACCATTTGGGGTGTGAAAAATTTCCTCACATGTGTTGTTTTAACATTACAGTTAACTCCTACAAAGCATCCCAATTAATAGGGGACACTTGTGATCAATTAAATAAGATCAAGATATCCACTGATCTGTTTGACAAAATTGGTAATTGAGGATCTTATCTAAAGGATGTGATCATAATTTGGGGCCTAATCCTTTTTTGTTGTTGTCAAATGAAACTTTATTGAAATTTTCCTTTATAGTTCTTTGTTTTTTATTGTTAACATATAGTGTGTTTGTTTCAGGGGTACAGGTCTGTGATGCATCGGTCTTACAAAATACATAGTGCTCACCACAACACATACCTTCCCCAATGTCTATCACCTGGCCACCCCATTCCCCCAGCCCCCTCCCCTCCAGCGGCCCTCAGTTTGTTTCCTGAGATTAAGAGTCTCTCATGGTTTGTCTCCCTCTCTGGTTTCATCTTGTTTCATTTTTTCCTCTCTTCCCCTGCCTTGTTTCTTAAATTCCACATATCAGTGAGATCATATGATAATTGTCTTTCTCTGACTTATTTTGCTTAGCATAATACCCCTAGTTCCATCCACGTCTAGATTTCATTTTTTGATGGCTGTGTAACATTCCATTGTGTATATATACCACATCTTCTTTATCTGTCGGTGGACATCTGGGCTCTTTCTGTAGTTTGCCTATTGTGGACGTTGCTGCTATAAACTTTGGGGTGCAGGTGCCCCTTCGAATCACTACATTTGTATCTTTGGGGTAAATACCCAGTAGTGCAATTGCTGGGTCATAGGGTAGCTCTATTTTCAACTTTTTGAGGAAACTCCATACTGTTTTCTAGAGTGGCTGCACCAGCTTGCCTTCCCACCAACAGTGTAAGAGGGTTCCCCTTTCATGTTCATCCTTTTGCATCTGCTGATGCAGGTATGTTTGCTGCCCCTCATGACCCCATGGAGCCATACCACAAGCCCCTGGACTGACTCCTGGATAGATTCGAACTGCCACATAGCCCGCCGCCACATTTCAGCAGGAAGCAGCTGGAACGGTCATCCTCCCATTCCCTAAAGGCAGATAGGGTTACTATTCCAGGGGGAGGAATGAGTAAGGGACAGGCGGGGCTAGGTAGGGAGAGATAGGTAGGGGGCTAAGCGATCAGGCTCACAGAAATCCCCAAAATGTGGAGGTGTGGGGAAACCAGAGATAGGAGACAAATCGGACCACCCTGCCCTAGGCCTGTGGGGTGGGTGTCTTTATGATAATCACCTGTGACCAACAAAGAAAAACCACCTCTATAAAGGAATTAAGTCGTTGAAGGTGTTATCAATAGAGATGTTAAAATGATTTAAGTTTCCTAGTTAGCTGGTTAGCTTTCTATAAAAGACCAACACTAAAGGCAACTCTGTCACAACCCTGTCGGGACCCCTCACTCCTGAGAGCTTTTTCTGTATCTTCCCTTAATAAACTTCTATCGCTTTACTCAAAAAAAAAAAAAAAATAGTTACTTTACTGACAGGTATTTACCATGAGCATCTCAGGTCGCTGCTCCACAGTGGAGGCAGGAATTTATCTGAAACACAGGATCTTTACTGGACCGTCTCTTGTTGCTCTTGTCCTTTTTATGACTGCAAATGTTAATTTCAGCAAACAGGGCTGTCAACCTAGATGAACTGAAATGCCACCAAGAGTGTGGGAAACATAGGTTTGGAGGAGGAAGATGATGGGCATCCATTATAGCTTGGACCAGCTGTCCCATCAAGGACTCTAGCTTGGTTTGCTAACTATTTTAAAGTCTTTTGGGGAGGTTACAGTGTCTACTACCTTGACAGTTATCTTGTATCTCTCCTGTCAGGAAAGAAGGGAGGGATTTAGCCCCGGATATAAGAGGGTGCAAACTGGCTCTGAGTGACAGGCTTTAGTTGATGCTGCATCCAGAGCTCATGCGCATGCATTGGGTTCTGGCCAGAGTGGCCCCTAACAATAGCTTGTACTTTTATGTGGTTGGGGAGACCGTTGCTGCCACTTTCCTTGCTCCCCCAGACTTCAGGCCTCATTGTCATGGCTGTGCTTGTGGGTATATTCCAGAGTTATGCCCATGCCACATGCCTGGTATTTCCTGCCCTGGGCACTGCATGTAGGTGCTGAGGTGTACAAGTAACCTGGAAGTGTGAGGGAGTCATCCTCCACATGGAGCAAATTTGACAGATGGAGACAGGAGCTAGCTGTTAAAGTCTTCCTTCCTCACCCAGAGAGATGTCTGAGAAATATGTTCGCTTCATAAGACATCAGTGCAGATAGCAAACCAATTGTTGTTCCAAGCTGTTGTCAACTTGGTAATGCACTTCATATATTTGCTGTCCTTTCCCATCCCATTCCCTTCTTCCATCAGTCTTGCTTCCTAGGATTGAATTTACTGATAATATCTTAGCACCTAAGCTTTTTGCCTCAAGCTCTAAGAAACCCAGGCTAAGATCATTGATACCATTTATGAAGTGCTTACTGTATCCTGGACACTGTTTCAAGCACTTTACATTATTTTCTTATTATGGTAAAATATATATAATACGAAATTTGTCATTTTAACCATTTGTAGGTGTACAACATTATTTTTAAAGTAACTTCAAAGTTAAGGTTAAACAAACAAAGAGACAAGTAAAGAATTCATACGTGTATGGCTCAGTGAATTTCTGTTCAAGATACAGAATATTACCAACATGAGAGAAGCCCCTCCCTTGTACCTCTGCCAGTCATTATCCCTTTTCAAAGAAAATCGTTATTTTGATTTCTGTCATTTGTCTGCTTTCCATTCATGTAGTAGAAAGAACTCTTTTATGCCTATATTATGCTCAATGTTGTGTTTGTAAGACTCATTGATGTTAATGTGGCAACTGTTTACCCATTTCCACTGCATATAACATTTCATTGTATGATAATATCTTAATTTATTTCTTCATTCTATAAATAGACACTTGGATTGTTTCCAGTCTTTGGCTGCTATGAATAATGCTGTTCTGAACATTCATGTACATGGCTGTTGGTGCTGGGCCACAAGGACTGTGTAGATTTAGCTTTAACAAGTACTGTTTAGGGGCACCTGGGTGGCTCAGTCCTTTAAGCACCTGTCTTAGGCTCAGGTCATGATCCCAGGGTCCTGGGATCGAGCCCCACGTCGGGCTCCCTGCTCTGTGGAGAGCCTTCTTCTCCCTCTCCCTCTGCTGCTCCCCCTGCTTGTGCTCTTTATCTCTCTGTCAAATAAATAAATAAAATCTTTAAAACAAAACAAAACAAATACTGTTTAATTCACTGACCACCCCACCACCAAAGTTTACATCCCCATTGTATGAGGGTTCTAGTTTTTATATTCTTGCTGACACCAGATATCATCAATTATTTGTGTGTGTGTGTGTGTGTGTGTGTGTGTGTGTAATTCTAACCATTTTCTGTGTATTTAGAGATTGTACATAGAGATTTCTATGTATGTATGTTGACAGTATTGTTTTAATTTGCATTATTTACTGACAGTGAGGTTGAGCACTATTGCATATAGTTAGTATTTGAACACTCCCTTTTGTGAAGTACCTTTTCAAGTCTTTGGACCACTTGTCCCCCTTTGAGTTGTCTGAGTTTTTCTTAAGTGATTTGAAGAATTTCTTTACATGATCTGAATATCAAACCCTGTCAGGTGTCTGTATTGCAGATATTTTCCCTCACTTGTGTAGCTTATCTTCTCAATTTTGTAATGGGGTATTTTTACGAACTTAATTTTAATAAAGACCAAGTGGTCCATGTAATATAAAGTATCTTCATGTCCTGTAGAATTAGGTAAAAATTTCCTAAGACAGATGCAAAAGCTCTAATCAATAGGTTTAAGAAATCTTTGCCTATCACAAGTCCATGAAGATATTTTATGTTATTTTCTAGAAACTTTGTGTGATCTTTTAATTTATACTTACGGTCCATCTGGAATTAATTTTTGTGTGTAGCATGAGGTACAGGTCAAGATTTGGCTATCCCACTGGCCCAGCACCATGTATTGTAGAGATCTGAACTATGATAGTGATTTGAGTGATTTTCTTTTTCTTTCTTTCTTTTTTTTTTTTTTAAAGATTTATTTACTTGAGACAGAGAGAGCAAGAGAGAGCACAAGGTAGCACAAGGCCTTGGGGGGAGGGGCAGAGGGAAGGGAAGAGAAAGAGAATCTGATGCAGGCTCTATCTCATGACCCAGAGATCATGACCTGAGCAGAAATCAAGGGTTGGTTGCTTAACTGAGCCACCCAGTCGCCCCCAGATTTTCTTTTTAGTAATGTCCTTATGGTGTCTGTGTTAAGGTAATTTTGTCCTCATAAAAAACATTGCAAAATGTTCTTCTAGTCTCTGGAAAAGTTTTTAGAAGATGGCTCTTCTTTCTTTCTTAAATGTTTGGAGATATTCATCAGGAAAGCAATCCAGACTTGAAGTGTTCTTCATGGGTGAATTTTAATCAGTAACTTGATTTCTTTAATAGATATGAAATTATTCATATTTATATTTTTCCTTATATTATTTCTGTTAAATTGTCTCTCAAGGAATTTGTCCGTTTCATCTAAATTTTCAAATTTGTTGCATAAAGTTATTCCTAACATCCTCTTATTAACTGTCTAATGTCTCATGAACAGTAACAATGTCCCCTTTTTCATTTTCGATATTGATTATTTAGGTCATCATCTTTTGTTTTCTTGTTCAACTTGATTAAAGATTTGTTGATATTAGTTTTTGCAAAAAAAGATGCAAATTTGACTTAATTTTCTCTATTTTCTCCCATTTCAATGATGTCTGTTATTGATATCCCTTTATTATTTCTATTTGTTTTCTGGGATTTAATTTGCTTTGTTTTTCAGCTACTCTAGATTCACACTAATTAATTTTCTGTCTTTTTAAAATTTCCAATATTTACATTTAATGCTATCTCTTCTAAGAATGAGTCTAGAATCTCTTCTAGCATCTGCCCTTTTATCTTTCCCATGTATCTGTCATGCTTTTTTTCCTTGTATTTTTAATCTTTCCTTTTTTTGTGCCTCAGTTTTGTTGTTTTAAGAAAAAAATCGCAGAACACTCAAGATCAACATTGATAAAGAACAGTTACCTCATTTCTATTTGCTGTTTGTAGAGACTTTTTTGCCAAGATTACTAAGAATAGTACTCTCTCTGACTGCAACTGTTTGAAGGAGGCAACAACCATTCAGAGAGAACATACATTCTCTCTCTTTGGTTTAGGGATGAATTCAGATACATTAAACTGCAAATAATTTTATATTTAAGCCTGGGATATATGGTAGAGTAGTCATTATTGAAATGGATTCAAATTTATGGGTAAACATCCGTCAGTGTTTTATAATTTTATGGGTAAGCTTTTTATATGTAGCAATAATAGAGAGATGAGGACATTACTTTTAGTGAACTGGGGCAAGGGATGCTATATTCTGCAAGGGAGGGGACAGTACAACTCTACAACATCCCACTGGATATTCATGTAGGTGATACAACTGGTTTTTGTTTTGTTTTGTTTTAGGGAAGAGGGGGGAAGAGGGGCAGAGACAGGTAGAGAGAGAATCTTAAGCAGGCTTCATGCCTAGCACAGAGCCCTACATGGGTCTGGATCTCAGCACCCTGAGATCATGACCTGAGCCCAAATCTTCACCGACTGAGCCACCCAGGGGCCCAGTGATAAAACAATAATGATTTTTACCCTATATCCTGACTCTCTTTTACATATGAACCCTAAAATATTTTTTGCATGGTTTAGATAGAGTCTGAATTCTCCATGAATAATAGTACACAGAAAGAATATTGTTTTGTTTGTTTGGAACTTTACGGAGAGTTAGTCACAATTTTGGAAAATCACACTAACTACCCTATTCTGCCTATGGTATTTTTGTTTCTTATACAACTCACCTGTGCTATGTCAGCAATACAACACATAGCCTGTATGTGTGTTTAAGAGGATTCCGCAGATAGATGCAAATACCCCATCACTTTGTTGATCTACGATTCAGTGTAACAATATTGTCATACATTACTTTCCCTTTATTTCTTCTTTTAAGTAGGAGCATTGCCGTGCATACTGATTTAAAAATATGTCTAATATATAGTATTATGTACCAATTTTAGTCCAAGATAATGATTTCATTTCAGGACTTTTGTTATGAAAAGAGAGGTCCGGAGCCTGATAGGTTGAGAACAACTTGGGTAGAATCACGGTGTTTGCTAAGATTGATTTCAACACACAGAAAAGACCCAGCACAAAGAAACCTTTTTTATTACTATAATTTACTGTTACCTTAAAAACTTCTCTTTGTTACCTAAAGCGGTTTTCGTCACTGCGAGGCGATTGCCTCGGGCCGGAACGTTCACGCCCCGGGGCAGAGGCGCTCCTAGACAGTCCTGGCTGAGACTCCGCCCGGAACCTTGGCGCCGTGACGCAGGTTTCCGGCGGGCTTCTTAGAGCGCTGAACAGCTTTGGGCCGAAGGACCATGAGAGGGCCGGAGTCGGGTCCCGAGCCTACGATGGAGGGGGACGTGCTGGACACCCTGGAGGCGCTGGGGTGAGTATTCCCGGGGACGCCCTTCCCCTGAAAACGTAAACTGTCCCTCTGTTTGGCTCCTGCGGTCTCTTCCCCGTAGGCCTCCGCTGGGCTCCGGCATCTCAGTGGAGGCCTCCTTGGCCACCGCGCTCCCGCCGGCGCCGACGGAGTTAAGAGGGAGGCGGGAGAGAAATCCGTTTGGGGGGTGGAGCAGGGCCGGAGAGCTGGGGCGCATGGCCCCCTTTTCCAAACTCCTGGTCTCGAAACTCCATAGCCAGGAGCTGGGGCGTTGGCGCGGAGCAGCGGGGCTAGCACCAGCCCTTCCGAGGAGCATGTCCCTGCCCCGCGGGTGCTAATTTGTGTTGACGTAGTTGTCGCGCCCGGGGCTGGGGGGTGCTGGAACCCCGACTGCGGCTGGGGACTGTTGTCTCCTGCCATGTATAACCTGTGGCTTAATTAGGGCTCGGGAGCGAATCACCTGCATCCTTGACCGGAGAAAGTGTCCCAGTTAAGTGTGGGTCCATTCATTCGACCGTTTCATCCGTTCGTTAGCCACATAGTGTCGTGAGGTTAGTATGCATTAATTAATGCATATTTATGTGCTAGGCAGAGGAAGAAGACAGTTTGCAGATTACTAGTAGCTCACGTAGTTGTTGGGGGCTACAGAGTCTACCGGAATTTACAATTCAGAATGCCAAGTGCTGTGAGAACTCCTGGAATGATGTTAATACTTCGAAGCACGGCGATCAATTTATGCAGAGTAGTCTCCCTCAGCCTCAGCCTGTTTTTACTCACAGCTGTTATCCCAAACTATCTTGTCCTGTGTATTTATTTAGCCTCTCTGACACCCCCCCCCCCCCAGCTCCAGGAAATCAGGTGCCTTACCTGTCTTGTTCCCAGCAACTTTCTACACTGGGGTCTGGCAGAATAAATAGCGGTTGAATGAATGGGTAAATGAAGAGAAGTTCAAAGAAGAGAGTGCATAGAGATAGACATAGGGACAGATAGTTTAGGATCAAAAAGATTGGAGCCATCTGCACAATTGTTTGCCTTGCCACAGGCTGGAGTTTCTTGAATGGGATAGGCTGTTCCTTTGCACTTTGCAGTCTTATACGGAAGCTTGAAACCCCTACCCCACTTTATTTTTTTCTAAAACTGCACTTGGCTCTTCTATCAGTTGCTTCTTTGGACCCCAGTAATACCTACTTTGCGATATAACAAACCTTGCCCTTAGTAGATAGATCCAGGATATATGTTTGTCAAATGAAAGAACTGAGCCAGTGATTATTTAAGGGGCATTTTTATTCTGTGAAATCTCTTGGAAATTTTCACCTAACTTGGTTAAGGAGGTAAGCAAAACACGTTAAAATATTAGAAGTGTGTAGACCCCAAATAGCTTGAGATCCCAGGTCCTTCAGATAAAAATAGTATGATTCTGTAAATAGTCCATGAAAAAGAGAAAGTCAGTGCTTTTTTCCTCTTCCTTCATTCCTTGAATTTGTTTCTTTTTTTTTTTTTTAAAGATTTTATTTATTTCAGAGAGAGAGAGAATGAGAGATAGAAAGCATGAGAGGGAAGAGGGTCAGGGGGAGAAGCAGACTCCCTGCTGAGCAGGAAGCCTGATGTGGGACTCGATCCCCGGACTCCAGGATCATGACCTGAGCCAAAGGCAGTCGCTTAACCAACTGAGCCACCCAGGCGCCCTCTTTTTTTTTTTTTTTTTTAAGATTTATTTATTTATTTTAGAGGGGCTGGGTGGAGAAGCAGAGGGAGAGGAAGAGAGAAACTTAAGCCTACAATACCCTGAGCACAGACCCTCATGAGGGGCTCAATCTCATGACCTTGAGATTAGGACCTGAGCCAAAACCAAGAGATGCTTAACCAACTGTGCCACCTAGGTGCCTCGAATTTGTTTCTTTTACAGGCATTTTGAAAAATGAACTTTGCTATAATCTTGACTTTTACCAAGGAAAATTAGTTTCAGATTATTCAATGTAGAAAGTAAAACAGTTTATATACTTTAGAATTGATTTTTCCTGGAATAACTAAGGACAAAATTTTGAAGTTTGGTTTTTCTTACAATAATAATGAAATGTGGAAAGTAGTATTTACTTACAATATGTGTTGTAATTTAACACTGTTCTAAAATATCCATTTAGTTTGTGAATAATGCATTTTCTGTTGTGACTGAAACATTTAGGATATTAGTGAAAGTACTTTGGTCTGTAAGGTAAAATTGGAAATTAAAGGGAGGAATTAAAAGGGAAAATCTATGTGAAAGAAGAGTTCGGTGATATACATGAAAACTGGGTGGGCATAACTTTGTTTCCTTGTCTGAAAGAAGGAGGCTGGAGCACATGATTTCAAAAGTCTTTTTTTTAGTTCTGACCATCTATGATTTTGTAGAGTGGATCTCAGCCCTGGTTGTGCATCAGAATCATGTATGGAGCTTGTGAAATAAAATGTTCCAGTCTGTTCTGTACCATATAGACTGATCATGATCTTCAGGGGTGCAGTATGGCATGCATATTTTTAAAAAGCTTCACAGCCTAGTTGAGAATCAGCATTATGGAAGGAAGTTTTTTTCAGTTATTTATTGAGCACAACTGTATGTTGAAAACTGTCCAGAGAAGTCATTTGTGAGCAAAATAGAATTGATCCCTGTCCCTGTGGAGTTTACAGTCCAGTGGAGAAACAGACTTGATCACACAAACATGATAAACCGTAATAAGCTCTTTAAAGGAAAAGAGCAGGGTGACATGACATGACAGGAGGACCTATGTAAAGACAGGACAGGACAGGTGGATAGGAGTAAACTAGGTGAGGTTCACAGGAAAGGAGGACAGGGGTCCTTAAAGTGAGAACAAAATATGAAAGCTCTTGAAGTGGAAAGGAACTTGCTGTATTAGAATAACTGGAAGGAGGCCCATGCGCCTGGAGAGCAGAGAGCAATGGCCAAGATAGTGGAAGATTTGATTGAAGGGGAGACCCAAGGCATGCAGCGCTTTTTAGGCTGCGTTGTGGATTTTATTCTTTGTCATAACAGCAATGGGGCATGATTGAAGGACTTTAAATAAAAAAGGGAGAGATCAGATGTCTAGTTTGAGAAGTTACTTCAGTAAGGTGGAGATGGCTTGGAGAATTTACTAGTCAGGGCAAGGAGTGATGGCTGCTCAGTGGAAGTGGGTATGGAATAAAGTGCACACTGTAGAACTTAGTGATTGGGTATTAGAGCTGACAGGGATGACGATATCAAGGATTCCTTTCTTCAGTAAGTATTTATTGAGCACCAGGATGAAATGATACACCTTGGAATCTAAATTGGAAAGGGAAGAAAATGAAGACCGCAAGGAGGTAGGAAATACAGAGAATATGGAGTGGCCAGTGGAATGGAGGTAGAGATGAGATCCAAGGATGGTTGAAAGTGAGTGGTCAAAAGGTAGTAGGTTGTGTCAGGGAGTAACGTGTTTGATTTAGTGATTTCGGAGGTGGAGTAGTTCTGGTGATGGCAAGGTCTAAGGGGTGCCTCACTGACATGTCATGGCAAAGGTCTGAAAAGAGAAATTTCAGGAATTGAGAGCTCAGGGTATTGCATCGGGTATGCATACAGGAAAATAGCAGAAATAGGAATGGAGAGGAAAACTGAGCACAGGGCATTTTGGGGAGTGTCCAAGCAATTAATAGGTGAAAACCACAAGAGGGAGAGTGGCAAATCTGACTGGCTTGAGCCTAAAGAGAGAAGGAGGTGTTTATAAGATGGTGGGAGACCAGTGATATGGATGCTGTTTTGGGAAGCAAGGAGGGCAAGTCCTTGAAGAACTTCAGAGAGTAAAATCACCAAAGCTAGAGGTGGTAGGGATAATCTTTCTGATTATCAATCTAGGACAGTTGTTGTTTATAGGTGAAACATAAGTTTGGGTCAGGAAGTGGAGAGCTGGATCAGAGGCAAGCCAGTAGGGTATATAAATGACAGGGGAAGGAAAGGGTCTCATATCTTATGTGTTGGCTGATGGAAATGGAAAAGAGAAAGTAAATTAGGCACCAGCTGTGTCTTTGTGGGGGTTTGCCAATGGCTGTAGTGGATTGAAGATTTGGATCACCCAGAGCTTGAAGCAGTGTCAGACTAGCAACTATGGTTCCCATATAGGTGGCCCTGGGGGAGTTGGCTTAGGGGAGGTGTCCCCAGTGTTTGGAATAAGAGTAGCACTTTCCTAATTAAATAAAAATACCTAGGATGAACTAAGAACATTATAATAATCCCTATCTTACAGGATATTGTGGCAATTAAGTGAGGTAATATACATAAAGCACACAGCACTGGCCTAGTGTAAGAGTAGTTTTTGGTGTTAGTTGCCATTTTAATTATGATTGTTATTGGATGTTCAATGCATTTTTTCTTCTTTTTATTTTTACCTGATTTGTTGAGCTGAGACATTAAGATTTGTGGGTTTTTCCCCCCTTCTAAATTCAGTATTTTTGGTGATTTGAAAAATTTTATTGAATTTTATAATTGGCATTTCAGTTAAAAATAACTTATCACCCCTCTAACTCGGGTTTGACCTGCAGCCATCCCAGATGGAGAAGATGGCCGTCCCAGCAGTGTCTGGGCTGTCCCGGCAGGTGCGATGCTTTAGTATGACTGTGGTCAGGCCGTTTTCCAAGCTCATGTGGCCACCTGTTCAGGTATATGGTATTGAAGGTCGCTATGCCACTCCCCTTTATTCTGCTGCATCTAAACAGAATAAACTGGAACAAGTAGAGAAAGAATTGTTGAGAGTAGTACAAATCTTGAAGGAACCCCAAATGGCTGCTTCCATTATGATTCCCTATATAGAGTGTTCTGTGAAAGTAAAAAGCCTAAATGACATGAGCACAAAAGAGAGGTTCTCTCCTCTCACATCCAACCTGATCAGTTTGCTTGCTGAGAATGGTCACTTGGACAGTACCCCTGGAGTCATTTCTGCCTTGTCGACCATGATGAGCATCCACCGTGGAGAAGTACCGTGCCCAGTGACCACTGGATCTCCTTTAGATGAAGCCACTCTTACTGAATTAAAGACGGTCCTGAAGAGCTTCCTAAGTAAAGGCCAAGTCTTGAAATTGGAAGTTAAGACTGATCCGTCAATCATGGGTGGAATGATTGTCCGTATTGGAGAGAGATATGCTGGGATATGTCTGCGAAAACCAAGATTCAGAAGCTGAGCAGGGCCATGCAGGAGGTTTTCTGAAAGTGTTGATTTTCTGCCAGTGAAAATTACTAAACTTGGAGCAACAATAAAATGCTTCCTGAACAGAAAAAAAATAACATACCACCAATGATATGAACGAATTAATTTTATTCAAGAGTTTGATTATTTCTTTATTGTAGAGATGAAAGCAAGTAGGGGAAAGATGTTTACTGTTAAATCTCAATAGGAGGCACTGTAAGATATGGAGGCAAGGTAACATATAGAAGAACCAATCTTGTCTGTAGAGCAGAGACAGTGGTAATAATCCCAGCTCTCCCTTTGCCTGGCTGTGTCAACTGGCCAGGTTATTTGGTTAACTTTCCTCGTTAGGATAGACAGAAGTTTGAGTTCATATGGAGTGTGTGAGTTCAACTCTGGATTTAAATCCTAGTGTCATCACCTAGTTATTATCTTCTGATCCTACAGAATTAAGATCATGCCAACTTCAAAGCATTGCCCTGAAGACTAAATGAGTTATAAATAAATACAATTATCGGTCTCTACGTCTGTATCTGTATCCGTGCATGTCTGTTACTGTGCCTAGCCTACCGCTTAAGGCAGGTATCTTAACCTCATTCAGCCTTAACTTCTTACCTGCAAAATGGGGATTTGAAAATACTCACCCTTCATGAGCTATGACCAGAGAATTCAGAGAAAAAGAAACGCAAGTGGCCTTTAAACATATGAAAAGATGTACAGCCTTGCTCTTAAGAGAAATGTAAATTAAAACTATACTGAGATACCAGATGGTCAAAAATCTAAAGGTTTGACAACTTTGGTGAGTTATGAGGGAATGGGTACTCTTACACCTTGACGGTACAACCGCTGTAGAGGAATATTTAATAGTATCTAGCAAAGTTACATACCATTTACCCTTTGACCCGAGTCTCACCTCTAGAAATCTGTCCCAGGTATAAACTGGCAAAAAGTTGCCAAATTTTTTTATAAGAGCAAACACTGCAAATAACCCAAATATCCTTCACTAGGGGCATAGTACTCCAGACAGTGGAGTACTGTAACCTAAAAAATAATTGAGTAGTGTCTCTGCTGCTCTCCAGTACAGTTGACCCTTAAACAACATGCGTTTGAACCATGTGGGTCCATTTGTACGTGGACTTTTTTTCAGTAAACATGTACAGTATTGTAAAACTCTTTACGATTTTCTTTAGTTACCGTAAAAATACAGTATATAATACAAATACAAAGTAGTGTTAATTGGCTGTTTATATAATCAGTAAAGCTTCCAGTCAGCAGTAGGCTATCAGTAGGTAAGTTTTTCAGGAGTCGAAAGTTATATGCAGATTGGCGACTACATGGGGATTGACACCCCTAACCCCTGGGTTGTTCAAGGGTCTGCTTTATATGTAAATGTATATGTGCATGTGTGTGTGTATTGTTTAAAGCAAGGAAAAGAACAGTGTATTGTAGACTACCTTTACCTAAAAAAGAAGTATATATATGTTTATATTTAAAAACATGGAATGACAACCCCAAACTAATAAACATGTTACCTCTGGGGGCAGGGGGAACAGAGTAGAGGGAACAAGATTAAGATTGCAAACTAAATTTGTTTGAATGTACCTTGTTTTGTAAATTATACTTTGAAACAATGTAAATGTTTTACATAATTATAAAGCAAAATTAAATAAAATGAAGTCAAAGAGACAAATTGCTAAAAGTTGAAAGCAAAATGAAATGTTTATCAGTATATTGAGTAGGTAGTTTCATCACATGGAAAGGAATTTTTTTTTTAAGATTTATTTATTTATTTATACGAGAGAGAGTGAGAGAGCACAAGCAGGGGGAGTAGCAGGCAGAGGGAGAAGCAGACTCCCTGCTGAGAAAGGAGCCTGATGTGGGACTTGATCCCAGGACCCTGGGATCATGACCTTAGCCAAAGGCAGACATTTAACTGACTGAGCCACCCAGGCGTCCCGCAGCTTTAATTTTTTAATTTAAAATTTGCACCTATTCTTTTTTCGCTAAAATTCTTTATTTTTGTTGCTAGTATGTGGTTATTAGACTCTGCTCTTTTTGACTTTGTGGTAGTTGTAATACTTATCTTAAAATTGGTTGATAGTTTTACTAAGAAATGATAAAGGAAAAAAGCCAAATGTTAATTAAATAGGGCAGAAATTGGCAAACTATGTCTATAAACAGACCCAATAATAAAAATTATAGGCTTTGCTGACCATATTATCAACTCTGCAATTGCAGTGTGGAAGCAGCCAGAGACAGTCTGTGAATGGATATATTTATTGGCTGTGTTCCACTAAAACTTTATTTACAAAAATAGGCAGCAGGCCTTGATATAGAGTACTATCATTTTTTTTTTTTAAACCTTTTATGTCTTCCTTTCTAGGTATAAGGGACCACTGTTAGAAGAGCAAGCCCTTACCAAGGCAGCAGAGGGTGGACTGTCTTCACCTGAATTTTCAGAGCTCTGTGTTTGGTTAGGCTCTCAGATAAAATCATTGTGCGACTTGGAAGAAAGTATCACTTCAGCTGGTATTTTATTGTGTTTTATTTACTTTTGTGTAATAGTAAAGTGAAATGATAGGTTATGATTTATAGCTTTGCCTACATTGTATCTACAAAGCAAAATAATGTTATGAAGAACTATAGTATGTGATATTAAATATCTTTGGATTAAATTTTATATTCAAAATTGATTCTTAAATTTATATGAGTCTAAACAATAACTGTATAGTCTTTAGTATTCTTTAGAAAAAGTAGAGTCTGAATTTGATTATTTAAACAGTTTAATTTTTGAATACTGCTTATTTTAAATTAAGGTTTTGTTTTTGTTTTTTTTAAAGTAATTTAAGTTGTATTAGCAAGCCTGTAACTTAGGACATGGATTCACATAGGAATACCATAAAAAAAAAACTGTGCTACCTCAGAAATGTTTATTTAATTCATTCCTGTCTTGGTAACTGGAGTCCTTGTGGGCCTTCAGTTGGTAGAATTTCAAATAGAGAACCAAAATGAAAAATTTTTTTTGTAATTGAGCATTTGATAGGATATAGAATTCACTTGAAGCAAAGTAAAATTAGCTGAATTTAAAACATGTGGCACAAATTTCTACATAATTAGATTATGAAAGAAAGATAAGCAATGAAGCCTAATTAGATGATTGCATTATCTGAATCTATAGAAATACAATAGAAATAGATCATTTGTTCTGAAACCAATTAATAATTATAGCCACAGTAATGTTTTTAATATTTCAGTTACCAACATAAAATATTTCCAGTTTATCTGCTTTTGTGGAAAATCCATTGGAAAATACTCATCAGGGATTGAAATATAAAAATACTTATCCCATGATTAGATACTTAAGTTCTTAAATTTAAGTGTTACTTTATTTCTGTAGAAGTTGTTTGATTACCTTTACCTAAGCGTTGGGGTCACACATGTAAGGATTTAAGGCAAATTGAAAATTTATAATTGAATGTAAAATTGAAATCAACTAGAGGTAGATTTTATAGTTTTCAGATTATATGGTAAATATTCAGTAAGTGTTTTATGATTTTTCTTCTTTAAAGGGAGAGATGATCTAGAAAGCTTCCAGCTTGAGATAAGTGGGTTTTTAAAAGAAATGGCATGTCCATATTCTGTACTCGTATCAGGAGATATTAAAGACCGTTTAAAAAAGAAGGATGACTGTTTGAAGCTTCTATGTAAGTTATCTTTCTTTGAACATTTAAACATATGTGTTTGATGTGGTTTTTGTTATTTTCAAGATTTATGAAATTTCATTAGTGAAGCTTTAGAAATTTTGTATGTTAAAAAGTTTTTAACATTTGACTTAAAATCTGAAGCTGACTTAGAGATACTTATATAAATGTAGTATAAATTCTAAAGTGCTAAGATTTTGAATACTTAGATTTATTTGGCCAATATAGAATGCCCTGTGTTTGTCATTTATAAATTACTTTAGTTATTGTTCCTTCATGTAATTCATTTCACAGCATTCATGACTAAATGACTAAAGTTGGTCATTTAGAGTCCTATTTATTCTTAAAACTCTCTGAAACTAGGCAGCTAAGTATTACATCTTGTTTTTAGTGATTAGGCATTGGATGACAGTTGGTTCAAAAATATTTACTGATCACCGATTATTGTACTAGAAACTGTTCTAGGCGCTAGGGTTATATTAGTTTTTTAAAAAAATTGTATTCTCTGGACATTTGAATTCTAGTGAGTGTGGCCTGTTTCTGTCAGGGGTGAGTTTGGAGTATTGATTACCCTACATCCAAGCAATTACCATAAATAATATATCTATTTGTATTGGGGTCCTTTGAATTTTTTTTAAACTCAGTTAAATTTCATGCTGTTTTGAAAGTTCTACAGACAATGGCCATTTGAAAGAATTTTTCTAGCAACCTTATTATTGAAGATTTCTATTATTTTAGGTCATACCATTTATAAAGAGATCCATGTGATATATTCCACATAGGCTCTAGTATTAGTAATGTTTGTTTCATTGGTGCAGAAATCATAAATGTTGAGTGGTACTGATAGTAGTGTTGACATTTGAATTGCCTTGTGTGTGTTGGGAGGGATAAAAATTATGTGTCTCCCTCCTCCATTTCTTACACTGTTTCCCCATCTTCCGTTTAGTATGAGTCACTGATTTAATGAACCATTCTTAATAATGGTAGGTCACAGTAACCCTTAGATATATTGAGACAGAAAGGAAGCTAAGAAGCAATGGCCTAGAGGAACTTGCATACTCTATCAGTCACTGAGAACTGTGTACTCCACTGTGTTTCCCTTTTTGCATTATCTGCTAAAAATCTGAGAAATAATAGCAGTATAGGTTTATGGTACAAGTAAAAGTAAAGAGGAGTTGTAAGAGAAGGTGGGGCAAAACGGAATTAGTGTTAAATGGGTACAGTATTTGTTGGGGAAGATAAGAATGTTCTAAAGTTGGATGGTGGTGATGGTTGTACAATAGTGCAAATGTATTTAATGCCACTGTATGCTTACAAATAGAATTGTAAATTTTATATGTTAAAAAATTATATACTCATCATAGAAATCTTTACAAAGTTGAAAGAATTGTAAAGAAAAAAATCACTGATAATCTCACTCCCCAGAGAGAATCATTAATAACTTCTTGGTGTATTTTCTTTTCCATCTTTTTCCTTTATACACATACATTTTAAATAAGATTGGAGTCTATCATAGATACAACAATTCCTTCTCTTTCTTCTTTTCATTTAATGCGTTGTGAGCATTTTCCCGTCACTTGAAATTTTTTTGAAAAAATAATTTAAATTGGCTACATAACATTCTATGCTATGGACATAACATTTTTATATAATGGGTATTTAGATTCTTTTCTGTTTTTAATTTCAAATTTTTGATTACTTTTACTTAGACAAAGATTGTAAATATTCGGTGTATATTGCCATATTTTGCTTTAGATATATTATACCAGTTCACAGTCTTACCACCATCTCTTCCATCTTTAGCTTGAGTTTGGCTGTCTTTAAAACATACTGATATAATAAGCCTCTTCATATTTTCTTGGATGTGTTTGTGACATGTATAAGGGCCAAAGTCCTTACTACGTGAAGAGCTTTTATAAATCAAGAAGAAAAAAATAAAAACTCACTGGAAAAGTGTGTAAATTACAAAAGAAATGAACTGGTACTCGACAGAAAAATTTTTTAAAAAATTGCTTCTAAACATGAAAACATGCACAGTATTCCTCAGATTTAAAGAGTTATAAAAAAATAAAATGACAGGATACCATTTTTCATTTAACAGGTGAGTAAATACCAAAAAAAAAAGAGAGAGAAAAGAGGTCATTGTATTGGGGGGGAATAAGCATTCTCATATATGATAGGCATGAAGATATGGGAGAATAACCGTACAGCCTTTTAGAAGGGCAAATTCTTAGTATCACAGTTAAAATTCCCCTACCTTTTGACTTGGAAATTCCAGGACTAGGAGTACATACCTGTTTCCCTAAGTGTATAAAGATATGTAAAAAGGATGTTTATTATGGCATTATTCATAGTAGTTAAATAGAAATGGTATATCCTTGCAGTGATACCATTATACAGCCATTTGAATGAAAATAGATGTGCTGATATGGAATGATTTCTGATGTATTGGTAAATTAAAAAATATACAGAACATCTGCAGTATGCTCTTGTTTGTATAAAAGAAAAGTGTGTAGATGGTGGATATGCATTCTCAGTATATATATGCATATGCCTAAAAAGATACCCAAGAAATTAATATTGATTGTCTCTGGTGAGGGGGATAAGATGTGTGGTGGGAAGACTTTTTTTTTTTTTTTAAAGATTTTATTTATTTATTTGACAGAGAGATAGCACAAGTAGGCAGAGTGGCAGGCAGAGGGAGAGGGAGAAGCAGGCTCTCTGCTGAGCAGGGAGCCGGACATGGGGCTCGATCCCAGGACCCTAGGTTCATGACCTGAGCCGAAGGCAGCCGCTTAACCGACTGAGCCACCCAGGTGCCCCGGGAAGACTTTTCACTGTACTGTTTGCCGTCTGCATGGATTATCACTTGAAATATTAGACTGAACTCGTGTTTGTAGTATTACATAGAACACGTTTCCTAGAACAAAGGCAGACAGCTTAGGTTCTGTCCAAAATACAAATTTTTGAAGAACTGGTGATCTGTTTGAATGAAGTTTTGAAATCAGAAGGACCTTGGCATAGTCCTCATAAGCATAGTTTGATACATATTGGTCTTAACTTTTTGTGAGCTCTTTTGACTGTCACCTATAGACTTTGTGGAAAAGTCTTTAAGTCAGTGCCTGCCCATGAGAATCACTGTGGGTCTAATACCGTGCAGATGCTTAACTCCTACTTCAGATCTGCTGGTTCAGAATCTTTGAGGGCGGGACCCTGGCACCTGTACAGGCATACCTCAGAGATCCTGTGGGTTGATTTCCAGACCACGGCAACAAGGTGAATATCACAGTGAAGCAGGTCAAATGAATTTTTTGGTTTTCCAGTGCATATAAAAATTATATTTACAATATACTATAGTTTACTAAGTGTACAATAATAGCATTATGTTTAAAAAAACAACATGCATAGCTTAATTAAAAAATGCCTTATTTTTAAAAAAAAAAATACTAGCTATCATTGAGCTTTTAGTAAGTTGTAATCTTTGGCTGGTAGAGGGTCCTGCCTCTGTGCTAATGGCCGCTGACTGATCAGGGTGGTGGTGGTTGCTGAGGGTTGGGTGGCTGTGGTATTTTCTTAAAATGAGGCAGCGGTGAAGTTTGCCACATCAGTTGACTCTTTTATAAATGATTTCTCTGTAGCATGTGATGCTATATGATGGCATTTTACCCACAGTAGAACTTCTTTCAAAACTGGGGTTTATACTCTCAAACCCTACTGCTGCTTTATCAACTAAGTTTATGGAATATTATAATCCTTTGTTGTAGTTTCAACAATCTTCATAATATTTCACCATGAGTAGGTTCCATCTCAAGAAACCATTTTCTTACCCATAAGAAGCCATTCCTCATCTGTTAAGTTTTGTCATGAGATTGTAGCAATTCAGTTACATCTTCAGCTTTACTTCTAGTTCTCTTGCCGTTCCCACCACATCTGCAGTTACTTCCTCCACTGAAGTCTTGGACTCCTCAAAGGCATCCATGAGGGTCAGAGTCAGCTTCTTCCAAATTCCTGTTGGTATTTTGATCTCTACCCATGAATCATGGATGTTCTTAATGGCATCTAGAATGGTGAATTCACTTCAGAAGGTTTTCAATTTCAAGGTTTTCAAGGTTTTCAATTGACTTTGCTCAGATCCACCAGGGGAGTCATTGTCTATGGCAGCAATAGCCTTAGGGATTATATTTCTCAAATAATAAGACTTGAAAGTCGAAATTACTCCTTGATCCATGGGCTGCAGAATGGATATTGGGTTAGCAGGCACGAAAACATTAATCTCATTGTACATTTCCGTGAGAGCCCTTGGGTGCATTGTCAATGAGCAGTCCTATTTTGAAAGGAATCTTTGTTTCTGAGTAGTGGGTCTCAGTAGTGGGTTTAAAATAGTCAATAAATCATGCTGTAAACAGATGTGCTGTCACCCAGGCTTTGTTGTTCCATTTATAGAGCACATGCAGAGGAGGTGTAGTGTAGCAAAGTTCTTGAGTGCTCCAGGATTTTTTACAAGGGTAAATGAGAATTGGCTTCAACTTAGAGTCCCCAACTGCATTAGCCCCTAAAAAAAGAGCCAGCCTGCCCTTTGAAGCTAGGCATTGGTTTGTCTCTTAACTGTGAGAAGTCCTAGAGGGCATCTTCTTCCAATAGTGGGCTGTTTCATCTGCATTGAAAATCTGCAGTTCAGTATAGCCACCTTCATTACTTAGCTGGCTCTTCTGGATAACTTGCTGCAACTTCTATATCACACTTGTTGCTTCACCTTGTACTTAAATATATGCTGTGGAGACAGCTTCTTTCCTTACTTAAACCTCATGAACCTCTGCTAGCTTCAGACTTTTCTTCTGCAGATTCCTCACCTTTGGGATGCCTGGGTGGCTCAGTCGGTTAAGCGTCTGCCTTCGGCTCAGGTCATGATCCCCGGGTCCTGGGATTTAGTCCTGCATTGGGCTCCCTGCTCAGCGGGGAGCCTGCTTCTTCCCCTTCCCGCTCATGTTCTCTCTCTATCTGTCACTGTCTCTGTCTCTCTAAATAAATAAACAAAATCTTAAAGATTCCTCACCTTTGTCATGCTTCATAGAATTGAAGAGCATTAGGGCCTTGCTCTGGCTTAGATTGGTTTAAGGAATGTTGTGACTGGTTTGATCTTCTGCTCAGACCACTCAGACTTTCTCCATATCAGCAGTAAGGCTGTTTCAGTTTCTTATTTGTGTGTTCACTGGAATAGCACTTTTAATCCCCTTCTCAAGAATTGCCAACATGGGACACAGAGACAGGAAGTGAGCAAATGTTGGGAAAATGGCACTGATAGACTTGCTTGCCACAGGCTTGCCACAGACCTTCCAATTTGTAAAAAAAAAAAAAAATGCAATTTTCTGTGAAGTGTAGTAAAATGAAGTGCAATAAAACAAGGTATGTTTTAAAGTGCACTTTTAAAGTTTTCTCAGTTCTCAGCTGAAGTTGAAACTGCTATGTTGTGGAGTGTTTGTAGTGTGTGTGCCTAACTTTAAACAAAAAAAAAAATCCAGTATTTTAACTACTATAGTGAAAGTTAATTTAAAACAAAACTGTAACCATGTAAGAGTTTTGAGTAATTTTCTTATATATGGCTGTTGAAAGGATTAAACGAAATGATGGTAGAGGGGACTGTGAACAGCCTGAGGTGGTCTATCCTGAAGGCCGATGGCTGTTCATATTGCTCTATCAGCTTATAGATCAATTAAAGCTGTACATTCTCCCTTGAGTTGAGCACTCTGTGCATATGAGGGGAATATTTTCAGTTTTACACATTCTGCATTCTTAAATTATTGATTTACTGGTGGTTCTCTCCTACCAGACTTTAAATTCTGCAGTAGGCATGATCTCTTTAAAAAAGTTTCCTCCTGCCTTCTTTATTATTTGTTTTGTGGTAAGAACACTTAACATAATGATCTACCCCTTAGCAAATATTTTTTAAAGATTTTATTTATTTTTAGAGAGAGAGAAAGTGAATGCAGGAAGAGGGGCCAAGGGAGAGGAAGAGGGGGAGAAGCAGACTCCCTGTTAAGTGGGGGAGCCTGACTTGGGGCTTGACCTCAAGACCCTGAGGTCACTGACCAAAATGTATCAAACTTTGCTTATGAGTACTATGCCAAGGTCCCTCTGATTTTAAAACCTATTAAAACAGATCACCAGTTTTGTAAAAATTTATGTTTGATAACTTCCAGTTTTCCCCCTTACCTATCCCCTGGCAGCCACCATTCTCCTCTGCTTTGAGTTGGACTATGTTAGGTTCCTCATTAAAGTGATAACACATAGTATTTGTCCTTCTGTATTTGTCTTACTTCACTTTGCATAGCGTCCTCCAGGTTCATCCATGTGGTCACAAGTGGCTGGATTTCCTTTTTTTTTAAGGCTGAGTAATATTACATTGTGTGTATATACCACATTTTCTTTATTAATCTATTGAAGGGCACTTAGGTTGTTTCCCTCTCTTGGCTATTGTGAACAGTACTGCGGAGGACATGGCAGTGTAAATCCCTTTGAGATCCTGATTTCAATTCCTTTGGATATGTACCTAGAAGTGGGATTTTTAAGTAGTTCTTGTATATTTTAACATGTTTTTCCCTTTTTTTATTATAGTATTTTTAAGTACAGAGCTTCAAGCTTTACAGATACTGCAGAACAAGAAACATAAAAATTCTCAATTAGATAAAAACAGTGAAATTTATCAGGAAGTTCAAGCTATCTGTGATACTCTTGGTGTACCCAAGTCAGCAACTTCTGACATTCCGCTTATGCTAAACCAAGTGGAATCAAAGGTATTGTATTTGTTTTATTTTTCATTTCCCAAAAATGGAATTAAATGCTAACATGTAAATGTATTAAAAATGAAAATATTTCTTTTAAGATACATTCCATTTCAGGAGAAGTGTATCTTTCTGTAAACCAAATTTTGGATTTTGAATTAATATGCATGTGACTTAATTTGCCTATAGCTAATATTCAGGAATCAGATCTTAATGAGTGAGGGCCCTTAGGCCTTTTGAGAGTTTTCTGTGATAGAAATCACTTTGCAAGTTAAAGGATCCCTTTCCTAAATAAAGTTGTATTGTAGTATAATGAAAGAAGTAGAGTAATCCTCCAAAGTCAAAGGCAAACTACATTAAAAAAAATATTGTTAATAGAATTGTAATGTGGTTGTTTTTGGCAGTGAGGAAGCACAGTTTCTGATGGATAGGTGTTCAGTAAATGTTGTTGTATAGAAAATGAATGAATGAGTTCCCTGATAGAGTTAAAAACAACCACAAAACTCTATACCTTAAACTTTTTGAAATTTTTCTCTTCAGTTATTAAACACCCTTCTTCCCCATTGAGCCACATATTAGAGAGAATGCTACTCTTGCATGCCGAATTCCAGCCTAGTTTCTGGGAGTCCTCTAGGGGAATAATACAGGATTTATTTTAAAGGAAAAGAACATTCACACTCTCAAGAACAGGTACTAAAATTTCATTTTTAGGTATGCTGTGGTGTATACTAAATCCTTGAATAAAATACTTTTGCTTTGATAATTTATGAACTGAAAAATACATTTATCTTCATTGAACATAAGAATTTTGGTATCATTAAGATGAAAACACAGTTTTAAAAATTTTTTTTTTTTTAAATTTTTTATTGTTATGTTAATCACCATATATTACATCATTAGTTTTTGGTGCAGTGTTCCATGATTCATTGTTTGTTCATAACACCCAGTGCTCCATGCAGAACGTGCCCTCCTCAATACCCATCACCAGGATAACCCATCCCCCTCCCCCCCTCCCCTCTTTTTTTTTTTTTTTTTTTTTTTTTTTTTTTTTTTTTTTTTTTTTTTCCCCTCTTACATACTCCCCTTTTCTTCCTCTCCTGTTATCTTCTTCTTTTCCTTTTTTCTTAAAATATGTTGCGTTATTTGTTTCAGAAGTACAGATCTGTGATTCAACAGTCTTGCACAATTCACAGCGCTCACCGTAGCACATACCCTCCCCAATGTCTATCACCCAGCCACCCCATCCCTCCCACCCCCAACCACTCCAGTAACACTCAGTTTGTTTCCTGAGATTAAGAATTCCTCATATCAGTGAGGTCATGTGATACATGTCTTTCTCTGATTGACTTATTTCACTCAGCATAACACCCTCCAGTTCCATCCACGTCGTTGCAAATGGCAAGATCTCATTCCTTTTGATGGCTGCATAATATTCCATTGTGTATATATACCACATCTTCTTTATCCATTCATCTGTCGATGGGCATCTTGGCTCTTTCCACAGTTTGGCTATTGTGGACATTGCTGCTATAAACATTGGGGTACACGTACCCCTTCGGATCCCTACATTTGTATCTTTGTGGTAAATACCCAGTAGTGCAATTGCTGGATCGAACGGTAGCTCTAATTTCAACTAAAACATTTTCTTTTTTGTGAAACCTTTGGACTGAAGAATAACGCTGTGAATCGCTCAAAAACATTGTTCTGGAATTAACAAGTTAATCTTCAATGCTTGTTTTCTCTTTTTGTTTGGATTAAGAATGATCTGGAATTGGCTAAAATGGGATAATTTCAAATTGAGACAGATTTCTAGGCTCTTTCTAATCTTCCAGTGCTTCTACATGTTGATTCCAAAGAGGCTTTTCCCTTTTATGGGTCTCAGTTAGTATTAAAAATATCCCCAAACCTCTCGTTTCCCTACTTGAAGTAGGCCATAATGCCTGTGTTCAAATGCCGGCAGGTTAATTATAAGGTAGTTGTTACTTGGCCATTGTGGCCAAATATTTACTTAAGATTTTTTTCCCCATTCAGTTCCTATCAAAAGCAAAAATTTCCTTATTGTACATGTGATGTGTCCAGAATACACTTTGTCACCATTGGGGAAGAAAATTATTTTCTAACTTGAAGCTGTTCAAATGTGAATCTAATGTAATTATAGTAATATTAATGACAAACATACAGCATTTACTGTTTTTATTTTTTAAGATTTTGTTTATTTATTTGACAGAGAGACAGCGAGAGCAGGAACACATGCAGGGGGAGTGGGAGAGGGAGAAGCAGGCTTCCCACTGAGCAGGGAGCTCGATGTGGGGCTTGCTCCCAGGACCCTGGGATCATGACAAGAGCCGAAGGCAGACGCTTAATGACTGAGCCGCCCAGGCGCCCCCAGCATTTACTGTTCTAAATGTTTATATATAATAACTCATTTAGTTCTCACATTACATATAATGAGGTAGTTACTACTATTCTCTACAATAGCCATATGAGGAAAGATTTAATAAATGGGACAAGCACGTTTCTGAGTAGTAGTGGTAGACCTGAGGTTTGAACTCAGGCAACCTCCAGAGTCTGTGCTCTTAACTCCCTATTTGTGCTTAATTCTCAAACTTAACTGTAGTCCAGTGTTGAAATCCTGGGAATGGAACTGAATATGATTATGTGTAAGAAACTATAAGTATGCATTCAGAATCCTACTTGAGTGAGCAGTTACAAATAGTAATATATGAAATGATCAAAGGAGGTATTTAGAATAGTTGGGAAATCTACAGAAGTTGTCTATCTTAAGCAAATAATTCTTTACTATACGAATTGGATCATTGTACAGGCATATTTGCTGTGAAGCTAATAAAGCTTAAGCTTTGGGCCCCTCATTTGCACAAGTTCTTTTTTTTTTTTTAAAGATTTTATTTATTTACTTGACAGAGACACAGCGAGAGAGGGAACACAAGCAGAGGGAGTGGGAGAGGGAGAAGAAGCAGGTTTCCCACTGAGCAGGGAGCCCGATGTGGGACTCAATCCCAGGACTCTGGGATCATGACCTGAGCTGAAGGCAGACGCTTAACAACTGAGCCACCCAGGCGCCCTTGCACAAGTTCTTTCTAAGCTAATTTTTAAAAAATAGCTTTCTGAAGATAGTTTATATATCAAATTCACTCATTTAAAGTAGATAATTTTAGTATTTTAAGCTATGTGTAGTGTATTTAGAGGTACAACCATCATCCAAATAGAATTTTAGAACATTTCCATCACCTTCAAAAACAATCTTATGCCCATTTACAGTCACTCGCCATCACCACCACATTTCTAAGCTAATTTTGTGTTCACAATTTTTAATTCTTTTTCTTAAAGAGTGCCCCTAACATTAAATAAACTTCGTATGCCTCAAAATCTCTTGATTATTTTCCCTAGTTATCTTATAACTAAGAAACTATAGATAGCCCATTTGGTTTTGAAATTATTTCTTTGGATAATGGAAGTTACTTCACATAGGAGGGTGAGCCCAACTTGGGCTATCATTTTTCAGTCATTTTCTTCAGGATAAGTTACGGTTATTGGAATGGCTGAAATTGCTAAAGCAAAAACAAATGTCTAATATTACGTTCACTAAAATAAAAGTGTTGCTTTGCAAAAGTAATGAAATGTGTATGTGGTGACTATAATTTAGAGGCCTTGCTCTCCTAGGTTGTCTTGCTGAACCATGAAACCAGAATGCCTAATTAGAGTTGTACTGTGTACAAGAGTGTGCATAAGAGTGTGCCATTTCAAGGAGAAATTCCAGAAATTATTTCACATAAGACCATACACATTCTCATAGTATAACCTTTTAGAAGCTACACTTGTAGTCGTCTGTGTATATTATTTCTTATTCTGGAAAAGAAGGTATGCTGTAGTTTGAATTAATATAACTAATGCTTCTTTGAAAAAGATACTCTGCTTTGTGGTGATAGTCTTTCTTGGTATGTGAAGGTGAATTTCAGTTATTTCACTTTAACATTTCATTTATATTTTGGCATTCAAAACAACATTTTAAGAAGGAATAAGATTGTTTTAAATTAGGGATGTACATTTTCATAATCTTCTATATTTACTTTTAGGTGAAAGATATTCTCTCCAAAGTCCAGAAGGATCATGTGGGAAAACCACTGCTGAAAATTGACTTAAATCTGGAACAGGCGGTAAATTCCCTCCCTTTATTAGAATAGTGAATATGGCTTAATTTTATTAGTGGACACCTAATTTTACAATGGGTAGCATGTGTTTATTATTTTGGAGAATTAAAATGGGTTGATACCCTAGAGTAATAGGTCCTAACATTTTCTTCAGTCAGATTATTAATTAGTTTTAACAATACCTGGCCAAGAGTATGTATAGCACTCAATATGTTAGCTTAGTTGTGATTTGAAAAGGAGAGTAGCTCGGTGTCAGCAAGGTAGAAATTTGGGGTGTTTTCTTTCCTTACTGGTCCAGACCACTTAGCAAGTAGATGTTTTACTTAACATGCTTCATTGAAGATGAGGTAAACTCTCCCAGTGTAACAGTTTAATTCCTATGTTTACTATCTTGTGAATATCATAAATGTTCTATCAGATACTCTTTATTATTTAAAAAATATTCCCATCAAGTCTCGTGGGATCAAAAAGTGGTCACCAAATACAGTATCTTTTGAATCAGTAGGAAGTATTGACTACAATTTTCAAATTTCTTTTCTGGGCTATGTCAGAAAGAGTGTAAAGTTTATGATTTTTGTTTCTGAATTCTTTAGGAACAACTGGAAAGAATCAATGATGCTCTTTCTTGTGAATATGAGTGCCGCCGGCGAATGCTAATGAAACGGTTAGATGTGACCGTGCAGTCCTTTGGTTGGTCTGATAGAGCAAAGGTAAGACTGTTTTCCCATTTGTGTCCTGTAGGTGGTACTCTGTGACAGCTCTTCAGGCCCTCTTGTTTGTTACTGTGTAACTGTGCCACATTTGCACTTACATTCCGTCTGAAGCATGTGCCCAGGCCAACTACTGGTCTTATATAATGGTCCTAGTCTTTTGTAAATTCTGTCTGCAGATGTCTTAATTTCTCTCCAAATCTTTCACATTTATTTTAAACTCCTAGATGTTGTGATTTATGCAATGATATGCATAAAGAAAAGGACATCATCTGAGACAGTGAGATAGATATAATGAGCAACTGGTCAAGAAAGCAGAATATTGGAATAAGTACAGATAGTACTGAACCAGAACAAGTCTTCTTCAAAGTGTCCTAAGGCTGTGGACTGTGTTCTAGTAGAAGAGGACATTGGCGGGCAGGAGGGCATTCTGAAACAATGGATCTCTTCACACAGTCCTAGAGAGTTGTCTCCCATCATTCCCATTTGATGCTTTTAATCTGTACCAGGCTTCGTCTGGGTACCCTGCTCCACTCTGCATCATAGTCTAGAACTCTCCAGACAGTAAGCTTGGACAGTTACAGGGCTCACCACATTTGCTTCCTTCGTTTCAGGGATTACTGTTTTGTGCTCTTTGGTGTCCAGTGTCTGAAAATTGGTTCATATGGGTTGTCCACTTTGCTAGTTGTTTCAGGTAGGAGGGTAAATCTGGTGCCTCTTACTCTCAGGTATCATCACATCATCATCATTATTACATTTTTTATATTGACTTGGCAGTTCTTCTGCCCCACGTTGTATCAACTGGAGTCATTAATGCAGCTTCATTCAGCTGGTGCTTGGACTAGTCTGGAATATTCAAGATGGTTGTCTCATACGTCTGGGTTCTGCTGATTGCTGGGGTGCTTTGGTTATCTTCTTGGTTCTTACGTGGTCTCTGTCTCCATGTGGTGTCTTGTATTGGTTTCCTATGGCTGCTGTAACAAATTAGCGTACACTTAGTGGCTTAAATAATAAACATTTATTCTCTTACAGTTCTGGAGATCAGAACTCTTAGCAAGGTTAAGTTAGCATTCCTCCCAGATGCTTCAGGGGAGAATCTGTTTCCTTTGTATTTCCTGGCTTCCAAATGCCACCTGTGTACCTTGACTCTTGACTCCATCCTCTTATCTTCAGAACCAGTAGTGTAAGGTCTTCCATTCTCTCTCTCTGCTTTTATTTTCACATCACCTTTGTCTCTCTAAGTATTCCTATGATAATACTGGGCCCACCTGGATAATATAGGATAATTTTTCCATCTGAAGAGACTTGAATTAATCACATCTACATCTGCAAGGGAACATATTCACAGGTTCCAGGGATTGGGATATGGCCATCTTCGCGTGTCATCTTCCTAATACTGGATTTTGTTTTTTCTTGCATTGTATTTCTCTATTATATGCTGCTGCTGCTTTCTTCTTTCTGAATATACTTTTTAAAATCAAGTATTCTAATGAGTTCTCCATTTTCTGTATACCTTCCCTCCCAAAAGATACTATTCTCCTTTTGCAATCATGGGCTTTTTGCATGGCTATCCTTGGCTATTCCACTATTTCCTGGATCCTGTGGTCGCCTTTTTCATTGTTTATTCTCTCACTTTGCTATAATAAATCCATAAATAACTTCCTAACAAGGGTGCATAGGAGGTGATTTTTCTGAATCCTTGCATTCTGAATATATTTTATTTTGCCACATTTGATTGATAGTGTGAGTAAATATAAAAATTTAGGTTGAAAATATTTTCCCCTAAGCGGGGGGGAAGAATACTGAAGGCATCACTTCATTGTTTTCTAGCATTTGGTGCTGCTGGTGAGAAACCTGATATCCTGTGTCCTTTTGGATGACTTTTTATTTTTCTTTGGAAGCTTTTGGGCTCTTTTCTCTAGCCTTGGAGTCCTGAAATTTCATGGTAAGTGTTGGTATGGGTCTTTTTCCATTTTATTGTGCTAAACACTAAGTGGACCTTTGCATCTGCAGACTCTTAGCTTTTATATTTTTCTTTAATTTCCTCCCTTTTATTTTCTTTGTTTTCTCTTTCTGAAATTCTTCTTAGATTTTGGACATCCTGGGTAGATAGAACCGCTTAAGTTGCTTTATTTTTCCTCTTTTTCTATCTCTTCTTTTTTTGATATACTTTCTTAGAAATGTCCTCAATTTTATTTTGTTCTTGGTATTAAATTTTTGTTTCTGCCATCATTGTTTAATTTCCAGGGAGTCTTTTTGTTTTTTTAGTTTTCCCTTTTTCATATTTTTCTTTTTTTATGGATGTATTCTCTTCTTAAGTGTAAAGATGAAACATTTAAAAAAAATTTTGTCTTTAATTATCTGCTTCCTCCAGGATAATTTTTTGTTGGTTTTTCTTAGTTTTTTTCTTATGGTGGTTTTCTTCAAATGCAGGATGGTTCTTGGTTGTTCATATTTAAGAGCAAGACACTGAAAAGCGCTGTGTTTGCTTTTTAGATTTCACCATGAAATCATACGGTATTTCTCTTTGTGTGGCTTAATTCACTTAGCATTATACCCTCAAGATCCATCCAGGTTGTTACACATGGCAAGACTTCATTCTTTTTTATGGCTGAATAATATTCCATTACTTATGTATATGTGTATGCACACAGACAACCTCCCCACGTCTTTTTTATCCATTCATCTGTCAGTGTCCACTGAGATGTTAGGTTGCTTCCATATCTTGGCTATTGTAAATGGTGCTACATTGAAGATAGGGGTGCATATGTCTTTTCAAATTAGTGTTTTTCTTTTCTTTGGGTAAATACCCAGAAGTGGTATTGCTAGATTGTATGGTAGTCCTAGTTTTAACTTTTTAAGGATCCTGCATGCTGTTTTCCACAGTGCCTGAACCATTTATGTTATGTTTCGACCAACAGTGCATGAGGGTTCCCTTTTCTCCATATCCTTGCCAACACTTGTTGTTTCTTGTGTTTTTGATAATAGCTATTCTGACAGGTGTGAGGTGTTACGTCATTGTGGTTTTGATTTGCATTTCCCTGATGAGTGATGTTGAACATCTTTTCATGTGTCTGTTGGCTGTATGTCTTTGGAAAAATGTCTTTCAGGTCCTCTGACCATTTTTTAATCTAATTTTTTTGGATACTGAGTTGTATCTTTTATATCTTTATATCTAACATCTTTTGGATGTTAAACCTTTATCAGTAACATCATTTGCAAATAACTTCTCACATTCAGTAGGTTGTTGTTTAGTTTTGTTGGTTTTCCTTGCTGTGCAAAAGCTTTCTTGTTTGATGTTGTCTCATTTGTTTATTTTTTTTTGCTTTTGCTGTCCTTGCCTGAGGAGACAGATCCAAAAAAAATACTGCTAATACTGATGCCAGATAGCTTACTAACTGTTTTCTTCTAGGAATTATATTGTTTCAGTTCTTATTTTAAGTCTTTAATCCATTTTGAGTTTATCTTTGGGTATGATATAAGAAGATAGTCCAGGTTCCTTCTTGTGCATGTAGCTGTGCAGTTTTCCCAGCACCATTTATTGAAAAAACCATGCTTTCCCCACTGTATATTCTTGCCTCCATTGTTGTATGTTAATTGACCATGTAAGCGTGGGTTTATTTCTGGGCTCTCTATTGTGTTAAGGTGATCTATGTGTCTGGTTTTTGTGCTGGTCCCTTACTGTTTTGATTTCCATAGCTTGTGTATAGTTTATAATCAGGGAATGTGATATGTCCAGCTTTGTTCTTTCTCACAATTGCTTTTGCTGTTTGGTATCTTTTCTGGTTGCATATGAATTTTGGTATTATTTTAGTAGTATTGTTCTGGTTCTGTGAAAAATGCCATTGGTGTTTTTATAGAGATTGCATTGAATCTGTAAATTGCTTTGGGTAGTATGGACATTTTAACAATATTAATTCTTCTAATCCTTGAGCATAGTATATCTTTCCATTTATTTGTGTTGTCTTCAGTTTCTTTCATCACTGTCTTGTAATTTTCATTGTACAGGTCTTTCCCCTCTTTGGTAAATTTATTCCTAAGTTTTGTTTTGTTTTGTTTTGTTTTTATGCAGTTGTAAATTGCATAAAATTTGTAATTAAAAATTACAGTTCCAGTTGTAAATGGAATTATTTTCTTAATAACGTTCAGATAGTTTGTTATTAGTATTTAGAAACAGATTTCTGTATATTTTGTATCCTGCAACTTGACTGAATTCATTTATTGGTTTTAATAGGTTTTTTTGGTGGAGTCCTTAGGATTTTCTGTATATAATATCATGTCATCTACACGTAATGGAAGTTTTGCTTCTTCTTTTCAGTTTGGATGCCTTCTTTTTTATTCCCTTTGCCTAATACCTGTGGCTAGGACTTCCAGTACTATGTTGAATAACAGTGGCAAGAATTAGGCATCCTTGTTTTGTTCCTGATCTTAGAGGAAAAACTTTCAGCTTTTCACTGTTGAGTGTGATGTTTACAGTGGGTTTGTCATATATGGCTTTTATTATGTTGAGGTACGTTACCCACTTTGTTGAGAGTTTTTATCATTAATGGATGTTGAATTTTTTAGATGTTTTTTTCTGCATCTATTGAGATGATGGATCATACGGTTTTTATCTTTCATTTTGTTAATGTGGTATATCATGTTTGATTTGTAGATGTTAAACCGTCTTGCATCTGTAGAATAAATCCCACTTGACTATGTCTTTTTAATGTATTGTTCAATTCCTTTTGCTAATCATTTGTTGAGTTTTGCATCTATGTTTATCAGGGATATTGGCCTGTAATTTATTTTTGTTAGTGTCCTTGTCTGGTTTCAAGGTAATGGTGGCCTTTAAAAATGAGTATGGAAGCATTTCATCCTCTTCAGTTTTACGGAATAATTTGAGAAGAATAGCTATTAATTCTTTAAGTGTTTGGTAGAACTTAACTGTGAAACTGTCTGGTCCTGGACTTTTATTTGTTGGGGGTTTTTTGATGACTGATTCAATTTCATTGCTAATACTCAGTGTATTCATATTTTCTATTTCTTCATGGTTCAGTCTTGGAAGATTGTATGTTTCTAGGAATTTATTAGTTTCTTCTAAGTTGCCCACTTTATTGGCATGTAATTGTTCAATAATAGTCTGTTGTGGTACTTCGTATTTCGGTACTATTGATTATAACTTCTCTTTCATTTCTAATTCTATTTGGGCTCTTTCTTTTTTTTCAGATGAGTCTGGCTAAAGGTTTATCAGTTTTGTTTATCTTCAGAGAATCAGTTCATTGTTCCATTAGTCTTTTCTATTTATTTATTTTTTAGTCTCTAATGCATTTATTTCTGTTCTGATCTTTATTATTTCCTTCCTTCTGTTAACTTTGGGCTTTGTTCTTCTTTTTTCTAGTTCCTTTAGGTGTAGAATATTTGAGGTTTCTCTTGTTTTTTGAGGTAAGCCTGTATTGCTATGGACTTCCTTCTTAGAACTACTTTTTTGTATCCCACAGGTCTTGGAATGTTGTGTTTCCATTTTCATCATCTCATAATTTTTTAATTTTCTCTTTGATTTCTTCATTGACTCACTGGTTGTTTAATACATGTTGCTTGGTTTTCACATGTTTGTTTTTTCCAGTTTTCTTCTTGTAATTGATTTCTAGTTTGGTGCTGTGTTGCTGGAAGAGATGCATGGTATTATTTCAGTCTTCTTAAATTTTTTGATACTTGTTTTGTGGCCTAACATCTGTTCTGTCCTGGGGAATGTTCCACATACCTTTGAAAAGAATGTGTATTCTACTGCTTTTGTATGGAATATTCTATGTATATTTTTTTAAGTCCATTTGGTCTAATGTGTTGTTTAAGGCCAATGTTTCCTTGTTGATTTTTCTGTTTGGATGATTTATCCATAGTTGTAAGTGGGGTGTTAAAGTCCCCCACTATTATTGTATTTGCTCTCAACTTCTCCTTTTATGTCTGTTATATTTGCTTATATATATCTAGGTGCTCCTGTGTTGGGTACATAAATATTTACAAATGTTATATCCTCTTGTTGGATTGCCCCCCTTTTCATTATGTAATACTCCTGTTTGTCTTTTGTTATGGTCTTTGTTTTTGTTTCGTTTTTAAGATTTTTTATTTATTTATTTGAGAGGGGGAAGCAGGCTCCTTGCTGAGCAGGGAGCCTGATGTGGGGCTCAATCCTAGGACCCCGGGATTATGACCTGAGCTGAAGGCAGATGCTGTGGCTGAGCCACCCAGGCGCCCCTGGTCTTTGTTTTAAAGTCTGTTTTGTCTGATATAAGTGTGGGTATCCGGCTTTCTTTCTATTTCCATTTGAATGTAATACCTTTTTTTTTTATTCCATTTCTTTTCAGTATGTGTGTATCTTTAGATCTGAAGTGAATCTCTTGTAGGCAGCATATAAATGGGTCTTGTTCTTTTATCTGTTCAGCCATCCTGTGTGTTTTGACTGGAGAATTTATTTCATTAACATTTAAAGTAAGGACTAGTAAGTGGACACCTTTACCCATGGTCTGGGTACTTTTCCAACCTGTATTTTATCACTGGGTTCTGTGAGCCCTTTTTTTTTTTTTTTTTAAGATTTTTTATTTATTTGATAGAGATAGCGAGAGAGAGAACACAAGCAGGGGAAGTGGGAGAGGGGGAGAAGCTGGCCTCCCGCGGAGCAGGGAGCCTGATGTGGGGCTTGATCCCAGGACCCTGGGATCATGCCCTGAGCCTAAGGCAGACGCTTAACGACTGAGCCACCCAGGTGCCCCCTGTGAGCCCTTTAAGGACAAGTTTTCTGTTACCTGTACCTCTGTGATTTTCCTGGATGTAATCTCTGTTTTCAAAGTCTGACTTTTGGGGGGCTTACCTCTTTTGTGCAGGATTTAAGGCTTGGAGTGCCTGGTGTTGAGCTCTAACCCTTCACTCCTCAGGAAGAAATTCCATCTTTTTGAGATTCTTTCCCAACTGTGGATTGCTGTGCCTGGTGTTTTTTTTTTTTTCCTTTGGTGAGAGGCGATCTCTGCCATTCATACTCCTCTTGATGCTGCCTCTTAGTTCCTCCTTGTGGAGGCTCTGTTCATTCAGTTTTCAGGACTTTTTCTGAGGAAATCATTCTACATGTAGCTGTGTATTTGTTTTGACCAGGGGAGGAGGTGAGTTTCAGGATCCTTTTATGCCACTATCCGAACCCTCCTCTGAGAAAACATTTTTTTAGTATGGTAATAGAATAGCTAGCTATAAGGCAGAGTTGTAGACTGTCATTCATGTATTTTCTTTCAATAAACATTTATTTAGCACCTCATATGTGTCAAGCATTATGAGGTACCTGGTTCTGGATGAGCATTTCAGCACCCTATACGATCAGGTGTAGAATATTTTTGGAAGATCTCTGTATCCACAATACCTAATCAGCTTCTCAGATGGGGTAAGCCTATTTGTAGTCTCCTTGTGCACCAGGATAAACTCCAGAGATGTGTATGTGTGTCCATGTCACTGGAGTGACTACTGTATGCAAGAAACTCAGATATTCTAAGAGCTGGGAGTTACCAAAGAAATAGATGACATGACTGGGGACCTCAAGAAATGGAATAAAGTTCAGATGTATGGGAGATACCAATTTTATTGACCTCTGGAAACTTTAATAGAGCTGGCTTATGTATTGGGTCTCCAGTTTAATCTGATAGAATTTTTTTTAAAGATTTTATTTATTTATTTATTTGACAGAGAGAGACACAGTGAGAGAGGGAACACAAGCAGAGGGAGTGGGAGAGGGAGAAGCAGACTCCCTGCTGGGCTCGATCCCAGGACCCCGGGATCATGACCTGAGCTGAAGACAGATCCTTAACCCACTGAGCCACCCAGGCGCCCCTGATAGAATTTATTTTTAAAGATTATTTATTTATTTGAGACAGAGAGCATATGCACGAGTGTGGGTGGGGTGGAAGAGCAGAGGGAGAGCGAGAAACAGACTCCCTGCTGAGTGGGGAGCCCGATGCGGGGCTGGATCCCAGGATCCTGAGATCAGGACCTGAGCCAAAGTCAGGCGCTAACTGACTGAGCCACCCAGGCGCCCCTTAACCTGATAGAATTTTAATGGAGAAAAAGGAATTTGAGAATACAAGGAAAATTGTGAAATGTAGTGCATTAAAAGTGTCTTAACATACTAACTTAGGATGTTTCCACTATTGACCTTAAATTTACACAGAAATCCAAAATGAGTTTTGATATGTTGTTCTCTTTGAACGTTCGGAGTGGCCGTTCTTTCCAACACCATTTAAAACACCATGGACATGTTGACTCTTTCCTAGCCTTAAACTTGGGGACTTTGAGAAAATATGCCTTTAGGAAATACCTTGATATTTATCTTCTCATCTTGATCTTTTTGTCATCATGTTTTAGGTCAAGGAGGTTGTCTTTTTGTTCTTTATTCCTTAGTCTGGGTGATTTCTAAAAATTCTTTTTCTTAGGCTATTTTTAGGTCATTTTTGTCCTTTCAATTGATCCTTTTCAATTAATTATATGAATGCATGCAATTGTACCCTGAGTTTTCTTGTTAAATTTAAATATCATTATCATTTCCCCCCTATTTCATGTGTCTGAGATTGTTGAATAACTCATAAAATATTGTTCTACAGCGTTTAAACTCTGCAGAATATTTTATCAAGTAAGTTTAATACTCTATTGATATTGAGGTTTTCTTTAATTTTGTCTGACCCTTTAATGATACGCTCAGCAGCTAAATTTTTGTTCATGTCCATGATATATTCCTAAAATGGAATTTCTTGATGAAACAATATAAATAGATTTTAATGTTTTGTCACACACTCTAAAGTTGCCCTTTGGAAAGATTATATAAGTTTATTGGTATGGTTAATCTGATTTCTTCATTATTTTGCTAGTATTAAGATAAGACTGAGTATAATGTTATAGTTTGCTTTTTTCACTGATTGTATTGTGATCATTGTCCCATACCTCTAAAAGTTTATTTTAATATTCTTCTTAAAATTAATTTTTATTAATTGTTTTGCAATAAAATTCACTATCTTAAAATGTACAAATTGGTTGTTATTAGTATATTCACTGTAATTTTGTAACCATCACTGCTGTCTAGTTCCAAAACATTTCCATCACCCTCAAAAGGAACCTATTGGTAGTCATTCCCCAAACTCCCTATCTCCCTTCCCTGACAGCTGCTACTATGATCTGCTTCTGTAACAGCTTTTTGGATTTACTTATTCTGACAGTTCATATAAGTGGAATCATACAGTATGTGGCTTTTTATGTCTGGCAGCTTAGCATAATGCTTTCAAGGTTCATTCACTGTTGTTGAATGTAGCAGTACTTCCTTTCAGTATCCTTTTTATGGCCGCATTATATTTTATCATATAATGATGCCATAATTTATTTTAGACATTTTTTCCTGTATTTACTACTAGGAATATTAATGTATGTAATTTTTATTTGTAAATTGCAAGCTCTATTCTTATGGTGGATTCCTAAGTGGAAATTTACTGTGTCAAAGGTTATGACTCTTGATGGTCTTGATTCCCATGGCCAAATTGTTTTCTGGAAAGTTTTTATGAATTTAAACTCCAACCAGTAAGGTAAATAAAATTTTGTCCTCACTTTAGCTTCTTTAATATTCAGAATATTAACAGTTTTATTGTTAACTTGATGGTTAAAAAAAGACTAAATTGTTTTAAGTTGTATATTTTTATTATTGGTAAAGTTCAACTTTTTTTCCTAAGATTATTAGTCATTTGAATTTCCTCTTGTTTCAAAATTTCTTTTTGGGTCTTGTCTTTTTTCCCCCTTAGGATCTTCCTGTTTTCCTTTTGGTCTTTTTATATATTAAGGAAGTTAGCTAGTTGCTTTATTTGTTGAAAATATTTTCACCAGTTTTTTTGGTTTATGTTTTTGATGTATAGAAATTTTAATCTTTGTAATATAGTTAAGTTTTTCAATTTAAAATAAAACCTTAAACAATGAATTCTATTGTATTTGGAATTCTCTTTGTTATATGGTGTGCCTTATTATTGTTCCGTTTTTTTTTATAAATAGTTCCTTCTGACACCATTTAAAAATTCATCCATCCCTTTTCTCACTGATTTTTTTTTTTTTTTTTTTTACTTCCCACCCCCCATTTCTCACTGATCTTTGATGCCTCCTCTGTCATTGCAGTCATATATTTATGAAGCTCTGAATTTTAATTGCCTGTTTTGTTTCATCAGTCTATTTTTTCCCCCAAGTTCCATTTAATTAGACTGAGGTAGGATAGTATATTTTTATCTGTACCTTTGCCTCGGAGTCAGCTAGAACCTTTATTAGTAGGTAGGCAAAACTGCGACTCTGTATTTTGGGGAAACTGTTTAAGCTTTCCAGGTCTCATTTCTTTTTCTATCTGCAAAAGGGGATAATAAAAGCAACCACTCTAAAAGGATGTTTTAAGGATTAAAGAAATGACTGTTAAGTGGACAGTATCCTGGCACGTTTAATAAGTACTCAAGGAATGTTAACTGTTAAGACAGTGATGATGATTTCATATTACATAGTAATATCTGGTAGAACTCTTATTTTTCAAAATTCTTTTTGTTGTAATTACATATTTAGCTTCTGGATTAACTTTAGATTCCTTTTTCCCCCGCATCCTCTCAAAAACCATTCCATTAGTATTACAATAAATGTATAAGTTAATTTGGGGGGAAAATGACAATACTCAATGTCCCTATCCAGAAACTTGGCATTTCTCTCGATTCATTCAAGTTTTCTTTTTGTTTTTATAAGCTTTACTGATGTTTCCTTCTTAAAGGTCCTATATGTGTTTTTGGTTAAGGCTATTTTTAGGTATTTTGTTGTTAGCTAATATTGATGGAATTTTTTTTGTGTTATTTTTTAATGACTTGTTATTGGTAGTTATGTATTCTTTTGGCATCTGTTGGTCTCTTTTTTTCATTCTGCATACAAATGATGAGATATTTAAATGTTTTGCTCTTTTCTGTTTCTTTGCTTGTGCGTTATCTCTTTTTTCTTTCTGAAGATGATTGCCATTGTTCTTTCATTGAAATGTTCTTTGGCTCTTTTTTCCCCTATCTTTTGTTATTTAGGTAAAAACAGATGACATAGCAAGAATTTACCAGCCTAAGCGTTACGCTTTATCACCCAAGACAACAATTACACTGGCACATCTACTTGCTGCTCGTGAAGATCTGTCCAAGATCATTAGAACAAGTAGTGGCTCCAGCCGTGAGAAGACGGCATGTGCCATTAATAAGGTTGGTTTTTCTTTCAGTACAGTGGAGAATGAATGTATAATATCCTCATTTGGTGCTTTTATAGATTTCAATCCATTTTTCTCTTACACCCTGGTAAACTCCTAGAACAGAGTGATGATAGTATTTCAGTTCATCCAGGCTTTGTTATGTTTTGTGTGTGCATGTTCATTGGAGTCTCTGTATTCATAAATGAAAATTAAATCTATTTGGGGGCACCTGAGTGGCTCAGTCGTTGAGCGTCTGCTCATGATCCTAGGTCCTGGGATCGAGCCCCGCGTCGGGCTCCCTGCTCAGCGGGAAGCCTGCTTCTCCCTCTCCCACTCTCCCTGCTTGTGTTCCCCCTCGCTGTGTCTCTGTCAAATAAATAAATAAAATCTTTAAAAAAAAAATAAATCTATTTGAATTAGAGGAATTAAGAATTGATTGTATCAGTAGCTTTAGCAAGAATTATTTGCCTTCTTTCCAAGAATGTATTTATTTTTTGTCAGTAAAAATCTGTAGTAGTTGTTTCAGGTAGTGACAGGTTCCTTATATCCTTGGTGTAAAGGAAGAGTACATGCTTTGGAGACCTATAGGTCTGGATTCCTATGCTAGTTCTGTCATTTACATAGAGGAGTCACCTTGGGCAGGTTACTGAATCTTTTGGAGGTTCCATTTTCTGATTAAGAGTGTAGATCCATTTCTCTAATAACATTGCTTTTAAACAAGCTCAAAGAGATTGAATCTTTTACAACAGCAGCAATGACAGTAATCTAGATTTGTCAGTTTGGCATCTGCTCTTTATTTAGAGCACTTTATGGCAAACTTTATTACGAAAGAGCAAAAAGTCAGAAGGGATTTGGGCAATTTTAAAACATTGTTACTCAGTGAAAAAGGTGTCCTTGATACAGTATATCTTGTTAGAGGGATGGTTGTATATAAAGTCAACTTGTTAATTATTACTAAGTTACCAGTGTTTGTTCCTCCCTCTCCTATTTTAGATCAACCTCCTCTTGAAACTAAGATTTTATTTATTCATGAGAGACAGAGAGAGAGCAGAGGGAGAAGCAGGCTCCCCACTGAGCAGGGAGCCTGATGCGGAACTCCATCCCAGGACCCTGGGATCATGACCTGAGCCGAAGGCAGATGCTTAACCGTCTGAGCCACCCAGGCGCCCTATTCTGTTCTCTTTAAATATGTTACTTAGTATCTTATTATCAGGTCATGATCTAGTCTTAGGGGATTAAGAGTTCTACTTTAAGTGACATTGCCCATCTCTTTTCTAAGTTTATAATTTATAGTCTATTTGAAGGCAATCTTATCAGTTCTTGGAGCAGTGTCCCCACGTGGCCACCAACATAGCATGTTTGTTTGGTGGAGAGACCAATGAAAATTACGACCAAAAAAAGCTGTTTTTTGCATTTGGTAATTAGAACATTATTGGTGACTTTAAGAGAATGTTTACATTCTTCGAACATTGCCCCCACAGTAAAGATGTTGTACTTTTTGTCTTTAATTTATGACATAAATTACTAAAACATGGTTTTGATTAGAGGATCAAGGGAAGTAGAACCCAACTGATTTGTAGGTCATTTTGGTTGAGGCAGTTACTGTTTTACCTTCTTTCCTGAAAGAGATGAGCAGGAAGCTAGTCTCCTAGCTTACTTCCTCAGCAGTGTCTGTCTGTATTTATGGGCATATAAAGTAGCTCCTTTCTACAGAAGGCTGGGGACTTAAACCAAACTCTTCCCTGGTTTATATTCAAGTATTGTGAAGAATGGTTAAGAGGGCCTATCAAGACTTCATTTTCTCTATGATAATATAGTAACTAGTATCATCATTGAAAGTTAGTGAGCTTAAGTTTCGTAAGAAAGGAATATAGTTCATTGAGAATCCTTGTATCTCTAGAGGAATACCTTGGATTATAGTCATATTCATCTCTGACATCTCATTAAATTCACATGTTACCATATATACTTAGTACTTTTAAAATAGTACATGTTTAGGAATATAGTTTTTTGTTGGATAATCCATGACCAAATGAATGGCTGTGGGAAGTCCAGAGTTGTTGTATAAATAGATATGAAGTTAATGAATATAGGGTATATAATTTATGTATATTGAAAATATGTTGGTAAAAATATTTTAGTATGGTGGGTGCTGCATTTGTTCCAGAATTTGAAACAAATTTGAACAAGAGAAAATTAACAAGCCCTTAAGTTTCAGCAATATTCCCCAGATTGTTTAAAAGTAATCTGCACTGTGAGGAATTTGTCATACATCACATTTGTATTTTCAGTATTAATTTGTGCTACATGTCTGTTGCTTTCATGTCCTTAAATATTTGGCTTCTGTTTCTTTATTAGAACAGTAAGTTCAGTATCATTTGAATCCTTTATGTAAGTTGTAACTTCTAAAATATTAGAAACTGAAGGACAATGTTTCTTCACACAGGTGCTGATGGGAAGGGTGCCTGACAGAGGAGGACGGCCGAATGAAATAGAACCACCACCCCCTGAAATGCCCCCTTGGCAAAAGAGACAAGAAGGCGGCGGAAGGGGTGGTTGGGGTGGTGGAGGTGGAGGTGGTGGGGGTGGTCGAGGAGGTGGCGGGGGTGGAAGAGGTGGCTGGGGAGGTGGGGGAGGTTGGGGAGGTGGGGGAGGAGGAGGAGGGTGGGGAGGAAGCGGGGGAGGGGGTGGTAGAGGAGGAGGTTTCCAAGGCAGAGGAGATTATGGGGGGAGGGGAGATTACGGTGGAAGAGGAGGGGGCTATGGTGGAAGAGGGGGCTATGGTGGAAGAGGTTATGGAGATCCGTATGGAGGGGGTGGGGGTGGATATAGAAGATATTAAAAACTACCAAAATTAGATAGCAGTGCTTACTTCTTGGCAGAGACATTAGGTGTAGTGTTCTAAATAACATACTTGAATGTCATCTTTGAAGTAAACACCATGTTAGATTCCCTGATGCCATTCTTGAATTGGGTTACTCTGTAAGAGCATTGTTTTATACTACCATCTGATCTGATCTCTTAGAGTGATGCTTTTTCCATATTCTGTGTACCCTTGAGCATGTCTTTTTAAAAAACAAAGAATGAGCAAAAATTATTTTTAAAAATGTAAATATTTATTACCATCAGACTTAGAAAATGGAAAGTATTTTATTGTCATGATTGAATTTAGATTGTTACCTGTATTTTATTCAGGTTTGAAACACATAAATTACCCAACTTGTAATGGAAAGGAATATAGACTATTGCCTCATCTGTATTCCTGTGGCCGTGTTTTGTATTTGATAATTATACTTTATTAAATAGGGAAAGGGGCTGATCTGATAGTTGTGTTCAATAGGTAGTTGTCATGACTTGTTTGTTCTTTTATAGGCAGCGATTCCTCTGACCAGGTTTCTGTTAAAGTTCCATTAATTGAAGCTCAAGCCTACTTTTTGCTATATATATTTATTTCCCAGGTGGATTTGAAATCTGTGATTTTGTTTAACAAAGCAAAGTTAAAGACTGAGGTCAGAATTATTCTAAAGGTATGAGGACAAGCAATAATTTTACATGGTGATGTAAAAAATATTCATATAAACTGGTCTCTTCATTTGTATCATCACCTTAGGTGTTTGAATATTAAAAGGCAGGCTGAGCTGTATTGCTCAGGATTAGGGCAGTAATTGCCAGTTTCAGTCCATCAGAGGTAGGATCAGGGCATCCCTTAGAATTTCTGATTCATAGCTCGATTTGGGAAACAAGAGTTAGGGAATGGTTACATGTGGTTTGGTGGTTGGAGCAGGTAAAAGTTTGGAGATCAAGAGTTGTGAATTTGAATCATGGCACTAGCCCAGGGGTGCTGTGGGCTGAAATGACCATAGCTCTCAAGGATTGATTTGTCCTCATTTGTCAAATGAGGAATGTTACACTTGCACTCTTCTCAGATTGTTTCATAAAGATGTTAAGTATAAGTGCCATTTATTGAGGGCTTGTTGTGAATGGTTTAAGAAGTGGGCCAAGTAATGCATTTTTCTCTTAGTACAGAGAGTTAGATAAGATAGTCACACACGTTTTTTCATTCCCACTGTAAAATGTGTGTCCCAGTGTGGGCTCGTGCTCGACACCTGTGCGTAACAACTTTCTGTGATCTAGCAAACTCAACAGATAGAAAGCTGGTTACCAGTGGACGCATGGTATTTGATATTTGGCAGTTTCATTGTTGTTTTGTTTTGCTTTACAGTAAACCCTGTAGTGAAAACTAAAATAATGTTAAAACTTTAAAAGTAAATATTGTGTATACTGCAGTCTTTGCCATGTATTTTTCAAGCTAACTCTTCAAAGAAATTTGTTCAGGACAGGAAAACAAACTTTAGGTTATTTGTAAAATAGATTTTAAAAATGTGTTTATATTTAATGAAGATACTTAATTTCATTTGTGATAGTTGGGGGAAAAAAAAGGCTTTCCGTAATTAAAACATTCTTTTCAATAGCTATGAATTCTGAAAAATAAATAATTTTTAAAAATATTTAATCAGACTACTGGAGTATAGTTGCTGATATAGTAGGGGTTTACAACTACTTTCAACTTTTATCACTCAAGGTTTGTGGTAAACAATGGTAGAAACATTAATTTATCCATTTCTGTAAGATTTCCTTGTACCTTCACCGGAGTGCTGTTGAGTTATCCACTATACTCACTGTAAACCTTATCCAGTTTTATCACTTGCTCCTGGGATCATATTGGAGCTGGAACCACTCCTATTTACACATTCCCATAAACTTCACTTCAATGACAAGCAGGGTGATCTAGACCCTAGTATCTTTTTCTTCCCTGAAAGGTAGGATTTTCATGATATTCTTTTTTAAGTAAAAATTTGTTTTGTAGAAGAGTGTGCTGAGCAATAGCTAGACTAGCAGTAGGCAATTTGGGGCTTTGATGTCAACAGCCATAATGTGAAAATGATTTATAAATTGAGTGCAGTACTAATGCAGAGTATGATGAATGGTATTTTACTGCTTCCTACAATCTAAACCTTTTTATGGGCCTCCTCTTCATTCTTTTTTGCCCGGTTCTCAGTTTCATTTTCCCCTATTACCTCATTTATCCCCCCCCCTTTTTTTCTTTTACCTGCCTTAGTCTAGCCTTTGGTATCTTCATAGCACCTATGGACCTGACTTTACTGAGATTCTGGGTGAAAGTAACTAATCTCTTATCTGGACCTTACAAAGAATGTGTGTCCCCATCCATTTTACACATAGGTCTCAGCAGAAGGGTGAGATGTTTGAACCTATGGCCTTGTGTTCTGCAGATCAGGGGAACCTTGCTTCACTGAGGAGAAAAAACATTTTAAACCAAGAACACTTAATTACCTGTATTTATGTCAAAAGAAGGTGTGATAACCCGGAAAACATTTGTGACCAGGAATGTTCTGAGCAATGAGATGATACCTTATAAGCAGCACAGGATAAATAAATTTGGGATGGAATCTGGGGATGAAAGAAAGGAGGCAGTTTAATCTCTCCTTCACGGTCAGGTTGTCAATGTGACTTATTTTGTATGAAGTGTTACGAATTGCCAAAAGGATAGATGCACCCACATCCAAATGTACCAGAATGCATTCCATAGTGGAATTTGAGTGATTGGAATTTACCCCAACTCTTCATTGGTCTGGTTAAACAGAAGTTGGCTGGGGATTAAGAGGAAGTCATAGCTATCTCTTAATCACTCTGAGTAGTCATGAATACATATGAATTGCTCTGGGTGGTCTACATTGGACTGAACTATATCAATTTCATGCACAACTTCAAAGTTCTTTACTTGCTAGTTTTCTTAGAACTGTTGGATTAAAGACAAAAGCTACAGAGAAAGGACAACCTTAAATTTGTCTCCTTCACTCTTAGTTATTTATAGACTTAATATTTGGGGACCGCTGTAAGTCCTTATGCAGTAAGATAGGAAAAGGTTGAATATTTCTGTACTGTTACTTCATGTTATAAAAAGATTGAGAAAAACTTACACTGAATAATTGCTTTGCTTTTCCTTCCAAGAAAACCCAATTTGGTTAATAGAATAGGGGAGTGGTGTCAGCTGTGGATTATAGATTTTTCTTTTTTTTTTTAAGATTTTATTTATTGACAGAGAGAGACACAGCAAGAGAAAGAACACAAGCAGGGGGAGTGGGAGAGGGAGAAGCAGGCTTCCCGCGGAGCAGGGAGCCCGATGCGGGACTCGATCCCAAGACCCCGGGATCATGACCTGAGCCGAAGGCAGACGCTTAACGACTGAGCCACCCAGGCGCCCCTCGATTATAGATTTTTTAAGAGAAGCTTCTACATACTCATGAACTAGAAGAAACACAAGACAGCTGTGTGGTAGGGGTCCTAATGTCTTTTATCATATAAATATTACACAAAGAAAACTTACATTAGGTATCAAAAAAAAAAAAAACCTTTACAATCTGTACACTTGTTTTTTCCTTGCAGTTTCTTTTACATTATAGATCCTTAGAAATTCACAAACGGTCAGTAAAAAGGCAAGTCAGTTACCAAAGAAAATGAGAAGTGATGTTGCTGTTGACAAAACAAGATTTGTCCTTGTTTTGACAGGTAAATATGTGCTCAAACATATTTCAAGTCAGTATAAGACATAAAAGTTTGTATCCTAGGCTTGACAAACCAAAAATTTTTTCCAGATTATTTCTGTAGATTCTACTAATCCCATGTAGCTCAATGCAGATATTAATTTACATGCTATTCGTCTTTGGCCCTTGCTGGACTGTAAAAACTTGTGATAAAACTGCTTCCTGTCCATTTTAGTGACAAATTCTGGAATGCTTGAGACCCTCTAGCCATATTAATTTGACTGATGAAGGGAGCTCTGACCTTTAGAATTCTAGGATTACAGATTAGGTACACAGGAGTTAATCTGGGGTCTGTATTTTGGATGGAGGGTAAGGAGAGTGAAAAATTGTGTTACATGACTATGTTTATAAAGAAATTGAGCTGTACCACCTTTGGTCTGTATCAGAGGGAAAGAATAATAGTGAACATGAATTTTAGAGATTACCATAAATTCATGTTTGCTACTTACTTATGTGGACAAAGTGCTTCTTATATACGAGGTGATGGACCTAAGCATCCTGCTCTGGGAATTTCTGAGTTTGGAATTAGGAAAGGGTAAATTGTGTGTAAAGTAATTCTTTAAAACACTAACTGAAAGCCACTCACTGGTTTTGTCACCAAAGCTCAGTACAAGGAGGTATGCAAAAGGAAACCGGTCTTTCATCAGATAAACTTCTTAAATGGTCTGAATCCTCCAAGGAAATTACACTGTATATACTTTGTATTCTGAATAAGATTTGGTGGTGTTGGTTTTAGGTTTCGAACTTTTTTTTTTTTTTTAAAGATTTTTATTTATTTATTTGAGAGAGAGAATGAGATAGAGAGCATGAGAGGGGAGAGGGTCAGAGGGAGAAGCAGACTCCCTGCCGAGCAGGGAGCCCGATGCGGGACCCGATCCCGGGACTCCAGGATCATGACCTGAGCCGAAGGCAGTCGCTTAACCAACTGAGCCACCCAGGCGCCCTAGGTTTCGAACTTTTAATTGTTGAGATTATGTTCTTGGCAGTTGGTCAACTTGCGTATGAATTTCAAGTATGCTTGGTACCAAGCTTTCCAAGCATGGAAGGTAAGTTCCCCTCCAAAAGAAAATGATTATATGAACTTTTTAGAGAAATCACATAGATTGGGAGTTTGTAAACAGTTGCCCAGACAACTAAATGAGCCCATTTATCATTAACCTTCATTAATAGAAAACTCATAGGACTCTTAATTGTGATTTTGCTAAACAATACATTTTACATTGTGAGCAATTTCTTTATCCTGTAACAAACTAACTTTATATTTGTGGATTTGTGTAAATGACAAAGTTGTTTAATTCATCTCCATATTTTATGAAGGAGGAAACAAAATTCCAAGTCACATGCATGCTTGATATTGTATATACATAATATATACACATATACACGTTCTCAGGTCTTATTGAAGCCTCTGATCCAATTAGCTTATTTCTAAATAATATAGTGAAGACAGTATAGCACAAAATCAGTTCAAAATAGTTACTTCAAAAAAAAAAAAGATGGCACATGAAAAGTTAAACAGATTCTTTCAAAAGGCCATAAATTCCTAATTCTATCCAATGTAGATATATGAGGACAAATACCATGTTGGCAGGTTTTTTTTTAGCTACCTGGCTGGTAGTATATTAGGTGGTATTAGCTATGTTTCCAGGTGTTTAGTTTGCCTACTTATGACTGAGACTAACACTGTGAGTTGACCTATAATTGGATAATGTCTTAGTCCCCTCCCCCACCCCCAAATTTGTGGCTCCATCTCTAGAAGTTTACTTCTAAATAGATACCCTCATGTATGAGCATGAGCCTAGTGAGGAAGGAGTGGGAGAAGGCTAACTGATTAGCTATCTGAGGTAGTGAAGTGGGAACCGCATTCGAAAAGAATGCTGGAATATAGAGGAAGTGAATCTATTTTTGGAATGTGAGTCTCTTCCCATGGTAAGCAAGCTTTGGATGGAACAAAATAAATCTTTCAGTTCACAGAAAACCCACAGAAGGAAGCAAATTAATTTTCCAGGGATTTTAGTTCTGAGGAAGTAGTAGCTACACAGGCCACATAGGAGAAGCAACCTTGTTAGAAATCTGTAGTCCTATTTTTATGAAGCTGTTGGGATTAGTCCCAGGGGGAAAAAAAGTTTATGGTGTGAATGGCAAAAATTCTGCATTCTTCAGCTTTCCTACCCTTTGACTCAACTGACTGGAAGAGAGAAGACAGTTCCGCTCATGAGGAGTCTTTCAAGTAAAAAAAAAAAAAAAGTAACTTGCTTTTCTGTTTTAAAGTACCCTTTTAAAATAACTGGTCGATCTAAGGTTCCCCAGGTGTTTGTGTTACTCATTTTAGTTAAGAGATCTGATATACTCCTCTACACATTGTGTTCCTTCAGTTTCTGGGCTAAGAACAGTGACCGTGCTCCATTTGAGCTAAGACATGATTGCTTCTTGCAAGTTGGAGGGTTTCTATTTTCTTCTGTGCATATTTCAGTTGGATCTTTAGAGCGTCATTATCTGCTTTCAGGGTATTTATTTCCTAAAGGGAAAGGAGAATGAGGTATGTTAATAAAGCAGCAATGAATAGCAAATCAGTTACAATACTGGGAGTACTACACTTGATTGGCATTTTCTATTCACTGTGGCTGAGAATTAAAAACTATTTTCAAGACGTTTATTTTGCTCTGAATAGAAAATAACAAGTTTAATGTCAAGTGAGCATGTGCAAACAGCAATTAGTTTTTGTTATCATATCAAAGATGGCTAGCAGGCGGAATAAACCATTCCCAGACAAGAGGTGGATATAAAACCTTTGGATGCTGTATAGTGGGAGACCTAAACTTGGCAGAAACGGAGTCTCTCGTCAGGTCCGAGGTATGAAAACAGTGACTCAGAATACTGTCATATGAAATACTATAGTTCTTTTAGTCTTAAGTTTTTTCCCCCCAAATCACTGAAAACTAATGGACTCCTTGGATAAGGAATTTTTTCCTACCCCCTAAACTGGGATCTAGTTATCTAATTTTCTGCGGCAGTTGACTTCCAGGCTACTGCCTTTTTTAAATTGAATTATATTTGACCTATGACATTGTATAAATTTAAGATGTACAACATGTTATTTTGATATGTTGTAATACTGCCATTGTAAAGACAATCAGCACCTTTCATTGTTATAATATCCTTTTTAGTAACGAATAATTTAAGTTCTGGACTCAGCAGGTTTGAGGATTATAGTACGGTATTGTTTATTGTTCACTGTACCATGCATTTTACCTTTCAGGCTTATTTACCACTCGTTGTAAGCTGGTACCCTTAAACGACATCTGTACCTCCCATCCTCCCTCTGGTAACCACCATTTTATTTTATTATTTTTATTTATTTGAGAGTGAGCAAGAGAGAACACAAGCTGGGGGGAAAGGCAGAGAGGGAGAAGCAGCCTCCCCGCTGAGCAGGGAGTCTGATACGGGACTCGATCCCAGGACCCTGGGATCATGACTTAAGCCGAAGGCAGACGCTTAACCAACTGAGCCACGCAGGCGCCCTGTAACCACCATTTTAATGTTTTTGCAAGTTTGGGGAGTCCCAGGATCGAGTCCCGCATCGGGCTCCCTGCTCGGCGGGGAGTCTGCTTCTCCCTCTGACCCTCTTCCCTCTCGTGCTCTCTCTCATTCTCTCTCTCTCTCTCTCAAATAAAAAAAAAAAAAAGCTTTTAAGTTTGATGTAGTCTCTATTTGTTGAAGAGACTGTCCTTTCCTCCTTGGGTGCTCTTGGTGCCCTTATCAAATATTAGCTCACAGTATAAGCAAGTTGTAATTCTGGGCTCTCTCTATTCTTCCATTGGTCTATGTGTTAGTTTTTGTGCCAGTACCATACTGGTTTTATTACTGTAGCTTTGAGTATAGTTTGAAATCAGGAAGTATGATATCTCCAGCTTTGTTTTCTTGTGGTTCCATACAGATTTTAGAGTTGTTTTTTTTTTCTATTTCTGTAAAGAATGCTATTGGTCTTTTAATAGAGATTGCATTAAATTTGTAGATGGCTTTGGGTAGTATGGACATTTTAACAGTTCTTCTGGTCATGAACATGGGATATCTTTCCATTTGTTTCTGTCTTCGATATTTTTCAGCAAAATCTTGTTTTCATTGTACAGATCTTTCACTTCCTTGGTTAAATATATTCTAAAGTATTTCATTGCTTTTGGTGCTATTATGAATAGGATAGTTTTATGTCTTTTTCAGATATTTCATCCTTCGTGTGTAAAAATGCAGCTGATTTCTGTATGTTGATTTTGTAGCCTGCAACTATACCTAAATTTTTGATTAGTTCAAACAGTATTTTGGTTCTTCTGGCGATTTTATACATGCAGACTCATGTCATCTGCAAATAGTGACAGTTCTACTTCTTTCCTGATTTGGATGCTATTTCTTTGTCTTGCTTAATCACTCTAGCTAAGACTTCTAGTAATGTGTTGAATAAGAGTGATGAGAGTAAGCCTCCTTGTGTCTTGTTTCTGATCTTGAGAAAAAAGCTTTAACTTTTTTTCTACTGAGTATATTAGTTATGGGTTTGTCGTTTTGGGCCCCTATTATGTGGGGGTCTTTCTGTACCCAATCTACTGCTGTTTTGTGTTTTTTGTTTTTTTTAATTTGAAAGGGTGTTGTATTTTGTCAAATGCCTTTTCTGCCTCTGTTGAGATGATCATGTGGTTTTTCTTTCATTTTACTCATGTGATGTATTACATTTATTGATTTGTATATGTTGATCTATGCTTGCATCCAAGGGATAAATCACATTTGGTCATGGTGTATAATCCTCTTATATGTTCTTGAATTTTGAGTTTGATAATATTTTGTTGAGAATGTTTGCATTTGTATTCATCAGCAGTATTGGGCTATAGTTTTCTTATGGTGTCCTAATCTGGCTCTGCTATCAGGGTAACGCTCTTCTTATAAAATAAGTTTGGAAGTATTCCCTCAATTTTTTGGAAGAGTTTGAGAAGGACTGGTGTTAATTCTTCTTTGAATGTTTGGTAGGTTTCACCAGTGAAGCCCAGTGTTGGGTGCATATATATTACAACTGTTATATCTTGTTGATGTATCAAACCTTTTATCATTATATAATGACCTTTTGTCTCTTGTTAACATTTTTGGCTTGAAGTCTGTTTTGTTTGACATAAGTATGGCTATGCCCCATTTTCTCTGGGCTTCTATTTGCATGGAGTATCCTCTTCCATCCCTTTACTTCGAGCCATTATGTGTCTTTAGAGCTGAAATGAGTTTCCTGTAAGCAGCATAGAATTGGGTCTTATTTTTTATCCATCCAGCCACTCTGTGCCTTTTGACTGGTGAAACCAATCCATTTATTTTTTAGAGTGATTATTGTTATGTAAGGACTTACTACTGCCATCGTATTTGCCTTCTGGTTGTTTTCTATCTCCATTTTCTTTTTCCCCTCTATTTCTGTTTACTCTTGTAAAGTGTGATTTTTCTACGGTGATTTGAGCCTTTTTAAAAAATGTTTTACTTAAATTTAATTTACTTAAATTCAACTTAATTAACATATATTGTATTAGTTTCAGAGGTAGAATTTAGTGATTCATCAATTGCATACAACACCCAGTGCTCAGTACATCAAGTGCCCTCCTTAAGGCCCATCACTCACTTACCCCATCCCTCCTCCCCTCCAGCAACTGTCAGTTTGTTCCCTATAGTTAAGAGTCTCTAATGGTTTGCCTCCCTATTTTCCTCTTACTTTATTTTCCTTCCCTTTCCCTATGTTCATTTGTTTGGTTTCTTAAATTCCACATATGAGTGAAATCGTATGGTATTTGTCTCTGACTTTGCTTAGCATGATACCTTCTAGTTCCATCCACATCGTTGCAAATGGCAAGATTTCATTCTTTTTGCTTTGTGATTACCATGTGGCTTACATGTAAAACATCTCATAATTAAAATAGTCCTTTTTAGCTTGAAATTTTATAGGTGACCAAAATAAAGTGCTATCCACTCTTCCTTCCCTTTTAAAATTTTTGACATTACAATTTATCTTTTTATGCTGTGAATTCATTGAGAAATTATAGTAGCTATAGTTATCTTTAATGCTCCTTTCCTTAGGCCTTTCTCCTACAATTAAGAGGTTGAACACACCATTCTAATATAGTTACAGTTTTCTGATTCTGCTTATTTCTCATCATTGCTGGAGTATGGTGTACTTTCATTTGCTTTTATGTCACTAAATCATTTCAGCTTGAAGAACTACTTTCAGCATTTCTTGCAAGGCTGGTCTAGCGGTGGTGAGCACTTGCAGTTTTCGTCTGAGAAAGCCTTTATTTCACGTTCATATCTGAAAGGTGACTACTGGATGAAGTGTTCTTGCTGGCAGTTTTAATACTTGGTCATTTCACTCTCTCATGGCCTATAGAGTTTTTGCTGAGAAACCTGCTTATAGCTAATGGGGTTCCTTCATAGGTTTCTCTTTTTCCCAGTTTATTTCTCCCTCTCCCTCTGCCCCTGCCCACCATTCATGCTCTTTCTCACTCTCTCAAAATCTTTTAAAAGATTTTGGGTGGTCCATTACCTTCTTGGACTTGTATTCTCCAATTTCTTCTCCATGTTTGGGAAGTTCTCAGCTATTATTTCTCTAAATATGCTTTCTGTTCCTTTTTCCTTCTATATTTTTCCCATCGTAACTGATAGCTCTTATAGGGTTTCTAAACTTTTTAAAAAATCTTAGTTCCTCTTAATCATTTCTAAATTTCTGTCCTCTAAGTTGCTAGTTCTGCCCTTGATCTGCCTTATTTCCTAAGCTTTCTAGTGCATTCTTCATCTCATTGAATTCTTCAGCTCCAGAATTTGTCTGGTTCTTTAACAATTTCAATCTTTTTGACAAAGAACTCCTGTTCATTATTTTCCATAGTTCATTGAATAACCTTTCTGAGTTTTTCTTGTAGCTTGTTGAATCTCTTCATAACAGCTATTTTGAATTCTTTATCAGTTAGATCCCAATATTCCATGCCTTTGAGTTTGGTTGAATTCTTTTCTCTTTGTGATACCGTGAGTTTCCGTAGCGTCGCACGAAATGTGCCTCTGCCATCGTATTTGAAGTAGTAGCACACACCTTTCTTAGTTGTTTACTTTGACTGTTACAGTGCAACAGACTGGCATTTAAAGTCCTTTTGTTTTTCATAAGGTGGCCACATACTATAGCTCAAGTTTTGGGTTTCTTTTTACCTAAGCCGGCTCTGGTGCTGCACTTGGGAGCGTGCATTAAAAAAGTTGATATATAGAGTACTGGCGGTAGAGGTGGAGGGCTGCCCACGGCATGATAGGGGGATCCTCGAGTGGGGGTACTCCCAGAGGTCCATGGGCAAACCTGCTGTGAAACCCTGAGGGAGATGTGTTCCTTCAGTGCCCTTTGTTACTCTTATCTGCCTCTTTCCCTTTCCTCTCCCTCCCCCTAGTCCTGGAGGTCCTTCCTTAGAAACCTGAGTGCCGTTGGAGAGAAATGAGTCCTTCCAGCTATAGCCTATGCAGCCAGGGGGCCGTTCACTACTTTTGCTTTCCCTGTCCTCTGTGAGGGAGGAAGCCCAGTGCATTGCAGTGTCATCCTGGGCAGGGAGGCTGACTCCTAAGATTCTCCTCAGCCTCTGCCCCCAAACTCTTCTCAGTCTGGCTCCGTTCCCAGTGGGACCTCCACAACTTCTGTATCTTCCTTGCATGTCCGACCTGGTTTGCACTCTCCAGTGTTGCTCTTGCCTGCTCATGGCAAGACGGAGATGGCAAGACGGGGTGGAGCAGGCTCACCACCTCCCTTGGATCTGAGGCCTAGCCACCTACTTTCCGGAGCACAGGCAGGTACAGATCTCCTGGGTATTCCGTGAGGTCACTTTTTGTTTGGTTATGAATAACCAGTTTGTTGTAAATAAAAGGGGAGAGTAGGAGGGTACAACTCCCATTGCCATGATGATGTCTCCAGTCTTCTATGAATCCAGTGTTCTTACATTATACCATATTGATTACTCCCTCCCTGCAAGTGTAGGCACTTTCTGGGTAATCTGGATACAATGAGTTGTTTCTCAGTGGAAATTATCTAGATTGTTATGTGCTAGGTAAATGTGTTCCATGATCATAGAGTAATTATTCACGATCTGAGGCAAACCATAGAGAGCATGGAATCCTGCCTTGTATTTTACAGAGGACTAAGTATGGCACAGTATATCTGGTATTAGCATCACACATGTAATTTGCTTTTGACAGTTTCTACCCCTGAAGAGAAAGGGCTTTGTGTAAGCCACATTTTGTCACCTTCTGATTGACTTGATTCTTAAAGCAGGTCTTAAAAAACACTGAGCCAGAGAATACCTTTCATCCAGAAAATCTGTTATTTTTTTCCTATGTTCCTCCTAATACTATGTTCTTTGTTTCAGGCACCAAGCCAAGAGTTTCACATGTATTGTTTCCTCACATGTTTCTGTATTCCAGCTTCTAGGAGTCTGACAGGGAAGGTACAACACTGAGAAGGCAGGGGATTCTGAGGCCCTTTTGGGCAATTTCACTATGTAATATGTTGAATTATTTAAGGAATTCTCGCTAGGTGGATGTTGGTTTTGTGTTTGTACTGCTAGGCCTCCAAAAACACATTGCCAACCTTGATGTTTTAGAAAAAAGAAAACCGTTAAGGATCTAAGCTTCCCTCTCTCTAAAATGACTTAAAGTTACCTGACACTGGTAGGAACCCCTTGGAGCCAGCCCTCACCCTGAGCCCTGTACTCTAAACAGAAGGAAGTACGTCAGTTATTGGCCCTACAGAACTGAATATTAGGGCAACTGCCTGTTGTCCCCTTTCTTATCCTCTTTCATTATGCCCTTTTCTCTAACCTTGGAACCATATTCCCAAACTCCTATTCTTCCTTTCTTGGTAAACTTTATCTTTTATAATGCCTTTATGGGGCACCTTATAATTAGGACATTGTAAGTTGAACAGAAGGAAAAGCAACTCCTGGTACAGTTGTTACCAGTTTATAGATTATATTCAACTGTGCATCTGCCAGATACTGTCTAATGTATACAGAAGATCAGCACCTTCTCTTATGTGTTTGAGTTTCATTTAGAAACAGGGCTGTGGGGTCAGCACAGTAAAGCTGATTAGTAGAAACTGTCTTTTTCTCTCAAAGCGCCTATTGTGAACAGACTTTGGGTCCTGGCACCAACACGTTGAAATGGCAATAGGGAGCCCAGTATATCTTGTTCTACTCATGTAATATGAGACATAGCCTCCACTGGTTTGAAAGAAAGCCGGAATCCTTTCTTTTCTTTTTTTGGCTTTATCCTGCTAGTAATCAACCTGGTCAGAATCTTCAGCTTACATGTTCTTCCCTGGTTCAGCCCCACTTCTCTGAGAGTCTGAAAGAAAAAAAAAAAAAGGAAGGTACCTGTTCCAGCTCTTGGTAAGTTGGGAGTCTGAGATGACGGAGATCCTCCTTCGATTTTATGAGGGATTCTTTATTCTCCCACTTGACAAAAGCCCGCTTTCTGACCAAGACGGGGCTGGGGCATGGAGATGTGGGACTGGGAAGCACATACAGAGTATCCTGGGCTGTCTTCCTTGGGGAGGACAGCATCAAGGGCCCGGAAGGACCCTCACTGCCAAGCCACGGCAGTGATTCTGTCTGGGTGGCCTTGTGGGTGACAGTCCTCTTCAGCCGAACAGAAATCTTCTGTGAGGACACTCCCATGAGCATGATGGTCCGATCTTTACTATCCTCACTGTGTTCCACGGCCTCCCCATTAGGGAATGTGAAAGGCCCTTCCTCAGGTGCTGTAGAAAGATACAGGACGTGTTAGTATTCTATCTCAGAAAAGCAGAGACTCAGATGAGACCGTTCTTATTATAGGAGTTCCATGGGCCCAAAGTGGACTCCTTTGCAGGCACCCTCTTCAGGGGGTGAAGGGGCCTGAAGTGCAGGTGCTTTGCTGGCGAAGCCACGGCCCCTGGTGCCAGGCTGCATCTACCCTGAGGGAAGGACATTTTTCTATTTGCACAAAGGTTGTCTAGAGGATTTCAGTTGCTGCAGATTAGTTGAAGCAAGGCCCTGCTTCAGTGCTATAGAGAGAAATGGTCCATACAGATTTTCTGTGGACATTGGGAGGGGGTAGCTCTCAGTGTTCAAGTTTTGGTCCTCTTGCAGGTGGCCTCCAGGAGCTGGTAGGAATTTTCTTTGGGACCTGTTTGTACAGTGGGCATAGCTTAACTGTGAGGGGGAAGTTCCAGCTTTGTGGAAGTGTATCTCAAAATGTGTTGCCCTTAACATTCTGGTTTTCTCTCAGCCAACACCCTTGCCCAGGACCCAGCCTGGATATTAACCATTAGGAGTAATTTCTTGGAAAAGTAAAGAGTGGATATATTTGAGATGATTGGTAGGTTGTAAGACTATTGTTTTGCAATGACTCAACAGTAATTCTGGGCTGTTTAAACACATCATTTATAAAGAAACATTTTAGATTCTGTTGAGTCTTTCATTTAATAAGGATGAAAAAGTTACCTTCCAGGATTTGGGGGAAATGAAATGATTATATAAAGTGTTTTTTAATCTAGTAAAATGTTACATATTTTTAATTACTAAACTTTGTAGCCAAGACATTGGATTGGTATAGTCAGAGTGGCTTCTGGACAACAAAAAAAGTTATCCAAATTGGCATTTATAATTTGAACCAACAGTTCTAATACTAGAAACCTTAGGAACATAAATTGACATGAAGTATCAGAATATTTAAGTTATATTTACCCTAAAAGAACAACCCTATTTTGGAATATTATGCATGATGATTTTTTTGTATTTCACATTTTACAACCAGACTTTCATGCTGCTCTCTGCCACCTTTCTCCCATGAAAATTTGTATTTTATGTGACAGAACTGAGGTCCCCAAAAGTGATATGTAATTCTTGAAATGTGTCTTCCACAGTGGTGTCTGCAGTGGTTTTTATTAAGGGGGAAGGACAAAGGTAATCTTTCCTCCCTGAAAACTTTATCCTTCCCACTTCATTTTCCAAGAGGAATGTTCTCTGTGCCTACTTACCATGGAGCAGGTCTTTGGCTCCCAGTGAGCAAAGGTTGGATGTTGGCCCTGCAGCGGTGCTGTTCTCTGTGGGAGCTGCTGGGTTCTTGGTTCGCTTCTTGCACTCAAACACAACCAGATCTTTGCACTGTTTGTGGCAGTTCATCCCGCAGTCTGTGGACGAGACACCCTGGTCAGGAAGTCTTTCTCTTTCTTCTCCAGAGTCTCAAAACCACATTGGTGCCGTGCTTTCTCGTCACACGTGCCTGTCCTAGTCTGGAGCTGGACACCTGCTATTCCTAATGAACCTAGGAGCCTCATTTGGTCAACTCTGGATCTCACAATCTTGTTGCAACCCTTATCAGAACCAGAAGCACTGTCTTGGAGAGAAGTGGTGTCTTAGTCATCCTGCGTATACTGCCTAACTTACAGAGAGCCCCCTGGAAGCTCGCAGCTCTTACGTCTTACTCTTTCTTCCTTGCCATAAAGTCACCTCTCTTTCACTCCTGAATTTCTCCAGTTAGAAGGAAGGACAGTTAGGTCCGGAGGAATCCACTGGTAAGAGGAAAGCTGGCAAGGGCCTTTGTATGTAAAGACTTCTGTTCCCAAAGTGCCCTTCTTTGGAGACCCACCTTTCCATGACCATATGAAAGCATCATCTCCTACCCGCCATCCCCAGGTCCAGGACAACCCACACAGAGAGAGGACCTCGCAGGGAGGAGCTTCATAACTGTCGCTCAGGCATTCCTCTTCTCTGTGGTGGTAGTCACTGTCAGTGGGTGCTCTAGGGAAACCAGTTTGGGAATGAGGCTGGGAGCCATGCTGAGAAGTTGCGGATTCAATAGACAACTCCTCTGGGTAAAAAATGCTTTATTAGGAGATCCTCTGAGACCAGGCAAAACAACACAGTCGACGAAGCTGAGCCTTACCTTTACATCGATATCCTTGTTTGATCACTCCCCAGAGCTATGAGAGAGACGAGAGATGGTTAGAGTACCAGCCATCATTCATCTGTCGGTATGAGGCTAGACAGTGGCATCCATTCTTTATTTTCCTTCATTGTGCTTTCTTCCTCTGGTGGGAAGGAAACCTCCTTTATCTTCCCCATCTTAACTCTCCTGACCTTAAATTGCAAACATGAAGAGTTTGTGCTGATGAAAGATGTGCGAGAAGCTCACTAGCATGGACTTAGGAGGCCTTCCTGAGGCCTGAAGTAGATGAATCAAAGAACAAACTAGTTTCTCGGGACTCCAAACTAAAGAACAAGCATACAGAATCCTGGGGTCGGTGGGGGGGGGGTGGTCAGAGAGGGGCAGAGCCACATGACTTCTTAAAAGCCATTCCTTTTGACGGGCAAAGGGCAGGGATGTCTCATAATTCTTTTTTCTCACAGTGGCAACAGCATATGACTATAATTACTTAAAAAATATATCCTCAGTTCAACGGTTTTTACCATTTGTCCCAGGCCTCATAGACCAGAGGAAGAAATCAGTCCGGGAGAAATGGTAAAGATGAGTTCAAGTAAAAACCATGCATTTGAGAATGAGCTTATTCTAGGTGTTTGTTTAGGCTTTAAGCTGGCGTGGTTGATAAGGGTGGTGGGGTCTCTGCTTGGCTTAATCACTTAAATTGTCTCATACCCCTCCCCAAGTTTAACCTAAAGCATTCAGAGAACAACTTACAAATCCAGCACAGTTGTCACAGAAAGTAGGTTTCAGGTAGGTGGTCTCTTGAAAGTTGTGAGGAAAGCCCAGGCCCAGTTTGGAGTAGATTGAGCTGGCCCTCATGAAGTAGGCTGTGATCTCATCTCTGCTGATGAGGCCTTCCCTGCCAGCAAGGGACAGACAAGGTGTGAGTGGGGTCTGGGGTAACAAGAGTGGCTTCTAGCCTTTGTTTTTACCCTTGTGTGGCAGGTACAGTACGTAGTGCTGGGGACTATTTCCCTGAGCCCTGCTCTTCAGTAGGGATGCATGGATAGCACGTCATGAGTAGGTGAGAAGGCACTATTCATTTCTACAGAGGTGTTCTTTGGCTAAAGTAGGTTTTCCTAGCCAATTTAAAGACTCAAAAAAGAAATGGAAACTGTACAGGGAGAGAAGTGCCTTATGCTGTGGTTTCTGACTTTAGACAGTACATGACACATAAGTGGAGCCCACCAACCATCCCTTTGATTTCATACAGAGAACCAACATAGAGCTTATGTAACCTTCTGAAAAGTAAATAGACAACGTATTAAATAATTATTTCTCATAATCTGCAGAACCAAGCAAGAAGGAACACTACTACAGGTTTTCTTATTTAGAGTTGACTATTCCTTAACGGGCAGATTTATGAAATCTTCAATTCTGAGGCATTTAAAACACACGTGTTTTTCATGGTCTGTTGTCCAAACGAAAACCAGACCAGCATTGATTTGATGACTGCTCCCTTAGCACCAAGAGCCTCCTATGCCTGTACACAAACGCTCACCTGTCTTTGTCCATCACACAGAAGGAAAAGGGAAAACTGGCAGCAATCTTTTCAAACTCTTCCTGAGAAATGTATCCATCCTGGTCATGATCATAGTTCTTGAAGACGGACTGTGGAAAAAAAGGAGTTTCTTTGGTGATTACCAAAGCGAAACCAGTCATTTCTCCCTTGAGCCAAATGACAAAGGGTTGGAACGTCTGATAAAAGCCTCTCCTCAGCCTGAATGAGAGAACGAGGAAACGTGCTCCTGAAGCTGCTGCAGAGAAGCAGCAGGGCACATGGCAGGGCTGCCCCGGGCCCACATCTGCAGGGGGCCAGGGGCTGGTGGGTCCCTTAGCACATTGATGGTGCCACCTCCCTGGCCACTGGGTGCTCCTCGCTCCTTGCACAGGGGCTGTTCTCCCTCTGCTCTGCCCCCCTTACAGTGCTTCTGCTAACAGCCCAGCGGGAAGCGCTCCTTCCCCCTCCGTGCTCCACTGCTCATGGTTCTGTCACCAGCTGGCTCTCCCTTTTCTCTTACTACACTGGATTAGAAGCACAGAAGTAGGTATCCCTCCTCCACAGTAACAGCGAAGAGAATCAAGAGGGCCAAAATTTTCAGTATTAGATTCTCCTTATTATCCTTACTTAAGCTTTTTCTGATGCCTCTCTGCCTCCCGAATCAACTGCCAGCCCTTAAATATATGCTCTCCTACGAGGTCTTCAAGTGGGGGCACACCTCCCCCAACATGAGGCCCAAGTGTGTTTGCAAAATGTAACTTGTGAACTGTCCTACAGGCACAGTATGAGAAGCGGTTCCCCGTGCTCACCAGGAACAGGTTTCAAGTTTCCCGTTGGTGTGTTTCTGCCACTGTGGGCACCCCCTCCCCACCCTCTGCATATAAAGCTAAGCCAGGCTGTGCCCGGCTTTTGTCTGCTGAAATAACAGCTGTACTTACATCCACCATCCTCTGGACGTGTTTACTTATAGTCTTTGGGTCCGGTTTGGGAGATACTCCAGAGGCCCAGTCCACCACTACTGGTGGTTTTGAAGGTGTTAGTGGCTGAAATGAAATATTCAGAGAAATCCCCATGACACCAGAATGCAGTACAACCCACAGCTCCTTCCTTTCACACTACCTGATGGCCACACTGGACAACCGTCAGCTCTGTGCAGGGGCAAGGAGCTGAGAGCCCATGTGGAATTGAAATCTACAATCGTCATCTTGGCCAATGCAAATGTTGTGCTTCACAGCTGACAAAGTGCTCCTCACATAATATTCTCTTCATCACAGAGAACTCAAAATTCTCCATTCCCTCTGCATTATTGAACCTTTTGTCAGAGCTATCAGCAGAACTACAGTGGCTCATTTAAATTTCCTCTCTGTTCTCTTCTTACTAAAGCCATAGATGAGGAGAAAAATAGCTGAAACACAGGCAGGACGACACAAGGAAAGAAGGCTGAGGTTTGGACACCTGGAGACGGGCTCCATTCCTAATTTGAGACTTGGCCCAAATGAAAATCTCTTCCAAAAATGGGAGAATGTACCCTTTCCATTGAAATGCCCTCTAACACCCTGAAGATGGAACCTGCCAAGTATTTTTAGTGAACAGCTTTCATTACGGTAGGAGCTAGAACTTGATTCTTCTGTGTAGAGGCAATGCAGTCTAGGCACCTGAACAGAGAAGTTGGATTACTTAAGCGCAGGTACCTCCCCGCATTGAGTACTACGTGTTTGGGGGTTGGGAAGCTGCCCAGGAGACTGGGCGGTGGGGGGTGGGGGTTCCCGGACCTTCAGAAGGAAGGCTGAAATTTTCACCTGCCTGTAGGAGAGGCGGGCCAGACGACCTGTGAGGGTCCTACTGGGCAGCGCCGGGACTGCGCTGTTTTGAGGACTTACCAGCACAAGAGGTCAAAAGCCCCAGCAGACTGCTCTTTCTGACCCAGATGAATACAGGATGATCCGTCTTTTCTAACTGGGATGCATGTGCTTATCGACAAATCAAAGAGAAACAACTGATGTGGGGATACTTTATAATAATAGGAAGGAGATGTCACTATGGCCCGCAAGTCTCCCTTCTCTACTTGGTAAATCACTGACTGCACCACTCACTGGGATGTGCTTAGGGCACATAGTCATTTACCGTTCCTATATTCGTCTCATCCCTTCAAGTAGACTACAGGCTCTTTATGGTCAGGAACTAATGATACATATGTTGAAGCTCTGTTCCTAGCACGAGGTTGGGCATACAGTGGAAACATAATACTTATTAAACTGAATAAAGGTTTGTTCCTTAAGATAATGACCTTGATGAGCAGTTGTAAAGTACCTGTTACATGCAGTAATCTTAGCATAAAAATATGAACAAACTCACTGGGGCTTTGTGGTTCCTTGGTTCCCGAGCATAGGAAAGCTCGTAGATTTCATCTTCAGTGTAGTAGAGGTCTAAGGACAACTGCAGGTCAAAGCAGAACACAGTTATTTGCTAGGATGCTGTTTGTCTTTCCCAGGGCTGATGTGTTTCTCTACTCTTCTAGGCCATTCTAGTGGTTTGTTTTAACAATTCACAAAGTTTGGAGGGTGTAACACTTACTACTGTAATAGGGCAAGCATTAGTTCCTTCTTGTTAAAGTGTTTTTAAATTGTGAAGAAATGTCAAGATGTCCTCTTTTAAAATATTTAATATCTAAGCCTTTAGAGTTTAGGCAGAAGGCCCCATCGGGTCAGATGGTCCATGCCTCACTTGTTCTCTACAACAGAACCCAGTTTAAGTGATTGGTGAACAGATTTTATTAAATGATACTAAGAGTTAATCAGTTTCATATATCTTAAAACCATAAAATCTAGAAGGGAGAGATCTTAGAAATAATCTTGTTCTTAACCTAGAGTCTATGGATGGCTTCAAGAGGTCCAGAACTCCTATATATTTTTTATATTTTTCAGTTTTCATCCCATGATTTGTGATTCAAAAAAGTTAAGATCAGTACGTCTTTTCACAGATGGTGTCTACGGCCGAGACCTGCTTTGGTCACCTGGCCAACTGCCAAAGGGGCTGGGATGTGAACCATGGGGCTCTATCAACAGAATCATCATGTGAGGGAAGAAGAGGCTGTAATAATTATGCCATTCTGCAGAAGAGCAGATTATGAACTGTTTCATTTTAGAACTGCAAGAAGTTACAAGTTATCCCAGAGACTCCTCTCTGATTTGCAGAGAAGAAAACAGATACGTTAGGTGCCCACAGTCACAGAGCTGGTGAACTACAGAATCGTGGGTCTGGAAGGGGTTTCATCTGATCTCACTCTGGACCGAAAGTGCAAATCCTGGTCTCCTGTACCACAAGTGTTCACCTATTCTTGACTTAAATGCCTCCATTTTGTTGTTGGTTTTTTTTTGTTTGTTTTTAACTCATTGCCTTACCCTTTTTTAAATGAGAATACACTGTCTCCTTCTCTTAGGTAGCTTTAGATCCTGATTTGCTATCAGCTCCTCCCGGAGAGTTTAGAATTGCTTTTGTAGAGGGGTGGGAAGGAGTTCTAGAAGTCCTAAGGGCATACTGTTTAAAAGCACAGCCTCTGGAGTCCCACCACCTGGGTCTGAATCCAGGTTCTGCTGCTTAATCATGTGTGGTACCCTGACCAGTTATACCTGTGTGCCTCAGTACCCCATCCATAAAATGGTGATCATCATAGTGTCTACTTGCGAGAGTTTTTATGAGGATTAACTGAACTAGTATCTGCTAGGCTGCAGGGAGTGGTGGGTGGCACACAGCTCGTCCTTAGTAACTGCCTCCTGTGGGAGCCTCACCGTCAGCAGGTGCACCAAGTCCTTGTTGGCCTCCAAGGGCGGGGCCACCTCTTGCAGCTGGACCAGTTCATTGATATGATTGTAAAGGGCCAGCAGCTTGTGGACATTGACCTTTCCATCTTCCAGATAGTCGGGCATGGCTTCATACAGGGAGATGAGGTCCTTGAGGTGCACCCCCAGAATGGGGATCTTGAATTGGGTGCACTCCCCATAGGCCCGCCGGTAGTTGTCATAGTTTCTACAGGAGGACAACAGCTCGGTCATCTCACCCAGAACCTACAAAATAGAAGAGACCCGGTCACAGGTACCCACCTGGCAGCGTGTATTATCTGCAATACTCTCAGTCCCTCCCATGATTTCACCCCATCCCGAATTGGGCAGGAGGGGATTCATCTACAATTTGCATACTGTGACTCCCAAATTAAAAAACTCCAGTTTATTTCAAATGTCAGTGTGTATCTGCAAACACAAGGTATGCTTTACTTGATTATACTACATAACTAAACAATTTTAAGTGCGGTCTTACATTTTTATACTATTTTTTTAAAAATAAAAACCGGAGATAAAAATTAAAAAGGTACAAGAATATATAGTACACAGTAAGTGTCCCTCTGACCTCTGTCCCCCAGGCATGCAGTTGCCCTCCCTACTATTATCTGAGCGCTTCCAGAGACACATGGGAAGTGTACTGTTGAAGCGCTGACTATTGCCAACAAGGGGAGAAGCTGTGGGGCTTCAGCGGTCTCTAGCATGTTCATACTCTACGTTGCACTCTGTGGGCCTTAGCGATTCTGAAGCATGGGATACTGCATTCACAGACTGAAAACCTGCACCAGAGACCGAGTCCCAGCAGAGGGCACGCAGGAAGATCAGGCGGAAGGCCTAGGGAGCTCTTCCTGAGAGCCCACGCCCTGCCCTAGCCCTGGAAGGGGCATGGCTGCTCACCAGCACAAAAAGGGAGCGGCCAGATCTGCGGTTCTCAACAAATATGGCAGGTTCAAGTGAACAAGCAGTTCGCAGAACCCCAGTCCCCATGCATGACGACCAGCTTCCTCAGACGCAAAGATTGTCCACCAATCATGTTACAGCACAAAATACCTACTTTAAATGCTGCTGGAAATTCTTTTAATAAAACTGTGGCCTAACAAGTACCATTTCTCTCCAATGAAGGACTTGAGGCTTGGAGTTAGCCTCCCTCAATCACTATGAGCAGGCAAGAGAGCCTCCTTCTCACTCAGCTCTCAGCAAACGGCGCCCGTGAGTGTGAAGTATGGAGGGGGCTCACAAGACGAGAGCCTAACAGCAAAAATGAGATAGTTTTGCTCCCCTTGGGAGGTGAAATAAACTACTAGAGGAGCAAGGGGTTCTCGCTTTACTTCTGGCCTCACTAATCGGCTGTGCAGACCAGCCTGAGGGTCAAGCAGCTCCAGACATGGAAGCACTGCTGTGGGGCTCCAAGCTGAAGAGGAGCAAGCTCGATCTTGTCAGTGAGATAACACGAGAGCGTGTTCATCTCCATGACTGTCTCCCTCTGTCAGTTCTGAGACATGGGCAATCTTTTCGACGGTTCCACTGAGTTTCGCCAGAACTAGTAGGGAACTGGAAGGTGGGGGTGGGGTAGCGTCCCCAGAGCTCAGGGTGGTGAGAGCAGGGATGATGAATCTGAGACTTCCCGAAAGCAGGCTGGACAGCTGAGAACAACAGGACAATGGGGCACAGACCTGTCTCCCGAAGAAGAGCCTCCATGCAGCTCGGGAGGACAGAGGTGGGGGATCTGGGGGCCGAGGTTAGTAAGGGGGGGCTGGCTGGTCCTCACGTGAGGCGGAGACACTGAGAGAGCAGTTGTCAGCTAGTCCGCACCAAACAGCTGCATTTCTAGCTTCAGTATACCTTAGGGGTTTGTATGCCTAATAGCCCTACGTTATGAAGAGCTAAAGCCTAGTCTCTAAAATCTAAAGAATGTAGGAAAGTGCATAGGGCACTTAAGAAAAATATTCCCCAATAAGACCCTATTACAAAATGGCACCTGAAAAGCTCATTTTCAACTCTCTGGGAAAATTCAACTATCCAGAATGTCATTCTCTAAGAGATCTGAATAGGCAGGTTTCTAATGTGTCACTCACTATACATATTTGACATATAAATGGAACTACGGTCAACTGAGCCACTTTCTTTTAGGAAAACATTTGGAACAATTTGCTGGAGCAAGGAGTCGGTACTAAAGACCGTGACTCTCACTATTCATGGCAGTATAGGAGAGAGGCACACGTTACTGCAACTGACCGTAGGGATGCATGCAGTGACACCGAGGCCAGACTGAGTCACAGTCACTCTCAGATCTGGGATAGTCACATCCTATGGGTTTGCTGGGGGTTTGCCTCTCTAGTATTCTGCCTAATTAACTGAGAAAGGATAAAATGGTTTGGAAATGCTCTCTGGGTTGCCTCTCAATAAATGTCGATGCTGGTCCTGGGAATGCTGCTAAGGGGCCCTGGAGGAAGGAGGCAGTGACACTGACCTTATTGATTTCATGTGGGACATGCGAACTTGTCTCCTTGAGCCTGGAGATTGAGCTGTGACAGAGCCCACCTATCACAGCCATCAATGTATTGAAGTTCTGTAGCTGGTGGAGTTTCTGTGACGTAGAAAAGAGAGGAGAGTAGTCAATGTACATGTCAGTTACGCACCTCTCCACTCTGCACCTCCAGTCTTCCTAATACCGGTCAAAGCCTAGCAGTCAGGTGTTGTGCTTTTCTGACCATTTTCCCCTATAGGCTTAACTTCAAACCCTATCTAGCAAGGTGTCATATCTCCCTTCTTTGTTGCACCAGTTTGGCAGGCCATCCTCTACATCAGCAGTTTCTAAGAACCACCCAAAGTACTTGCTTAACGCAAAGACTGCTGGATCCAAGAGCAGCTATTCTGACTCCTGGGATCTGGGGCTGAGCTGAGGGATAAACTTTCAGTTAATATCAGAGCAAGTGGGCCATGTACCAAACTTTGAGAAACGCTGGTCTTAAACCTCTAGAACTAATAATAATTTATATCCTTCATCTCAAATAACCACTTTTATTTTTAAGGACAAAGACTGTTTTATTCTCTTATGCTGTGCCAGTGCCTATGCCGGACCGTCCCTGGGAGAGAGGAGCTAGAGTCTCTGGGAAATTTCAATTATGTGTTCTTACTACCTGTTTTCCTCTCATCAAATGCTTAAACTCTGCCTTCAAACATTAAACCCAGCCGTTCAACACAGTAAGGGCTCACAGACCTATGACAACTGAGGTAGTCCAGCCCCAGTAAAACCTGCCCTTTCCTTTGCCATGTGGGCCAGATTTGGGGAAACAATGTAGGCTGGGAAGCATCTTCTGAATAGGTTAAAAGATCTAAACAGATCTCGGGGCACCTGGCTGGCTCAGTCAGAAGAGTGTGTGACTCTTGATCTTGGGGTCGTGAGTTTGAGCCCCATACTGGGTGTAGAGATTACTTTAAAATAAATAAATACGTAAAAAAAATTTTAAAAGATCTAAACAGCTCTAAAAGTGTATCCTGACCCCTGAGATAATCAATATGGTCCTCACCATATTGCCCTTATGTAGGAAATAGAAAAGTCACCATATCTAAACCTGGGACAATTCACATCACACAAACTCTCCTGTGGTTCGCGGGGGGGAAGCCGCTCTAACGGATAGACTGACTTGGGGGGAAGAAGGGATACTTTACCTCATAGCCTAGGTCAAATTCTTAAGCTAGTCACTGACCTGAGCCACCTGGATGAACTTGATGAAGACTTCTGCCCGGAGCTGTGGGGTGGGACGGCTGAGAACCATCAGTTGTACCCACTGGGAGATGCCGTTACACAGGGCGATGGACCGCTCCATGGTGGGATTCTCCTTCACACAGCTATTCACGAGGTAATTCTGATAATCGGAGAACTGGGGAAAAAGAAACCCATGAGGACTGGCCCTCTGGTCCTCTGGGACATCTGAGAGGCACATCACTTCTGCTCTGTTGATGGTTCAGTTGATGCTATGGGACAGAGGAGCTCTTGGCCCTCCTCCTGCGTGTCTTCCACTTGGCTGATGAGAATGGTGGGAAGGAAATCTTTCTTATCCTACCCAAAGCATGGTTTCTCTACATCAAAAGTCATCAGGCCCAAGGGGATGTGTCCACACACTAATCCAAATACTGTATTCTGAGTGGATAATGATACTGTCCCTTCTAAAGAATACAATATAGAAGAGAAATCTCAGTATAGACAGTCCCTGACTAGAATGGTTTCACTTAGGATTTTTTAATTGTACAATGTTGCAAAAGCCCCATATGCATTCGTAAGAAACCATACTTTGAATTTTGAATCTGGAACTTTTCCCAGACTAGCCATATGCAGTGCGAAACTCGTGATGCTGGGCAGCGAGTTGCGGCTCCCAGGCAGAAACGTGATCACACGGATAAACGACTGATACGCTTACAACCATCCTGTCTCCTGTAAAGTTTTCACTTCTGTTTTTCACTTTCAGTACAGTATTCAGTAAATTACGGGAGATATTCAGCTTTTTATTACAAATAGGCTTTGCAACAGATGATTTTGCCCAACCGTAGGCTAACATAAGTGTTCTGAGCACACTGAAGAGTAGGCTAGGCTGAGCTATGTATGATGTTGGTAGGTTAGAGGTGTTAAATGCATTTTCAACTTGTGATATTTTCAACTTACAATGGGTTTATGGCTCAATAAACCCATCGTACGTTGAGTAAGATCTGTACTAGTTCTAGCTCCATCACTGAAGTTAAGGGGAAAAACAGACAACCCTCTCCTCAAAAATCTCCTCTTTCTCTCCCCCCACCCCCTGCATCCCCAACTGTTTTCTTAACTGAAAAGTGGGATCATAAACTCTGCCCTATCTAGGTCACAAAGTTGTTAGACATAACAATGTCTGAAAGCACTTTAACTTTTCAGAGTGCTGGCCCACATGAGGTGGTACTGACAGGATAATCATTAACCTCATGCTACAACAAACCTGTTTGGATTTCCTCTGACTCACCAGCTTGAGCAGAGGCCACGTGGTTAGCCATTATGGAGTGACCACAGTTTTCAAACGGGCCAAGGGCACTGACCATGGCTGACCGTGATCGGCTCCTGTGAAAATGGAGCTGTCTCGGCAGATCGCTGGCTAAGCAAGGATGCACATCTCGTCCCTATCCCAGACGATCCTCTGTTCAAGTGGTAGAACCAAGAGGCAGGAGCCCTCTACTCTGCTCCAGCGGGGCCTGGGGAAGCTTTTGGTGCAGTATCCCAGCTATTTCGAGCTCTCTGCTTCCGAACTCCCCTTTAAAATCAGATGTGACATGGCTGAGCCAGTGACTGCTGATGGGTGGAAAACTATGAGCAAAAACGACTCAAGAGGGACACATAAGCAATCTTACTGGTTCTGAGAGAAAGTCCCCATGACTCACTCCAGTGAATACATTTATCTACCCCTCCACTGTAAATAAAACATCAAATCCACTTATTTTTTAGAATTAGTACTATAATAGTAAGTACTATAAATAGCAGAAAATATCAAATGCCACTCCATTCATAGCAGAGAGAAATTTCCCTCCAACTACAATGAAGGAACATATTTGGGAAAGCTACTTAGAATTGTGTAGGAAAAATGAAAATATGGCCCCCCCCACACACACAAATCCTCTTCTATGAGGGGATCATGCCACCTAAAAGCAATGAAAGTTCACACTGATGTTTTCATTTGCAAATGGAGCACAGCCTCCAGCTGGGGGGAGCACTAGCTCCAAGTCCCAGGGATTCTCACTCCTGCCTCTGCCAAGCTGAGCCTCCTGGAGGCTGCTGCAGCTGCCAGGGCCCGCTGGGGCCCCGCAGGGCTCATGTTGCCCGCGTGCTAAATGGCTCTTTTCAGTGTCCTTCCCTGGGACAGGGGAGGCACTGCCAAATGGAAACTCCCCAGGTGGAGCTTCCTAACCGGGGCCTGCAGTTTTGTGGGAGGGGTGCCAGTGGGGACCCTGGGGGGCTGGTGGGGATTAATGCTTGGAGGCTTGTTTCCACATGGGAGCTGGGGGGAGGGGCCTGGCCGAATGGTGCAACCGCTGTGTGAAAACAGGATTACATCAACATCACGGGAGAAAAGATGAAATAAACTCTGAAACTTGGTTTGTCATTCTTCCAGACACAAGCAGGTCTCCAGAAATTGGAACTGAGCGACCAGGAGGCACGTGACTCCAGCCCCGGCTCTGACCGTGATGAGCTGAGTGACCTTGTTCAGGCCACTTTCTGAGCAGCCCCCATCCCCTCTTCTGGGGAACCCAGGTCATTCCAAGAAATGCATCCAGCAACTAGGTAGGCTCTATTTTTGGAGCAAAGCCAAAGACTGTACCTCTGGGAGGGGTGGGGACTGAGTGGGCTAAGGGTGGCACTTCTCAGGCAAGCAAGCACACTGGCCTGGGCGGGGGGGGGGGGTTCTGTTGGCATCTGACATGTTGACAGGTTCTCTTGTATAGATCCAGTGTTCTTTGGTATCACATACGGAGCTTTAAGGAGCAAGGTTTGGGGACTGCTTGGTTTAGATCTAGAATCATGGGTGTCTGCTGGGCCTGGCCAGCACTACTTCAAGAACTTCGCTATATTCTGGGCTAGACCATTAGCCCCTACTTTATTTTAGGATTTCCCCAAGCCACTCAAAGCCTATCTCAGAACAAAACTCTGAGAAGACATATCCCCGTTTTCTTTTTCCTTTTTTTTTCAGGAAAATTTTTAAAAAATTCTGGAAGCTTAATGGTTATGCGGGGTAAGAGGTGTGTGCGTCAGTGTGTGTATGCTGTGTGTACACGCGTGTGTATCAGTGTGCAGGGTGCCCCGGGTGCCCACGGTACTGTCACTTGAGTGAGTGGTGGGGTGGCATGGAGGATGGGAGAAGGGATGCACAGCAGAGCTACGAAGAAATTTCTAGCGTACCCATTTTCTAGACTACCCGAAGTTTGATGGGAAAGTCCACCGGCTCTGAGGGGGCCTCCAGGGTTAGGAGGCAGACGGGCCTTATTTTCTGAAATAACCCCAGGAAGTTTCTCTCCTGCCCGTCAAGTACATACTGATATCCTCCGGAAGGACTTGAACTCCAGGTAGGTGAGGTGCTCCGACAGCTCCTCTGGCTCCAGGTGGTCAAAGAGCAGGGAAACTTTACGTTTCTTGCTGGTGTTTGATTTTATCCTTTGGGTCAGCTTCCTGGACCAGTCCCGGGCATTGCTTTTGTGGGTAAACATGAAAGGGAGAAGATGAGGAAAAGTAAACCCAAATTACTTTTTAGTTCAAGTAAATCCATTCGCATTTCCCACAAGGATATACAAAGCACCGTGAATTAGCTAACTTTCTTCCGCCAAAACAAAGCGTTAAACAGTTTCCCCCCACTTTTTATTTTTTCCCTATGGCACCAAGTAGGAAAGCCTTGCTGGTTTTCAATGAACCTTCGGAACACGTCATGGGACCTGGGTAAGATGTGTTTACTTTAAAGGCCGTGGGAAGGAAAGTAAGTCTCAGGCATTGGTCACAGTGTCCTGGCCTTTGGTCCTTGCTCCTTTGTCTAGCCCCTGGGATCTCTGCTCTCTCCATGCCTTCTGTGTGTTCTTTCGTTCTTAGGAGGGCGATGGGGATGCTACCTCAAGATTTTAGCAAAGTAGCATTCCACAGACCGAGAAGCCACGCTAAAGGGAATCGTGCAGGAAGGTCACTCTGGGCAGACTTGGGGCATTGTCCTCAAACATTCCCAGCCACGGAAATGACCAAGGAAGCCTAGCTAACCCTAGAGTGCCCTCCACCCCCACATTTTCTTAGAATTGATCCATTAGTTTTCCTAGAATTGATCCTTAGTTTCAATTTCCTTCACGAAGGAAGCAGCCATTTTGAGAGGCAGCAGGGTACAGATCTGTTTCCCAAACTGGTATTGATGAGAACCTTGTCCCTTGACAAAGGATTCTGTGGTCAAGTGAGTTTGGGAAAGCCTACAGATTCTGGAGCCCTGTTGGCCAGTGAACGTGTTATAAAGTGAAATGCCAAAGGGAAGCTTAACTCACTTTTTTTTTTTTTAAAGATTTATTTTTATCTTGAGAGAGTGAGAATGAGAGAGAGACAGCACATGAGAGGTGGGAGGGTCAGAGGGAGAAGCAGACTCCCCGCCGAGCAGGGAGCCCGATGCGGGACTCGATCCCGGGACTCCAGGATCATGACCTGAGCCGAAGGCAGCCGCTTAACCAACTGAGCCACCCAGGCGCCCTTAACTCACTATTTCTTAAGTATATGTGGTCAGGCAATATCCCACTGGCTACTTCCTAAAGAATGTACTGTGGGAAATCTCAGGAGAGGTCAGTCAGCTAGGGACACGCTGGGACAAGGAGATCGGGGTCTGAGAACTGCCCTGTGCCCCAGGTTTTACATCTTTAAAATGAGAACACTGTTAACTTTGAAATTTTCTCTTATCTTTCAAGTTGTAGATTCTAAGCAGAGAAGTGCAGAGAATCCAAACTGGCATCCGCAGAACGATATCCAGGATGATGCAATGTGATCCTGAGGTCATTTCTGGGGGGCTGTGGCTCAGTGCTTGGAGGGCGGTCCGAGCCTAGCTTCGCTCTGCTACTAACTGTGTGACCTGAGCCGACCTTGCCAAGCCTCGGGTTCCCGGGCTGTTGCATGGAATGATCCCTAGAATGTGCTTCAGTCCTACAACGCTATATCCTAGGGATTTCTATTATTCCAAAATAAAGTGCCCACGTTGCGAACAGTGTAAGAGAGAGAGAGAGTATGTGTGTGTGCATGTGTTTTCCCAAAACTAGAAAAGGCCCTCATTTTTTAAAAAAATTTTTATTGTTATGTTAATCACCATACATCATTAGTTTGTGATGGAAAGGCCCTCATTTTTTTAGAGTGGGCCAACGTCACAGACAATGTCATAGACGTGTATCAGAGATAATTATAAGGAATACGGTTACAGACAAACCAAATGTCCAAAGATGGGGTAGTGCGTCTGTAAATTACACTTTCTCATATGGAATAATCTGAACTATTCCTGAGAGCCTTCCCATCTCTGCAAGTCTACGCGTCTCTTGTAGACATCCATACAAATTAGAAACCCTCCACTCAATCCATTTCTCAGCAGCCCCTTTCCCGAGACCGTGGCTGCTGAGGAAGCATCTAGTGGCCGTACTTCCAGCTTCTCATCATCTGGATTCACTTTAGTCACTGTCTTGCTACCCGATTTCTTCTTCACTGGGACTTTTTTTTTTTTTCCCCCTGCTCTTTGACATTAGTCACTCACAGCTTTATCACCAGTGGGGCTTCTCTGCTTTTCTGCTAAAGGGCAGTCTTTTCACTCTGGGGCTACAGTCTGAGCCTGCCTGAGGGGCTTCTGGAAGTGGGGAATTCAGCCATCCCAGCAGGGGGTCAGAGGCCTGGCTGAGCAGCCCAGGAGGGAGGTGGTTTGGAAAGATTAGTCAAAACCTTGACACTCACATTTGAGTTGTATCGATCAGGCGGCAGTGTAACTCCTCACCACTGGCCTTCACCAGTTCCTGAAACTCTTCCATAGTGTTTGTCAAGCTGGCATCCATTTTAAACATGATCCAGAATTCTGTTATCCAGTACCTACGAGGTGGGAGTTAAAAAACAAAACAAACAACAGTCCAAAACTGAAGCCAAGGACTCATGCTTTTTGGTGGGTTCTTCCCACAAAGAGGAATGAGAAAAAGAGGCTGCTTTGTCCTTCTGTGTGCCTGGGAATACAGAATATATGTTCTATATACAGAATGTACGGGGGTGGGGTGATGGTGTGGGGGATGGAAAGAAAACCACCTGCCGACAGTCCTCCGCCCCTCCACACGCCACATGCTTTGACAGGGTAGGCACAGCACAACACAAAAAGTGATGGCAAAGATTTAGGCACAATCGTGTGTATCAGAGAGAACTATAAGGAATACGGTTACAGACAAACCAAATGTCCAAAGACGGGGCAGTGCATCCGTAAATTACTTTCTCATATCTTACAAATATAGGACCATGAAAAATAATATCCACAAAAAAGTTTTTAATGACTAAAGAAGATTCCTAGGATATAAAATTAAGTGAGAAATAAAGGATACAAAAATGTATTTTGATCTCAACTATGTTAAAAGAGAACTGCTTAGAAAAAGCACAAAGGAAATATTCCAAAATAGGTCGTGGGATATGAATAATTATTACTATAATTATACTGTTTACTGTATTTTCTAAAATGCTCTAATATGAGCTATATTACTTTAATAATTAAGACTAAAAATGAAAGGACAGAGAGTTCCTTCATTATCTCTGTATCTCTCCCTGTGTCATTTGATACCAAAATGCTTTCAGACTGAAGAAAACGTTGGTATCAAATATTAAGCTCAGACACACTAGCAGAGACTGTGCTCCAATAAGGAATCTCCAGTAGGGCAGCACTGCCCTTTCCAGTCTGTCCAGAGGTGTTCTATAGACAGGACGGGAAAGGGGGAGAGCACAAGGAAAGAACTAGAATCCCTTGCTTCAGCCTTTCATTTCACTCCACTCCACAAGTCCCAACGACACGTAGAAACGTTACCTTACAAAATAGCAGATCTTCAGACAAAGCCCTGGTGAGTTCTTTGCCAAGGCGTCCTTATAGGTAGGGCTGTGGTTAAGGGAAATAGAAGCCTCTGTCATAGAAACCAAACAACTTCTCATGTTTGGAAGTATTTGCTTTTTTTTTTTTTTTTAAGATTTTATTTATTTGACAGAGAGAGACACAGCGAGAGAGGGAACACAAGCAGGGGGAATGGGAGAGGGAGAAGCAGGCTTCCCGTGGAGCAGAGAGCCCAATGCGGGGCTCGATCCCAGGACCCTGGGACCATGACCTGAGCCGAAGGCAGTCGCTTAATGACTGAGCCACCCAGGTGCCCAGTATTTGCTAACCACCCCCCATATTTTCTTATTTTTTTGGCCATAGGACAACAACCAACTTGATGTGTGCAGCTGTGTGCGTAGTAGCACCTGGAAGGGTGATGATGGGGACTTTCTGTGGAGCCCACACCTCCTTATGGAAGGAGGTCCCAACATCTCCTTTGCAGAAGGGGAAGTAGGAAGCCAACAGTGTGGGAAGGTCCTGGCATAAGCAGCCTATCTGAATGGCAAAGGGGCACATGAACTCCTACCCATGCCCAAGAGATGTGGAGTCCCACTGAAACAACTTAGAGGAGCCCTTCTCTTTTAAAGTGTTTCAAGAAATGGATAAACAATTTGTGCAGTAAATGAGGAGGAGGAGAATGAATGAATATTCAGATATACTGTCATGATAATTAAGGGCAGTAATGTGAAAAATGATAATATATGCCTGGAGGAGGTAAGCAGATAGGCCTTGGAAGTTGTGATGGCAAGTCAGACAAAGCCATGTGATTAATCCAAAATACAATCAGAGATGGCACTCAGAATATTCCATGAGAATGGTGCCATCCTAAGAAATATGAGAGAATAGTAAGATCCCATTACGTTGACCTCTTTAGAGATCTGTGGAGAGAATATTTCATTTATTTTACAAGCCAAAGAAATGCAAAATCCAATCCACTGGTACCCTGGGTGGGTCTACCATCTCTGGTCACCAGACTGAGGAATCAGGCTACGTGCACCGTGGGCCCTGCGAGGCTGTACCCTCCATCCCTTCTAAACACTGTGCCATCATAACTTCGGTATGGGGTTCAGTGACTTCCTGCAGGGGCCCTGCCAGGAGTCCAGTGAGTAAGCTGGCAGAAAGCTCAAGTAACTGGGTGGGAGTGGTCTTCCTTCAGTGGGCATGTGTATCTTAAATCCCAGAAAATGTAGAGGTAAACACAGCAAAGTGAAAGTCTACATCTTAGGATCAGTGCTTTTGATTAGGAAGGAATCGGAGCATTCGGGGATTTTATATCCCTGTAATGTTTAAGAGCATATTGGCATGATAGTCTCAAAACTTCCCTTTATAATTAAGTGCTAAAGCACTTGTGGTTTTAAATTGAAATTTTATTCAGTTTAATCATGGCTTTGGAACTTCTAAAATGATGTTAACTGTTTATAACTTTAACAGTTATAAAAACTATTTAGAATTCAGGAAGGCATCTGAAGTATTTAAAAATCATTCGAAATGTAAAATTCGTAACTGTAGTTTACAACCATCAGAAGTATTTAATGAGCATTATTCAAATTAACCAAACATTTTCAAGGCCCCTTAAAAATGCTTGGTGAAACATGCTAGACTTACAGAAAGAATCGTATTTGCAAACTAAACTTGAAGCCCTAAAGAAGAGCTATGGCTGTAAAATTTGTACTTTTAATAAAATCACTTTAAAAACTAAATTTTAATAGACTTACTGCCTATAATATCTGTCCTCAAAAGCACCAAAACAAAAACAAAACACGAAAACACACACGCACAGCAACACAGAGAATAAAAATAAGTCTAGGTAGCCGGCAAACTTGATGAACTAAAAGGCTCTGTCTGACGCCTGCCTTTGGGCTTAAAAGTTAAGAGTGAAAACAAGGACTTTACGCATCTTTAGGCCATATCGCTGAGAAAATGCCTGCCTTCAATGCAAAGAGCTTCAAGCACAAGGCACATTCTAGATAAATAAGGCCCAGATTCTGTATTTTTATTATTTGATGCACTTGTTGAAATTTTTATTCTTCCTTTTTAATGAGGAAGGGACGGAAAACATACTTCTCTTTTAAAACCAGCTAAGTAGATCTATAAATCAACACGGTGCCTTTTACTGTGGAGCTTTCGTCTGGTCACTCCCTGCCCATCCCTTGTCCCTTCCAATGTCCATCCCTGTGGTGCGCGGGGCAGCCGGTGGCCCAGCGTGTGGGCAGGACCTGAGTAAATGGGTCAGTGTCCACGCCAGCACTCCGTGCACAGGGCCAGGCAGGACACCGGGCGGGAGGACACAGCCTCCCCCTCATCAGAGCCCCTAAGCCACAGCAGAGGCAGCCCTGGAGTGAGGCAGGGCACCTGCTTTTTCACGTGGGGCGCCGAGGCGAGCGCCCAGCACATGCAGTATCCAGAGGCTCCAGCATCTGCCTCGAAGGGGTTCAGGTCACTGTTTGCTGGAAGCTTCAGGCTCCACACAGCTTCCTTCTCTTCACAGCCGGTATTCTGACTGTACTTTTCAGGCACTTGAGCCATTCAAAATGTGTTTTAAAATCTTTTTAACGATGAAACACCAGGAAGAATCAAGGGAACTATGAGCTTACTTAACTAATAATTCTATTACTTCCAAGTCAGAAAACAGCGACACAAAATGCGAAGAAAAAATCGTTCTGCTGTCAGTGTTTAACCTGGGCTTCAGTGACAGGCAGTCTTACTTCATGTTCCCTTCTTAGAATCTCGTCCCCTGCCCCAGACCAAAGCCTGAATTTCTCACCTAAAAGTGTCCAGTGTTTTGTACCTACAGTCAGGCAACATTCGTTATGTACTATCATGAGATGGCCCCTGAGGTAAGTTCTAGAGAAACAAAGATAAATAAGCCTTGGTTCCTGATGCTGATGGACACACAGACTAGTGGGAGAGACATGTATGCAGGTAAGTTACAGTGTATACATTTTTAAATCTAGGTTAAAAATATATTCATATTTTTTTCTTAAGGTAACCTAATTAATTTTTAGTACCTTTGTAACTTTCTATGTTACTAACACAAATCAAACTACGCAGCTAGACACACAGTTTCTGCAGTGTACTTGAAATAGTCATCTATAGAGACCAGAGCAGTATAGCACACTGCAAAACTTACAGACTGAAGTCTGGGTAGATCAATTTATTTAGCTAACAGAGTAAAAATACTTGGCACTTTCTGCAATCGTAGATGAAAAGCTTTTCAAAGCAGATTACATCCAGACCAGAGATGTGAGAGACACTTAAGCAATACAAAACTAAAGTCACAGGAATTGGATAGATTTTCAAAGCACTGTCTAAGCACACTAGATGTGTTTTCAAAAGGGAGGGGTGTGTGGAAGGCTGAAAACGTCAGGAAAGACTTCACAGAGGGGTCTTGAAGGAGTCTGTCAGGCAATGAGGAGGAAGAGGCGATCCAGGCACAGGAATCGTAAGAGGACCTGGTCCACCTGGTGCATGGGGAAACTGGGTGTGGGGGAGACAGGGCTTCTGGGAGAGCTGCAGTGGGGAGTATAAGGGACACTGGGGTCAGACCCCAGACGCCCTGGCCTGGCAGCTGAGGAGTTGGGCATTACCCTGCAGTCTGCAGAGGCTCTGAAGCAATGGCCTTTGTGATCTGCTTCTCTGGAAAGTAACTTCAGAGGTGGCTAATGATTGGGGGGTGGGGGGGTGCTTTCAGCACACCGGTGAGGACAGCAGTCCGGAACAGAGAGGGGCCTAGCAGAGAAGATGGAAGCCCACACTAAGGCCGTGGCAGGGGAATGGAGAGAAGAAAGCAGCGAAGAGTCATTTCTGAAGTAGAAGCCCTGGGATTGAGTAATGGACTCCATAGGAGGTGAAAAGCAGGGAGGAGTCAAGAGCGCCTCTGAGGTTTCTGGTTTGGCTAAGTGAATGGGCAAGGACACCACGAACTGAAATTGAAAATGAAAATGCAGGTGTCACAGCAGAATTAATGGGCAGTAACTGGGGATGAAGGTGGTGAGAAAATTAAGTTTTGAGCATATTAAGATGGAAGTGTCTGCAGCACAAACTAGTCCAAATATTTTTTACAAAACGGTCTGGGTTAAAGAAATACGGACTTGAAACAAAACTGAGGGTTGCAGAAGGGAGGGGGTGGGGGTGGGGTAACCAGGTGATGAGCATTAGGTGGCCACGTGTTGTGATGAGCACTGGGTGTTATACACAACTAATGAATCGCTGAACACTACACCAAAAACTAATGATGTACTCTATGTTGGCTAACTGAACTTCATAAAAAAAAAAAAAAAAACAAAAAATACAAACTTGAAAGTCCACAGCACAGAGGGATAGACGTGGAAATCCTGGAGGGAAATCACCCAGGGAAGGAGGCAGAGTGAGAAGGACACTGGATGCTCTCCCCGTTTGAGAGGGGCTCGGAGAAGGGGCTACATGAGAAGCCAGACGGAAGACCGGGAGGGAGAGGGTCTGGAGAGGCGGGGGGTGTCCACAAAGCCCAGAGCAAGCGGGGACAGAAAAGAGCCAAGGGGCTGAGCCACCAGAAGGCCAGTGGTGACTTGAGAGGAAAGTCTGAGGGCCAGCGTGGGGGCCCCAGCTGAGTGAAGGAGTGAGTGGGAGTCAAGAGATGGGAGATAGTGCAGACTATTTTAGGAGGTTTGTGCATCAAATTTCTAACTAACAGTGGAGGGAAGGCAGGGTGGAGAGTTAATTTTTAGGTTGGGGAGACTTGAATGTGTTTTAGGCTGAAGGGCAGGCGTCACTGAAGGGGCAGAGGTGAAAGTGGAGGAGAGGGGACATGTGAGGGGTCAGCCCGTGCGGGGCGGAGGAGTGAGCAGGGAGAGGGGGCTGCGTACACAGGGGCAGCCAGGGGGCACCATTTAGTCCTTCGAGGAACACGTTTCTCAATGAGGAGGTTTTAACTATTGACACTGTTTAAAACTGCTGGTACATGGAGTTAATAAAAAGTTGACCGACTCTGAGTCAGCTTTACAATGATTTAAAAATTCTCTGCAGACCAGACACCCACTTATTACCTGCAGCTCTTATTATATAGACCTCTGCCAACACTCAGCCCTTGGAATCCTTTGATATGAGAAGTAAAGATTTCCAAGTAGGTTTAGAGAAGAGATTCAGTCTCTTCTGGTGGCTTTTATTTTTGTGTATGCCATAAGGTGAAAAAGAAGGGGCCAGGGGAGGGGGTGTAGGATGAGAAGAGCCACCAGTCATGACTCAATGCCAAGGACCCCGGCTGCAGGTGCTCCACGGGCTCCTCCCACCCACAGTCCTTTCTCATGGGGCCACAACTTCCAGTGTCCCCAGCGAGAGGCAGAGGGCAGGCTCCTTCTCCACCCTACTCAATTCACACCCCATAAGAAGGTTAAAATCCAGCAGGGTTTGCTTGGCCCCTAGCCAGCGCCTCTGCCTGAAGCATGAAAGGGGACTCTTCAGATACTGTGGTGTCACGAAGCTTTCTTCAGAGTCTGGGGAAAGGGGGAGACAGGAGAGCCAGTTTGTCATTGGAGTCACCCTTGTCAATCTGCACAGGACGAAAACAGATTTTGACTAACCTACGGGAAAGGGATTTTTACTCGCCAGACATACTGAAGACCCATTTCTTTGACGATTTGCCTGAGCAATCAGCTTTGAAAATATTGCCCCGCCCAACCGCAGTGACACATGTGTGTGCCCATGTGCTCACAGACACACACATCAACACCCACGCACAACCCGCATACCCCCGAAAGGACATTTTTGAACCCATTTACCACTCAGAGTTATTCCAAACCAATCGCAATGAAAGCAAATGTCAAATTTCAAGATACTTCTGAATGAATCCCATTGAGGGATGGGTAGTCACTGTGCTCAAGGATATAGGGTGATAACTTTTTGGAGCAGCTCAGCAGAGGAAATGATAATTCGGTGCATGGTCAGCATGACTTGCAACAGTTGGTTACTTCGACACAGGTTTCCATCTGCATCTGAAAACACAAAAAGCAGCATCTGAGCGAGGCCCCCTGAGAGAAAGGAGTCCCCTGCTGGGACACCTGACAACCCTCCATTACCCGAAGGTGGTGGACGGCCAGAGTGGCTTCACACAGTGCTTTTCTCCCCCCTGCCTTGAGCACCACACACCCCTCCCTTCTTTGCTTCTTACCCTCCTGCTGCATTCTCCCCTTCCCAAAATGTCCATTTTGATGTTCATTAACCACCCCACCTGAAAGATAGTAGAATCTTGGGAAAGGAATAAAACTTGCATCATACACTCGAGTTTCTGTTGAAAGCAGAAACAGATCCAAGTTTTATGGGGCCCAAAGTGCATATAATGGTGGGGTGGGGTCCTTTCTAGGGTCAGAGTGAAAAATATATAGTCTTAAGAGATTACAGTTAAATATCCTACTTTTGAAAAATTTACAAGAACATGTGATCATAGGAATACATTTCTAGGGCTCTCTCATGGCCTTGGAAGGGATTCCTACCAGCGAGGGGCCCTGAAATATAAGCTTTCCTAGGTTTATGGGCAAAATGCCTCTGGATGAAAATAAAGGAGGAAGACTATAGGCAAACATGGCATTTGGAGATGGTGGTATCCATGAAGTATCCCTGACGGTTCATTTCAAAGATCACGGTTAACTAGGTTTTCCAAACCCAGCAGATACCACATAGATGCATTCTATACATGGGCAGTGGGTATAAATATTCCCTCTGGAGTGGTTTCCAAAATCTTTTCAACACTTATGGCATGAAGTGTTAGGGGCTGTGTTGGTTATTTGGGGCCAGATCTATTCTCTGTCCTTCACCGTGCATTAACCCTTGCCAGCCAGCTTCCAGGTGGGTTCAGCTATGGGGAAGCATCAGGGAGGCTCTGGTGCCACTTCCTGATAGCAGCTCTAGGTCTCTTCAATGAACGATCACACTGGCTGGCCTGTCCTTCCAGACTCCAGCTCTAACTGAGATCTAACACTACTGATCTCCATTGACCCCTGGCCCCTGGGTGGGGGGAAGGGCAATGACTTCTGGTTGTTGGTCGTCTGGGTGCAGCATCTCTTAATTCCACCCTCATCTCTGTAAGTACTACCTTCGCTCCAGTGCTCTCATTTAACCAAGCCATGTGAATTCTGGTCTCTGATGGGAACTTGGATGATTCAGGGCAAAGTATCAAAGGAAGGAAGGGACATGACTTGCTGCACTTCGAAGCTCTTTAAAACACATTGTGCAAGCAAGGTTGTCATTTTCACTCTTTCCAAGTGCACCAAACGATAAATGAAGGGCACCGTGCATTTGGGTTCCAGATATGGAAGTTCTGGATCACCCTCAGACGATGACCTAAAGTCACAGTTCATTGAGAAACTGCACTTCAATGGCCCGGATCACTCACCTTTCCCTCATCAAATCCACAGATTTCTGCGTGTGCTGTTCCTCCCCCTGCCCGTCCTCCCCTGTTTCCCTGGGAGGCCTTTCTAAAGAGGCCATGGCTTCCACTGGGCGCAACGTCTCCTCCTTTCCCAAGGATGCCGATCCTGCCTCTGTCCACATTCTCTCCTGCATCACCACTTCCCTCTCTCTCTCTCTTTCCTGCTTTCCTTACCCATGGCACTTAAATACAATGTAACAAAGCCTTGGGCTCTCACCAGCTCTAGGACTTCTCCGTTTCTCTGTTCCCCTTTTTAGCAGATCCTCACTCTCATCAATTTCCCACCTCCCCATTCCATTTTCAACCATTCCATTTTGACTTCTATCTCTGCCATCCCACTGAACAGTTTATTTTCAAGGTCATCAACCAGCTCCACATTGCCAAATCTGATAGTTTGTTTCGCTGGCTTTGTCTGACTTCGCGATTCAGGTTGCATTCAGCCCAGCCCAGCTGACAACCCTCTTTGCTGGAGCACTTTCTTCTCTTGGCTTCCATAACACCACACTGTCTCAGCTTCTCCCTCACACTCTTCTTCTGTCTCCTCTTCCTCTGCTGAGCATTTAAATGTCACCATGCTCTGTGGCTTAGTCCTCCCACTTCTTTTTAAAAACAATTTTAAAAATTTGAAACTTCTTAAATTTTAAATTAAAAATTTTAACTTTTTTTCTGGGGTGAACTCATCTCGTCCTTTGGTGAAAACACCATCTATTTGCTGATGACTGTCCAACTGATATCTTTAGCCTGAGGACCAAATTAACATGTCCAACATCCTCCTTGGCAAAGCAACACAGAGGTCTAATTTCAAACTTAACTAACTCACCAAAACTCCTGACCTCTCTCTCTGCCCGCCCAGTCCAGTCCTCCTCCATTCTTCCTCTCAGGAAATGGTACCACCAACCATCCTCAGTTACCCAAACAGAAAACCTAGGAGTCATCCTTAATTTTTCACTTTCCCTCACATCCAATCCATCAGTGGGTCTTGATTCTACTTTCAAAATGTACCTCAAACCAGTTCATTTCTCTCCATCCTGGCCATTACAGAGACCACTCGTAGCCAGCACTGTGATGCACAAACCCAAATGACCCCCTGCTTCCTCTCTTGTCCATTCTCCATACAGAAACCAGGAGGGAGGCCATAAATCAGGTCATGTGCTTCGTACCCTTTAATGGATTCCACTCCCCTTGTAATAAAATACAAAATCCTTGCTGTGGCCAGTGGAGCTCCACATGTTCTGGCCCCTTCGAATATCTCCCACTTCATTTCATACCATATCACTCCTGTCCATACTTCTATTTATACCTCAGACCCTCCAAGTTTATTCCTAACTCATAGACTTTGCATTTGATATTTCCTGCAATGTGGCCTTTCTTCCATTGGCCTAGTCATGTCATTCGGTCTCAGTTTCAATGTCACATCCTCGGAAAGGCCTTCCTTAAACTACCTGAGGTAGCCATTACCCTACCTGAGATTCTCCGTAGCACTTACCATGATTAGAATTATCGTTTTAATTTTTATTTTCTGAGTCTCCCCTAGAATATAAGCTTCGTGAGACCTCAGCCCTGTCTGTTTCTCCCACAACCTTATTTCCAGGGCCTAGAACAGTGAGGATACATGTCAGGTATTCATTAAACATTTGTTGAGTAAATGAGTGAACTCTATCAAATAGGACACCCCTTAACTTTTCTTATGTCTTTGGATATTGAGCTTTCTTTTGTCATTACATATTTCACTGATGAAATATGTGTTTTCTTCTTGGCCAAAGTTTACAAAAAAAACTCGTGTTTACAACTTGACAAATCATTTTTATGAAGTATTCAGTTAGGCTCATTATAGTTTTGTTAATCTTTTTTTTTTCAAGATTTTTAAAAATTTATTTGAGAGAGAGAGAGAGAGACAGAATGAGCTGGGGAGGAGGGGCAGAGGCAGAGGGAGAAGCAGACTCCCCACTGAGCAGGTAGCCCGACGTGGGACTTGATCCCAGAACCTTGGGATCATGACCTGAGCCAAAGGCAGATGCTTAACTGACTAAGCCACCCAGGCACCCCAGCTTTGTTAATCTTTCATGAATTCTTCTCAACTTATTGAGGCAGGGTCAGTATCATGTTGGGTATTTTCACCATAAGCATCTTTGCCACAAGCTTTTTCACCACATAATTAACAGGCTGTAAGGCAATTTTGCTGTAAAAGATAAAAAAGTACCTGGCTGACAGTTTGGCTTCATCTTCCCATGATGCCATACTCTCATTTCTATAGGAGATGAAGCTCAGCCCTCAGAATGGTCTATACGGTGGCAACGAGTTTTGAACCCAAGTTTCCCACAGAACTTGGAATGTCCGTCAGTGGACACGGGACAATATGCCCAGAACAAACAGCCGTGGAGAAGGGCTTCACAATGCGATACGGAGCTCATGTACAAGTATGCATCTTAGTACTTGGAAACAGATATCTCTCTTAATGAAGGAGGAAATTTTAGCAAGGAGACAAATCCATAAGCAAAAAAAAAAAAAAAGAAAAGAAAAGAAAAGAAAAAAATGTGTAATAGTACGAAAGATTCTGAAGACTGTGTTGAGCTCTAACACACAAAAGACACTCGGTTATCTGCACAGGACTGCCACTGCACGTTTTAAAGGTACTCAAATATTTTCTGTTTTGCAATAAAGTCTTTTTAATTTTGTGATTCAGTTTTCATGTTTTCTCATGTCCTTTTAAATGAATATCCCTCTTTTTTGTGTGATTTTTATCTTTTATGGCCAAATTGTTTTTCACCTGATTAGTTATGCATCAAGAATACTTGTGGGGAAAATGCTTACTGCGCAGGTGTCGGTGCCGAAATTGCCTGGAACTGCTTAGTGCTGCACTCTCTCTGTTTTCCGGCCCAACCTCTGTAAGAGTGATCTCTTGCCATGAAAATTCCACATAACAAACCACCCTAAAACTTGGTGGCTTAAAACAGGACTCAATTATTTCTTCTCAAGTGTCTGTGAACTGGCTGGCAGGTGAGCTGAGAAAGGCTGGGCTTTGCTGGGGGCCTCTGTTGCACAGCCCCCCCCCCCCCCCCCCCCCCCCCCGCCGCCCTGGACCAGCTTGTTAGTGAGGTATGTTCTTTCGTGGTGACCACAGGGCACCAAAGGACTACTGGAAGTACTGAAGGCCTCTCAAGCCTAGGCTTGGAAGTGACATGCTGCCACTTCTGCCTCATTCTGCTGGCCAAAGCAAGTCACGCTGCCGAATCTCCAGCGAAAGAGTGGGAACTTTAAAGTTACATGAAGAATATCGCTGACACACAGAAGGTGAAACACGGGAGAGGGGGTGTGTAACAACGTAATCAAATCTACCACAATTATGAGGGGGCTAGCTTCATTTTTTCTTAAATATTTTATTTATTTGAGAGAGACAGAGTACGAGAGAGCGGAGTGAGGGGGTGAAGGGGTAAGGGGGCAGAGGGAGAAGCAGACTCCCCGCTGAGCAAGGACCCTGATGTAGGGCTCAATCTGGGGACTCCGGGATCATGACCTGAGCCAAAGGCAGACAGTTAACCAACTGAGCCACCCAGGTGCCCCGTGGGGGGGGGGGGGGGGGGGGCAGCTAACTTTTCAGTTCAGCATCTGACAATATGGTTTTTATAATGCTCCTTTCCTCACCAAGGTAGTAGGGTCATATTTCAGCATACTGTGGTAAAAAGCAGGGAAAATGAAATATCTTTATAGGGTATGCATTAGACTATTCACAGGAGCTACGGACACAGTTGACAGGCTTCTTTAGGATGGGCAGCCTTGTTATCTCCACTGGTCTTTGCGGCTGCCCAGCATCCTTCCACGGATGCTCACATATTAGGGAAAGGGGCTCAGAAGTGTCCTGGGTGAGATCAAAACCGAGTGCCATATGGAAGGATTTGAGGAACTAAATAGGTTCACCACAGAGTAAACTAAGGAGAGCTATTAGAACTGTCTTCACATACCTGGAGTACACTCTGTGGGAGAAGGTTCGTTCTGTGGGGCCACAAAAGGCAGAACCAGGGATGCTGAGACGGAAAGAGGACGGAACACCACATGGGGCAGAAACTTCTAACCGCTAAGACTGCCCCACAACGGAAGGACTCCCGTCACAGAGACACGCACGAGGGGGCCGCCGAGCAGCACTTAGTTCCAGCCGGAAGGGGCAGACCCGCTGTTATTCACTGAAGCCCTACTCATCCCTGGGGCTGCGCTAAGAACCTTAACGATGTCATTTCTCATTCTTAAAATAATTCAGCAATGTTGGTGTTGCTCAAAACTTACAGCTGAGGAAATCAAAGCATAGAAAGATGAGGTAATTTGTCCTGGGTCAAAGAGACAAAGAGCTAGGATCTGGATCTGGCTCCAGCTCTCTCCACTATTACTCAGCCGCCTGCCACATGGTCATCGGCCAGTATAGGGAATTCAAGTGTTAAATGGGGGCTGAGGGAGATCAGCTTTAAGATCTCCTCCAGTGCTCAGGGCTGAGTCTAAGAGATGCTGCTGGGCTACCGGGCTGGAAGCAATGCACATCTGGAAGAAGAGCTTTTGTACTCTTGATGGTTTCTGAAAAACTCATGTATGCCTTGGCTGATTGATACTGATCATTAAAGTTGCCCTTAAGAAGGGTGTTGTGCCTAAGATGCAAAACCATATTTGCTCTCCGTTTTTACCGTGCACCCCCTCTTCCAGAGCTCCATGATGTTCCCCCACTGCGGCGTGGTAATCCTCACATGCTCTCTGTGGGAGTGAGGGCCGGCAAATGGTAAGGGTGGGGAGGGGGCTGACTCACTCAGCAAAGGGAGGCAGGAATGGGGTGAGGCACCCACACCCAGAACTCCCTTCTTGGCTCTCCTTTTCCACCAGGAGGAAGTCTGCGTGTTCACTTGCCCTCGTTCCTGCCACCATCTGTCCCCCGGGCGATGGTCAGCCTCCATGGGACCTCATCAAGTACGCCTTCCCTTCCTGACTTCATCTCACGGAACAAACACTTCTTTTTTGAGAGGAAGAGCCTCCCTTTGAAAGTCAGATTTCTAAGTGGGTGGTCAAGGAGAATTTACCTTCCAGACTGCAGGATTTAATTTTGATATTTTGATATAATTGCTGTAAGCTGATTTAAATATTTCAATGAATAATTTCATTTTGTTTGCCTCTTTAGGCTTTTCAAAATGCAGGGTGTCATACTAAAAATTCTAATAAGTAAAATGTGCAATGCATAATAAAATGTGCATATTTTCTCAGTACCATCTGCTTCTCACACTTTAGGGGAGACTTCTTTAAAGGGTTGAAACCTCAGCGGTGGGGTACAAAATGTCAATCTTCTATACTCTATCACTGGACCTGGGGAGTAACGTATGCTGCTAGGGAAGTATATTAGTTAAGGACCCATCCAACCTGAGGACCATTTGGTCCACAAAGCAAAAAGAAAAGCCACGTGGCTTCTAGATAGTCATTTGTCTCTGAACCAAAAACAAAACAAAAAAAACACACCATTTTCCATCATTAGGCTCAGTGGCGGCAACAGCTACACTTTATGCAATCACGAAATCTTGGGATGGAAAAGACTTTTGACATTTTCTACCTGAACCTTCTAGCTCATGACAGCATTACAGTAGGTGACTATCTAGCATCGACTTGTACCTTTCCAGGGAAAAGGATATGGCTCCCTAACTATTCTATGGAGTGACTTTTCATTCCACTTCAACCAAAAACATTTTTTGATGCAATTAACCTATACTGGTCATTAATCTACTCTGTGCGAGGCACCGTCTTAGGTGCCAAAGGAGAGCTGAGGAGCTCTAAGGAAACCCCTTGTCATTAAGGAGCCCACGATCTACTTAGGGAATAAGACACACACCCAAGACACATCATACTATCAGGCAGTAAATGTTAAGAGTGAGCCCACAGAAGGATGGCAAAGTTCAGAGGAGGGAGAGACCCCATCTAGTCATGAAGGTTTAGGAAGCATCTTGGTATCTGTGGAGAAGTGACCCAGAACTTGGAGATTCAAGAGGTTATCTGGTTCAGCCCTTTGTCCCTCAATTGGTCCGCACACTCTCTTCCTCCTTTCTTAAATAAGTTATCTGCCTCTGACAGCAATGAACTACTCCCTAATGATTAGAATCCCATGAGAATAAGCTTGCAATCAGCTTGCATTCCAGGTACTGCTGCTTGCTGACAAGAGGTGGGGATGACTTTCCTACAGCGAATGTTTATCCGGGGATGAGGCACAAATGACTTGCAGCAGAATGGACATAAAATATGACCAACACCAGAGAAACTCCAGAACTCCTCTTCATTTTGGTTTCCATGGACATCTCTTGATATGTGAAGGATTTTGAGTGTACTGAAGGCAGGTCAGAAACTGGCCTATCGTGGGTATGTCAAAACCAGGGACCAGAAAAAATGGTAATGGGAATGCTAGGGTCAGAAAACCCTGGGGGCGGAGGTGGATCTGGAGCCTAGAGCAGAGCAGAAGCCGTGAGTGGAGGTCAGTGTCTCCAGAAAGGAGAAGACAGGATCCGGGGAGAAGTTGACAGATACACAGAGAATCGTGAATGTGTAACACCAGATAAATGTTCTAAAGAAATAAAATCTACTTGACAGCAACATTGTTATATTCAGTAAATCCCGTTTGGAGAGGGTACAAAAATCAGCAAGCTGAAAAATAAATTAACAGTTTGTTGCTGTTCCCTGTCAAGCTTTTCAGCGCTAACAGTTGCCACCAGGGCAGAAAGTCCATGTGAAGAAAGAATGGGGTGCTTCGTACCCTGAACTCTCACAAGTCCCAACCACCTGCACAGCTGAGAACATGTGCCGGGCACCACCTTGGTCTTGCTTTTGCTCCTCGGCCCCGCAAGTCCGGGAGCAGGAGAACAATCGGGAGCGAGCGAAGGGTCTGTGAAGCTGCCAGTGGTGGGCCGCTAGGCATTGAGAGCACAGCTCTCCTGGGGGACGGCGAGGGGGACCCTGATATGTAGTGTTGGCAGATTTACGTGGTCTAAATATTCCCGTTACAGCCTTTTCCAAGCTGCCAGCATGCAGTCACCCCAAGTGTGGAGCTGGGGAGAGCTACCTGTAGGGGTGGGGGGGACGGGGGGGCAGTGGGCAGGGCTTGGCAACCCACCCGAGATCAACAAGGTTGGTCTTGCCCAGCAGCCTGCGTTATTCCTTCCTACCAGGTGCTCCTGAACCCACTTTACTGCTCCCCCTCACTCCGCATCTCACGCCCTCTGGACTTTGCCTAGTGACTGACGGAACAGTGAATCTGGATCAAGAAGCTCCTCTGGTGGAGAAGGATGTGAAGGGTGAAGCCGCTCAGATATCTACAACAGCGATTTTCTTGAAGTGGTTGGTGCTCTAACCCAGGGACAAACATTTTAATGTAAGGTGAGAATTTGGGAAGAGGGAAGCTCCCAGTTTCTCATAAATCTAGCCTTGATCTTATTCCCTCTGGGATAACCTGGCACATCACAGCCAAGCGAAGGCATGGGGCCTACCATGTGAGCGCAAAGGTGTCAGTCTAGCTAGAGTATTTCCTAATCCATAGCCCAACAGAGCGTCCAGGAGCTCTGAGTACCTTGGTTACAACTGGCTTTTAATTATTTATTTGCAATGGCCGGGGGCACCACGACACGGACAATACATAAGCCTCAATTTAACCATGACCTGCAACTGCAAACTTCAGCAACAGGCCTTTAGGAGCAGAATCTTCCCCCAGTGGGGAAGGGGATGGCCAGGCTCAACTCTTCTCTCTGCTCCCACCCAACCCCTGGGGGGTGATGACAGCTAAGGCCAGGAACTCAGAGAAGGAGAAAACCTGGCTAATCAACCTCTACCATAAAGGGGATTTGGTGCCATCAGGCCCTCAACTCCTGTCCCAGAGAGGCCGACCAGGGAGACAGTCAGTGAGGAAAAGCACCTGTGCCTCCTCCCTTCATCCTACTGACTCTCCATCCTGTTGGGTCAGGGCAGCGGGTGGGAGCAGGGCAGCCATTTCAAGCAGCACATCACCTAGATATTGCATGCGTGTGTGTATATATATACACACACACACACAGAGTGCACATGAGCAAACTGTTCCTGAAGCCAGCAGAGGGAGAACCACGCTAGCCTCCCTAGATGACAACACCTGATAACAATGCTTTGTTTTTATTGCACTTAGGTTCCACAAACAGGATCACCCGTGTTGAACGTGGGAGTTTCACAACTCTGTCCTGTGGCAGGGACCGTGGGCTCAATTTTAAAGATGAAGAAACAAGGTGTCATGCCTTGGCCATGATCACAGGGCTGGTGAGTGGAGGCTCCTGGACAGGAATGGCCTTCTGACCCCCAGCCCAGGGCTCTTTCCTTGGCACCAGTCACTCCTCAGGGATTAGGTGAATGGGGAGAAGACTGGTTATACCGGGAAGAGCTCTACCTTTCCTCCATCCACAGTACAAGGCTAACCCCCTTCTCTTTGTCTCCCCAAGAAGCCCTGAACCCATATGGACCAAACTGCAATTATGGTACATTCTCTAAAAACCACCCTGGAGACCCTAACACTTAAACCTACCACTTTTCATCACAGCAACACAAGGCAGCTATTACCGGCACCATTTAGCTGGGACAACTAGAACCCAGAATGCCTGGCAAGCCAGTGGCTGTGTGAGTGGAAATGCCAAGGCCCCCGGGAGCTCCCAACCCTCCTGTGTTGGCCCACCTCCCCCCTCTGGCGCAGCAGGTGCTCTCTCTGCTCCCTTGGCCAAGCCATCAGCAGGAACATTCCTCCCTGGGCACGGTTTTTCTTCCAAAGCGTGAAGCTCTATGTAAAAGATGACCCAGATTTTTTGGATGAGCGACTGCAATCTATAAATGTCTAACCAAGTGCATGAATTGCCTAATGTGAAAAAGAGCTTTTAGCTGTGTCATCTCTGCTGAACAAGACAGCCGGCCTTCCTTGGGGACTGCTGCCTCAATCTGGACCTGTCACGTCTGAAGAATCAGGGGGCTGACAAGTCGTGAGGGAAGCTGTCCTCTTCAGTTCTGCAGACGAGACACAGTTCTTGAGGCGGGAGTTGGGGACCTGGGCTGGCACTAAAAGGCCAGGGGAGGGAAAGGTGTGACAGGTTCCAGGCAGGCCCAGTGATCTGACTCTGGGACAACACCATGACCTCAAACTTTCCAAGCCGTGGTCAGAAGGTAGCACCAACTGAACACAGTGCGCAGCCACTTCTCTGGGGCCCAACTCCCTGGGAACAATCAGATTATCTGCCTGGGTAGTTAGGCTGCCATTTGATTCTTTGGTGAGCTGCCGTCAGCAGAACCTACTTGGCTCACACAGTGAGCCCAGCTCAGTGCCACAGGAATGTGCCTGGCAGAGGCCTGTCCCAGCTCCCCAGAGGACACACACAGCTACCAGCAGGTGGCCGGGAGAGAGGCCAGCAAGGGGGGAGTGGACCCAAAGGAAAAGAGACAAGGGCAAACACAATAGGGAGGAAAATCTGGGGCAGCACTCTTTCTTTGCTCACTGGAGCACGTTCCTCTCGCTTCATTCTTGTCTGTTAGATTTTGGGCCTTTTTTGCATGTTCACTGATAGGCTCAAGAGGCTAAGAAGCAACTTGGGGAACTTCCCAAATACCATCCAGTGAACTAATACAAGGCCTCACTGAGATGGATTGGGTAGCCTCACACTCAACCTTCTTCAAAAAGTTTTTCTCAATGTGTGACTTGATCCTAACAGACCTACTACATGCCTCAATCACCTCGTTTCAGTGCATGATGGGGCTGAAGCAATTGGTATATGTTGACATAAAATAGCAATACACCGAGCATAGTCTTTCACCAAAGACGCTGTTCTCGGCTTATTATTCTCTGTGATGAAGAGTCCTGTACAAAACTGTCATAATTTCACCATGTATGGCAAAATTAACCCAGATTACAAAATAATCTGATAGAAGTTATTCTGAAAGTCTCCCGTTGCCTTCCTTGGTTGTAGTTAGGATTAGATTACATTAGATTAAGTACAAAAAAGGGCTTAGTGACCCATGAAGCACTACAACAGTTGGTGAACTATTCTTGTTTCTCTGGCTGGATCTGGAGCACCATTTTGTTTTCTTTTTGCTTCTGTTAAGTCTTCAGCTACTCCAGATGGAACTATGATTTTTCATGGAACACTGTAACCACAACTCAGAGAGGCTGTCCACTGTGGTATGTCACACTGTCCAGGCCAATGACACTGGACTTGGCTTCCTCTCAAGCATGGTCCCACTCCATGGCACAGTTAGTTGGGGGGCTTTCCAAGCTTCTTCACAATCCTAGCTTTGAAGTGCACCTGCCCCTCAGACCCTTAAGACAGGAGGGCAGCTTAGAGTTTGGTGAGATGCTAGAGAGAAATCTGCATGAGAACCTGGGAAACAAATTCTGATTCTAATAGACCTGCACACCTAGATAACCTTGCTATCCAGACAGAACTGCATGGAGGGTAAGGAATCTCTTACAGTCTGAAGGAGAGAAGCAGCTTCCCTCCACTCAGGAGCAAAGAGCCAAATAAGAATGTTCCAAAACACCCCAACTCACAAACTGGTGCTGTCACCATCTTACAGAAATAGCCCAAATGCAACACTGAAACTCACCATGTTGATACCAACTGGCAGCTGGATGAGCCAGGCGGAATATTTGGTGATGCTGGAGTAAATGCAGCATCTAACTAGAAGAAATGAACTATATTCAAAAGTTAGCCTGACTCCGTCTCCTTCTCTGTATCTTCCCGTTAACATAGACGAAATGCTTCCTGTGTACGAGAGAGGTCTTACGTGTATTAACTCTATGCAATAGGTGGTATTATTGTCATCTCACAGATAAAGACAGTAAGGCAGAAAGGGCCTAACGTCCCCGAGTCCAGCTAGGAAGTGGCAGACCTGGGGTTTGAACCCAGGCTGCCTAGGCCTGAGATAGCTCTGATCATTTCTGAGCCTCAACTTGCTCATTTACATAAAGAGAGCTTGGCAGTGTCTTGCCCCCTGGCCACCCAGCAGAGAGATCTGTTGAGATAAGGAAAGAGCTTTGACATCTTTTGGGGAGAACAGGTCCTGAACTGAGTCCAAACCATGTGACATCTGGTTGACTTGTGGGTCCTGAGTATCTAGGCTGCCTGACAGTTGTCACGTAGGCACATGAAACCCTCATTCTATCGCTGAAGTATTGTTATTATTTATTGGTGCCTTCTTGCTGACTACAATCTCCCTGCACGCTAGCTCATTTGAGCCTCACAACAAATCTGTGGGACGGGTGTGAGTTTTATTTTTTTTATAGGTACGGAAATGGAGAGTAAGGCAATGTGATCGACCTGAAGTCACACAGCTGATGAGTGCCAGTGTTGGGGCTTGAGTTCTGGTCTTCTGACTCAAGCCCTGCCCTCTCCACTGTAGCCATGGCTGCTCATTCTGAGAGCTGGAGGATCACCTCCCCTTGGCACCTGAGGGTTTCTGGAGCCAGCTTCCATGGTAAATGAGAACACTGACATCAACCACCACCACCACCACGGACTGAACATCCTGTGTGCCAGGTGCAGGTGACGCCATGTGACATCTATTCTATTACCGCAGCTCTGCATTCTAGATGCGTCTCTGTTTCACGCATGCAGAAACACTCAGGAGAGGTAAAATAACTCTGTCGGGGTCCCAAAGCGAGGAGGTGGGAGGAGGGGGACTACTGCTCTGGTTATCCTTCTGACTCCAGGATTTTCAGTCTATGATGGGCCTGCATTACTGTTTAAATGGGAATCCTCCAAGGATAAGGAAAAGGGTGTGTTCACTTCCTATCAGTTTCCTACAGTCTCTAGTCCCCTGCTGTACCCGTTATCCTGGGGCCATTTCCTCCACCTAAATCGCAGTATAGAAGAATAGCCAGTGACTAGCAACCACTGATAATACGAAACAGTACACGCACACTTACTGTGGGGAAAGAGTTAAATGCCTTTAGAAGGAAGAAATAGCTAGGGATTTCTAGTACCAGGACTTGGAGATGTGAGAGGATGCAGGGAGGTGATGGTGAGGAAATTAACACAGTTTTAAAAAAAGAAAGGGTAAAAAGAGTCAAGAAACTATGAGGACAAAGCAGGAACTAAGATTTAGACTGTTCTTTCACTCTGTGTTAACGTCACTGGTGTTGAATTCCATTTACAGATCTAGACAGAACAGCCCCTTGACACAGTACAGTAAGAGCTTCCCAGACAGCTGTAAGAATCCTTAATTTTAAGGTCATTGTGCAGTAGAACAATACGTCCTCAAGAGAGAAACCCAATCAAGATGGCAGAGTAGGAGGATCCTGAGCTCACCTCTCCCCACAGATACACGGAGGCTACAATTACATGTAGAGCAACTCTGAAAATGACCTGGAGCAGAACAGCTCTTTTACAGCTCAAGATATCAAGAAGGGTTGGTGGGGCAGAGACGCAGTCTGGGTAGGACCTACACCCCCAGCGTGGCAGTGCACGGTGCGAGGGATATCACAGGCACCAAGGTCCTCCCTGAGGAGTGGGGGGGCTCAAGCCGCATTGGGTACACCCCACCCTGGGGACCAGCACTGGGAAGACTAACCCCTATAAAGTCTGGCTTTGAAAATCAGCAGGGCTAAACACTGAAAAAACTCGAGAGCTATAGGAAATCAAGACTCCACTCTTAAAGGGCCCACACAAAATCTTACTCGCTCCAAGACCTAGCACAAAGATGGCAGATGTAAAAGTGTCTGGGCCATATGTAAAGGAGATTTACTGGTTTTCAGGCATGTGCTGGAGGGGCAGGGATCTACAGGAAGTTTCTCTGGGAATGAAGTACTTGCAGACACCACTCTTTCCCCCCCCTGCTTCTGCCTAACTGGCCCAACACTGGTGGGTGCTGGTTCAGACACTATCTACCTTGCCAGCACTACTCACCTAACTCCAGTGTTCCCCTGCAGACCTGCCCTACCCGACTCGCCTGTGTTGGCAGGCACCCCTCCAAAGGGGCTCTTGCCCTACCACACCTGGCAGGCAGCCTTGGCTGAGACAGTGCACCCTCAAAATGGCTCCTGTCACATCACACCCAGCACATGGCCTTAGCCAAGACTGGCACCTTCTACATAAGGCCAGTCCTTCAAGACCAAGAGACGGAGCTAATCTATGTAATACATAGACACAAAGAGAGTTAAACAAAATGAGGAGACCGATATGGTCCAAATGAAAGAACAAGGCAAAACCTCAGAAAAAGAACTAATAGAATGGAGAAAAGCAATACCTCTGATCAAGTGTTCAAAGTAATGGTCATAAAGATGTTTACTGAACTCCCGAGAAGAATGGATGGATATAGTAAGAACTTCAAAAAAGAGAAAATATAAGATGGAACCAATAATATACTAGAGGAAATCAACAGCAGATTAGAGGATGAAGGAGAACGGATCAGTGATCTGGAAGACAGAGCAGTGGAAATCACCCAAATTGAAAGAAATGAGGATAGGTTATGAGGCCTTTGGGACAACATCAAGTGTACTAACATTTGCACTATAGGGGTCCCAGAAAGAGAAGAGAGAGAGAAAGAGGCAGGACACTTTATTTGAAAAAAATTATAGCTGAAAACTTCTTTAACCTGGAGAAGGAAATAGAGATACAGGTCCAGGAACTGCAGAAAGCCCCAAACAAGATGAACCCAAGGAGGTCCCCACCAACACACATAATAATTAAAATGTCAAAAGTTATAGATAAGAGAGAATCTTAAAAGCAGCAAAAGAAAGGCAACTAGTTACATACAAGGGAAGAACACCCGTAAGACTATCAGCTGATTTTCTTTAGCAGAAACTTTGCAGGGCAGAAGGGAGTCTCATGATATATTCAAAGTGCTAGGGAAAAAATCTACAACCAAGAATACTCTATCCAGCAAGGCTAATCTATTAAGAATTGAAGGAGACACAGTTTCCCAGACAAACAAAAGCTAAAGGAGTTCATCACCACTAAACTGGCTTTACAAGTAATATCAAAAAGAGCTCTTTAAGAAGAAAAGTAAGGCCATAAAAAGAAGAAAATTATGAAAGAAAAAATATCACTGGTAAAAGCAAACATATACTAAAAGTAGTGGATCAACCACTTATAAAGCTAATATGAAGGTTAAAAGAGTGGTAAAAACAACAATATCTACAACAATTGGTTATGTGATACACAAAATAAAAATGTAAAATATGATGTCAAATACATAAAACATTTGGGGAAGGGGAGATAAAAATGTAGTGCTTTTAGAATGTGTTTGAACTATGTGCTATGCACACAGAGTGTTATATATGAACCTCAGAGTAACCACAAACCAAAAACCTAAAATAGATATAAAATTAAAAAAAAAAGAAAGGAATCCAAAAATAACACTAAAGACCGTCATCAAACTGTAAGGGAAGAGACAAAGAAGAAAGGAACAGAGATGAACTACAAAAATAACCAGAAAAATGATTAACAAAATAACAGCAAGTACATATACATCAATAATTACTTTAAATGCACATGGTCTAAATGCTCCAACCAAAAGATGTAGGGTGACTAAATGGATAAAAAAAAAAAAAAACAAGACTCATCTACTTGTTGCCTACAAGAGACTCACTGCAGATCTAAAGACACATAGAAACTGAAAGTGAAGGGATGGAAAAAGATATTCCACAAATATGGGAACAAAAAGAAAGCTGGAATAGCAAGACTTAGATAAGACAAACGAGACTTTAAAGCAAAGGCTATAGAAAGAGACAAAAAAGGGCGTTACATAAAGATAAAGGGATCAATCCAACAACAGGATATAACAACTGTAAGTATCTATGCACCCAACATAGGAGCACCTAAATATAAAATGCGTATGTTAACAGACGTAAAGGGAGAAATTGACAGTAACACAGTAATAGTAGAGGACTTTAACACTATCCATTTACATCAATGGATAGATCATCCAGACAGAAAAATCAATAAGGAAATAGAGGCCTCAGATGACATTATCTGACCATAGGGACTTAAGAGATATATACAGAACATCTCATCCAGAGACAGCAGAATAAACATTCTTTTTCACATGCACATAGAACATTCTCCAGGAAGATCACATGTTAGGCCACAAAACAAGTCTCAATAAATACAAGAAGACTGAAATCATACCATGCATCTTTTCCAACCACAACAGCATGAAACTAGAAATCAAGAAAAAAATGAAGAAAACTGGAAAAAACAAACACATAGAGACTAAGCAACATGCTATGAAACAACCAAGGAGTCAAAGAATTAAAAAACAAACAAAAAACACTTTGAGACAAATAAAAATGGAAACACAATGTTCCAAAATCCATGAGACAGAGCCAAAGCAGTTCTAAGAGGGAAGTTTAAAACAAAAAGCCTACCTCAAGAAGCAAGAAAAGTCTCAAATAAACAATCTAACCTTACACTTAAAGGCAAGAGAAAAAGAAGAACAAGGACGAGAGTTAGTAGAAAAGGAAATAACAAAAGATTAGAGGAGAAATAAAGAAATAGAGAATGAAAAAAAAAACAATATAAAAGATTAATGAAACTAAGAGCTGGTTCTTCAAAAAGGTAAACAAAACTGATAATCCTTTAGCCAGACTGAAAGAGAGAGCGAGAAAGAGAGAGAAGGAGGAGGAGCAACAGGGGAAAGAGGGAGGGAGGACCCAAATAAAAAAATGAGAAGTTATAACGGACACCACAGAAACTCAAAAGATCATAAAACAATACTATGAATGATTACATGCCAGACAACTGCATAACCTAGAAGAAAGGTATAAATTCCCAGAAACATATAATCTTCCAAGACTGAATCAAGAAGAAATAAAAAATCTGAATCGAGTGATTACTAGTAATGAAATGAAACCAGTATCAAAAAACACCCAAAAAACAAAAGTTCAGGACTAGATGACTTCATAGGGGATTCTACCAAACATTCAAAGAAGAGCTAATATCTATCCTTCTCAAATTATTCCAAAAAACTGAAGAGGAAGGAATACTTGCAAATTCATTCTATGAGGCCAGCATTACCCTGATGCCAAACCTAAATAACAACAATACAAAAAAGAACATTATAGGCCAATATCTCTGATGAAGATATATACGAAAACACTCAGCAAAATATTAACTGAATTTAACAATACATTAAAAGGATCCTACACCACAATCAAGTACGATCTCTTCCAGTATTCAAGGATGGTTCAGTATCTACAAATCAATATGCTATATCATATTAGCAAAATAAATGATAAAAATCTTATCATCTCAATATATGCAGAAAAAACATTTCACAAAATTCAACATCTACTTGTGATCAAAAACTCTGAACAACATGGGTATAGAGGGAACATACCTCAACGAAATAAAGGCCATATATGACAAACCCACAGCGAACAGTGAAAAGCTGAAAGTTTTTTTCTAAGACCAGAAACAAGAGAAGGATGCTCACCCTCACAACTTTTATTTAACGTAGTACTAGAAGTCCTTTCTGCAGCAATCAGACAAGAAATAGGAAAGCATCTGAATTGTAAAGAGAAATAAAATTGTCCCTATATGCAGATGACATGATACCATATATAGAAAACCCTAAAGACTCTACTAAAAAACTATTACAATTAATACATGAGTTCAGTAAAGTTTAAGGATACAAATATCCAGAAATCTTTTGTTTCTATGCACTAATAACAAACTATCAGATAGAAATTAAGAAAACAATCTCATTTACAATTGCATCAAAAAAGAAATACCAGGAATAAATTTAACAAAGCAGATGAAAAACCTGTATTCTGAAACTGTAAGACAATGATGAAAGAAACTGAAGATGACACAAATAAATGGAAAGATACACCATGCTCATGGATTGGAAGAACTAATATTATTTAAATGTCCATACTATCCAAAGGAATCAAAACATTCAATGCAATCCCTATCAGAACACCAATGACATTTTTCACAGACTAGAACAAATCATTCTAAACTTTGTATGGAACCATAAAAGATCCCAAATAGCCAAGGAATCTTGAGAAAGAAGAACAAAGTTGGAGGTATCATAATCCCAGATTTCAAGATATACTACAAAGCTATCATAACCAAAATAGTATGAGAGTGGTGCAGAAACAGACACCTGCATGGAACAAAATAGAGAACCTAGAAATAAACCCATGCTTACATGGTAAATTAATTTATGATGAAGGAGGCAAGAATATACAATGGGGAAAAGACAGTATCTTCAATAAATGGTGCTGGGAAAACTGGACCGCTACATGCATGAGAATGAAACTGGACCACTTTCTGATACTATACAAAAAATAAACTCAAAATGGATTAAAGACCTAAATGTAAGATCCAAAACCCTCAAAATGGATTAAAGACCTAAATGTAAGATCCAAAACCATCCAACTCCTAAAAGAAAACAGAGGCAGTAAACTCTTGGATATCAGTTTTAGCAATATTTTTTTTTGGACTGGGCAACAATCCAAAAAAGGCAAGGGCAACAAAAGCAAAAATAAACAACTGCAACTAGATCAGACCAAAAAACTTCTGCACAGCAAAGGAAACCATCAACAAAACAAAAAGGCAACCTAATGAATGGGAGAAAATATTTGCAAATGATATACCTGACAAGGTGTCAATATCCAAAACATAAAATACTCATAAAACTTAACACCTCCCAAAAAATCTGATTAAAAAAGGCGCATAGGGCATGAATAGACATTTTTCCAAAGAAGACATACAGATGGTCTACAGACACATGAGGAGATGCTCAACATCACTCATCATCAGGGAAATGCTAATCAAAATCATGATGAGCTATCACCTCATCCCTGTCAGAATGGACATTATCAGAAAGATAAGAAGGGGCGCCTGGGTGGCTTAGTGGCTTGAGCGTCCAACTCTTTGCAGATTCTGTAGAGAAAAGGGAATACTCATGCACTGTTGGTGGGGATGCAAACTGGTGCAGCCACCGTAGAAAACAGTAGGGAGGTTCCTCAAAAAATTAAAAATAGATATACCATATGATCTAGCAATTCTACTTCTGGGTATTCATCTGAAGAAAATAAAAACAGTAATTCAAAAAGATATATTCAACCCTACGTTCACTGCAGCATTATTTACAGTAGCCAGTGTATAGAAGCAATCTACTTGTCCACTGATAGATGAATGGATAAAGAAGATGTGGTGCATATACACAATGGAATATTTCTCAGCCATATAAAAAGAAAGAAATCTTGCCATTTGCAACAACATGGACAGACCTAGATGGTATTATGCTAAGTGAAATAAGCCAGACAGAGAAAAACAAATACCCTATGATTTCACTTATATGTGGAATCTAACACAGAAAACAAAAACCCTTAAAACAAAGGAACAAACAAAAGAAAACATAAATAGACTCATAAATACAGAGAACAAACTCGGGGTTGCCAGATGAGGGGGGTTAGGGGGATGGGTGAAATAGGTAAGGGGGGCTAAGAGGTACCACCTTCTGGTTACAAAATAAATTACAGGGATGTAAAGTACAGCACAGAGAATACAGTTGATAATACTGTAATCACTTTTATGGTGACAGATGGTAACGGGACTTGTGATCATTTTGTAATGTATATAAACGTCAAATCATTATGTAGTACACCTAAAACTAATGTAATATTGTACGTCAACTACACTCCAATAAAAAATTAGAAACCTTCAGTGAGAATAGCTTTAGACTAATGTTCAAAAAACATTTTCTAGCCTTTTGATTTTGATTAGGTCTTCCAAAACTTATTTACTGAAAAATTTACATTTTCAGAACTGAAAGGTAAGGGGAGATGCTTGAACGAGTTGACATCCTGAGTTTCTGTGGGATCCAACAGGTTGATTCCAAGATTTCAATTTTTGTGTCCTATTCAACTGACCAACAACTCGCTAGTCAGCCCCTGAGATCCTGCTCTGAGCAAAGCAGAAGGAAATGCTAAGGGCAGGGTAACCAACCTCACACACATGGGCCAGAAGTCCCACTAAACAACCCACACTTACATTTGCGTAACACTTCTCACTTTATAAAATACTTTCACGTGCATAATCTCATTTGACCATCACAACCACCCTGGAAGCTGGGGAGGGACTGTATCCTACAGATGAGATGGCACAAGAGGGTGGATGTTCAATCTGACCAACTGGCATCTGTTCAGGCTGATGAGGGCCTGACCATACTGGTGAAATATTTTGTATATCACTCCCAGATAGACAACTGGCCCATGGATAACACCATCACCAAACAGCAGAGTTGGGGTTTCAGATTTGGATGTTCTCATCATCAATCGAGGGTGTTTTGTTCAAAGAGTGCTGTGCTAGGTATGGGGGAAGGGGGGTGGGGGGCAGGGTTGCAGAGATAACCAGGATCCTGTCCCAGTTAAGTGTCCAGAAATGACCAGATATAATATGGTACAAAATACAGTAAGGGCCCGGAGAGAGGTATGAACAATACAGTAAGACAGTGTGGGGGAGAGGGAAAGCCAGATTTAACTAGAAGAAATCTCTTAATCTTCATGAAGATCTGGCCTCTGAGAGGGCTCAAAGTTTGACAGATGAAGATGGAGGTGAGCGTATTCTGGGTTGAGGAAGAAATGGTTTTGTGGGAGATGAGAGAGGTCCAAGCATATCTGGGAAAAGATGTGAAGTCCAGTCTGGTTGAATCAGAAAGCACTGGTTAGGCAGGGAGAAAATGTGGAAATGTACCTCAGGGTTGCAGGCGGGAACCTCACACACTGAGCTGGGGAGCTGCCCTTACCCTGACCTTTACCTTGAAATTCTGCCAGAGTAGATGGTCTACAGAAGAAGCAAAGCACTGTCCTCTCACCCCACATTCTGTTCCAACTGCCAGGTTGTTGCATCTTACAACCTTCGCCCTGAAGGCTCTTTTCAAAGTGGATCATCTCTAAAGAACATTGAACTTATTTTATTTTCCACTTGCATGTTTCCCCCTAACCGCATAGGCCCGGAAGAGACACAGCCACCCAGGGAAGGCTAGGAAGCGTGAGTGTGTATCTGTGTGTGCACTTGTTGTAGTAAGTGACACTGTAGCAGAGTAGGAAATACTAAACTGATTCTCTTATTCGAGCAGCACAGTTACTTGCAGTTATGATTTCTCCTACCTCATGTTGCTGGCATTAGCACCGCAACTTCCCATCTCCTTCCCTGTCCACATGCTTCCCGGCCTGCTTTAGAAGCTGAGGAACCAAATGGAAGCATCCATGACTACTAGGGAGCAAAGATTTTAGGGCTCCCCAGATGGGTCACCGGGATGCTGGGTCACTCACTTTCAAACAAATTCAAACCCGCCAAACATATAAGTCAGCAAGGAGGGGGGCTGACGGCTGGCAAGGCTTTCACTTCATCTGTGTGGCTGAGTTTTATCACAGTGGGAGTAAACTTGGTCACTTCACCTTCTAAGCACTGCCTGGCACAGCTACCCAATCCACACCCAATCCACACCCAATCACACTAGTGACTTAAGTAACATGACACCCTTTCACCAGTCCAGATAGGTCTAGGGCCGAGCATGAAGCAGGTAAACACTTTGATGTTTTCCCCACTTGGTGAGTTTTTTCCCTTTCACTTCCATCTCTCTGCACACCTAGTTACTTACAGAAACCATAGGAAAGACACACCCATGTTAAGGTGGCGGAGAGTTCAATATTCTTCAACTCATACTTGCATAATAACAGTCATTCTGGGAGGAGATAACATAATGAAAAGAAAAAGTTTGCAATTCAGGGTAAAATTTTGGGCTTTGGTGGGTGAATCTTTTTTTTCTCTTTTTTTAGTGAGGAGACCTTAACGTTAATGGAGAGTTTCAGGCAGGGGGTGGGGAAATCAGTGGTTTTCTCTACAGAATGAAGACGTTCAGGCTTATCCAGAAGCAAATGAATATATCAAACCTGAGAGACTTTCCAAGACCTCCTGGGTAGCTTAGAAATAAAACAAACAAGAGTAAACCAGATAACCTCCCCCCAAAATAGGCTCCAAGGCCTCATCTCAGGTCTGTTGGCATTAAGATATCCATGGATGGGACACAGAATTTGTATTTTAAAAAATCTCTTTGGGGCTCCTGAGTGGCTCAGTTGTTAAACATCTGATTCTTGGTTTTGGCTCAGGTCATGATCTCAGGGTGGTAAGATTGAGCCTGGCGTTGGGCTCTGTGCTGAGCGTGGAGCCCGTTTAGGATCTCTCTCCCCTCCCTGCCTGCTCTCTCTCAAAAAAACAAAACAAAACAAAAAAAAAAAAAAAAACCTGGGATCTGATGATCAATCGAGTTTGATTAGGCTGACTGAAACCATTTAGCTCATTCCCTGCCCTGGGGTAGGTCTACAAGCTACTAAATGACCCCACGAGGACACTTCCAGTGGTCTTCAGGGCTAGACACAAGGGAAGTACTTACATAGGTGACTTGGTACCACCATTACCAGTTCCTGGTGGGCCTTGGTTAGTTCTAATTTACAAAGCACAATTAGCAGCACATTAGAAATCAATCTGGGGTGAGCCAGAAGCCCACGATCAAAGGTAACTGATCTGGGCCACAGGGAGTTTCCTACTGTAACTAGCAAAGCTTTCCTCTTGATAGGGCCTGCACAGCCTATGCTGAGGTGGTATTTTATCCCTGAGGCCAGAGATGAGGGCCCTTCATACTCTCCAAAACAAAGATGTCAGTTCTCCCGTGGCCTTCACAGGGCCTCCCCCTTAATGGTCTTTGTCTATGATGGTGTGTGGGCAGTCTTCTTCCCTTCTGCTCCTGGTATCCTAGGAAGTGTTCACTGGGGTCTATCACCTTCCAGGCATTAATGAAGGGACACCAAAATCTCAATCCTGGGGATGACCCTGGTCTCTTTGTTTAAACTGGGGCATTTTATTCAGGATATTAAAATACTTCTCTTCCTCACCACCCAACTCTTGGGCCTTGTACCACTAACAATACTTCTGCCTGAGAGAGGACTCACAGGGGGATTGAACATTACTTATTTTATAGTATTTCAGCAACTCTGGTAGAACAACTGGAATAAACTCAAAAGAATGATTAAAACAAAATGTGTGGGGTTCCTGGTAAATTTCAGGGAACCCCTCCTGTAGACTGGTGTGGTCTCCTGAATCCATCTTCAAGTAATCTGGCATTTCATCTCTCTTTTTTTTTTTAAGATTTTATTTATTTATTTGACAGAGAGCGAGCGAGCAAGAGCAGAACACAAGAAGGGGGAGTGGGAGAGGGAGAAGCAGGCTTCCCGCCAAGCAGGGAGCCCGATGTGGTGCTCGATCCCAGGCCCCTGGGATCAAGACCTGAGCCGAAGGCAGATGCTTAATGACTGAGCCACCCAGGCGCCCCACATCTCTTTAGTTCTTAGGTTGTTCTGAAGAGTATTTCGTTAGCAACCAGTAAGCTGATTAAATAAAGATGTCCTCTCCCCACCCCTGCCCAGTGAGTCCTCACAAAGGAGCCCTGGTTTCTGAGTTACCAGACATTTTGTCCCTCAGATCTTGGCCCTCACATATTAGATCACACACAACCAAAGAGGAACCCAAAGGATTAATCCAGAGGTGAACCAGAAGTTAGTCATCTTCACTGGTCATCTGCTGTTGCCTTGAAAGGTCTTGATCTGCCTTCTAACAAGCTCTACCACAGGTATGTGGATTGTTAAAAGGAGCTCTCTTTTCTCATAGCCTGTTTGGGTGTTGCTGTTTTTTTTTTTCAATAACTTTTTTCTACCTTAATTGAGGTACAGTGAAAGGTGCATATCTTAATGTCTAGTTTGATGTCTTCTGATACATACACCCATGTAACCCAGACTCCTCTCAAGATCTAGCATATTTCTATCACCCAGCAAATTCCCTAATCTTCCCAGTCAGTTCCTCTGACCCCACCCACCATGAAGGCACGATCCTAATTTTTTCATATCCTAGATTAGTTTTGCCTGTTTCAGAACTTCATATGATTGGAATCCTACAGTATGTATTTTTTTGTGCCTAATGAAGCAAAATATTTTAGAGGTTAACCAATGTCAACTATATCAGTGGTTCATTCCTTTTTATCAGTGGGTAGGTATTTTGTTGTATAAGCAACATATTTTTCTTATTCTTTTTGATGTTGAGTGATAATCTGGTTTGCTTCCAGTGTGGGATTTTTATGTCTAAAGCTGCTGTGGACATTTTTGTATGTGTCAGATTGTGGATATATGTTTTCCTTCCTCTTGCATAAATACCTGGGAGTGGACTTGGTGGGCCACAGGGTAGATGCACCTTTAACTTTATAAAAAAACTGCTAAACAGTTTTTCAAAGTGATTCTGTCATTTTACAACCCCATCTGTAATGTTTGAAAGTTCCAAATGCTCTACCTCCTCACCAATTGGCGTTGTTGGCCTTTAGGTGTTGTTTGCCTTTCCAGTGGGTGCAGAGTGGTAGCTCGGGATTATAATTCATGTTTTCTAGTGATGCTGAGGATTTTTTATGTATTTATTTGCATTTATATGTCTTCCTTTGTGAAGTGGGAGTTCACCTAATTTTCCACGCCATTACATTCTATTATTCAGTTGCAACGGTTCTTTATATATTTGGAATAAAAGTTCTTGTAACAAAACATGTAATGCCAAGCATTTTTCTCCCATTCTGTGGCTCGGCCATTTCTTTCTTTAATGGTATCCTTTGATGAGCATAAGTCTTTTATTTTTATGAAGTCCAGCTTCCTAAATATATCTTTTACAGTAAGTCCTTTGCATCCTGTCTAAAAATACCTACCCCAAGTTTACAAAAACATTCCTCTATATTTCCCTCTAGAAGCCTTATTGTTTTAACTTTATATTCAAGTCCCAGGTTCATGTCAGATTATTTTTCGTGTATTGTACCAAATATAGATATCCGTTCATTTTTTTTTTCTCCCATGAATTTCAGTTGCTCCACCACCATTTGTTGAAGGCACATGCCTTTTCCACTGATGTGCTTTGGTGCTCTTGCTGAAGATCAATTGCCACATCTGTGGATTTCTGCGTTCACTCTCTGTTCCATGGATATGTTTGTCTGTCCTTACGCAGTCTTGATTATTGTAGCTTTATAGTTAATCTTGAAATCAGGCACTGTAAAATCTCTAACTTTATTCTTCTTTTTCAGGTTGTTGTGGCTGTCCCAGGTCCTTTCATCCCCATATCAGCTCTAGTTGTGTCACCTGAAACTCTAATTTTTGGTTTTTTTTAACTTTCACTCTTTTCTCCCTGAGATACTGACTTGCCTTCAAATTCACAGGTATTTGCTTTTTCAGTGTCCAATGTAGTATTAAGCCCATCCAGTGGATTTTTCCTTTTGGTATATTTTGTACTCCTAGAACTTCCATTTGGTTCTTTTTATTGTTTCCATTTCTCTGTTAAGTTTACACGACTGTTCACATTATTTTAAATCCTTCAATCTGTTTCTAATAGCTGTTTGTAATTCCTTATATACTAGTTGCAATATTTGTATCAACTCTGAGTTCATTTCTATTAACCTTTATTCTTCTGGTTATGGGTCACATTTTCCTGCTTATTAAAAGGTCTGGTAATTTTATACTATATGCTGGGCACAGTAGAGACAATGCTGAGAATTTGGATCCTGTTTCTTTACAGAGGCACTTAATTTATGGGAGTCTTAAACTGATCGTGTCAAGACTTAGATTTAGGCTTTGTTAGAATGGGTCAAAAGTGGCTCTTATTCTAGGGCTAGAGTACCTCAACCTCTATGTTGCATTTTAAAAAAAATTTTTTTAAAGATTTTATTTATTTGAGAGAGAGAGAGGGAACAAGAATGAGCAGCAGGGAAGGGGAGAGGTAGAGGGAGAAGCAGGCTCCCCTCTGAGCAGGGAGCCTGACAAGGGACTGAATCCCTTGAGATCATGACCCTAGCCAAAGGCAGATGCTTAACGGACTGAGCCACCCAGGCACCCCTGTTAACAATCTTTTTTTATGTTTCAACTGAATGCCCAAGGTGTTATCTCTCGCCATTCTGGTTGATTGGAACTGCAGTATTTCCCAAACCATGAGCCTTCCTCTGTCTCACAGACTTCCAAAACGATAACTATTTGGTATCATGGATTTCCACCATATTCATGCATAGTTTAGTATTTAGCCAAAGACTAAAGGAGATCCCTTCTCTCCAGGACCCAGCTCCACAAATGCCAGTCATCCCAGAAGCATAAAGTCCGTTTCCTCTATCAGGCAAAATGCTCCTTTCTGGGCCCTGGTTCCCTGTACCACAATTTGTAAAGTGCGCCCAGGCAGAGCGCTGAGATGAATTTTGAGTTTACTTCGTATCTTTTGGTTACATCCACAATCACAAGTCTGTCCTGTTTTCCAATACCTGAAAGTACTTGCTTCACATATTTTATGCAGTTTTTAAAGAAAAATAATTCCAGTACCCAGTATTTCATTAAGGTCTAAACTAGAAGTTCTTATTTTGATGTTTAATACCTTTATAAATGGGAAGCTGTGGTTCTTTGCTGAAATATAAATCCAATTTACTCTCTATCTGTCCTCTTGGAGGTAAATAACATTCTGACTCCTCTATGCTTAACACTATCAGGGCAAACATTTGCTTAGCACTGTTAAGAGAGAAAAAGCCACTTACTTGTTTCCTTTTCAGGGGCTGCCATCTTACATTCTCATAGATTCTATTTCTTTATCATTTCTTAGCTATTTATCTCCTCTGTCCTCTCTCTAGCATTCCATTCCTATCCTAAGACTCAAGGACTAAGCCCGAATTTAATAACACTTTGTAGTCTAGTGTTTGGTCAGACCTTGGTGCAATAGGCAGACATTGTGTTGTGTGCCCAGAATACCAGCCTTCCTTTGGGAAACATTACTTCCCTGACTTCACTCATGGGATTCTAGTTAGAAATGCTTCATTCTTAAATCACTCCACCCTTGTGACCACAGATAATTGGTTCAAGCAGTGGCCACCTGCCTCAATTTGAACCAATCAAAGTTCTTCCCTGGCAATTTTTTCATTGAATTGGGGGGGGAATAAATCTCTATTGATAAGAGATGCAAGATTTGAAGCTGTTAGTACCATATTTCCTGTCCATGAAGGAAACAAATCTTCAGCAAAAGAGAATGATTAATTGACAAGCAGAGAGAAGCAAGTCAGAGAGAGGAGGGGGAAGAGCGAGGGGGAGAGAGACAGAGACATGCTAGTGTCTCCTGATGCTGTTCTAGTCTCTAATCTCAGATCTTCCCAAGGCCTGCACAGGCATCCTATACTCTTCCTGTGCCTTAGTTACATGAAATATCTGTATTCCTTCTAATAAATTCCATAAGATAGTTCATGGATTTCTGTCATTGCCCTAACATTCTGAAAAATAAGAGAATTACTTTTTTGGGTCTTTTTTACTCAACATATGTTAATATAGCTTAAATTCATGTGAAATCTTAAAATATATATAGCACTATCTACTAGGCTCATACCTGCTTGTCTATTATGACAACATCCTGGTAATTTCTTTGACACAGCCATTCCAGCCAGTTATCTCCATCTTGCATCTCTATAATGTGGTTATGGATCCCTAGGTAGTTTGCGTTAATCTGAGGGAATGATACTCTAACATTCAAATCTATAGTAATAATGATTGCTACTATTTTTGAGTATCTACTATGTAATGGCATTTTGATATTTTATGTAAATGTTTTCTACTAAGGCATCCATATTTAGTTTCCAACCGAACTAAAACCTTTACAATTTTTCACCAGTATCATCCACTTTATAGATGAAAAACTATAGTAAAATAACTTGCCAAAGGTCAACATTTGGTAAATGGTAGAGTCAGGAGTAGATTCCAAAGACCATGAATGCTGTGTGGTCTCCCATTGCCCCCTCTGTAATCTGCTCTCTGCCCTGCTGAAATCAGGCTATGCCACAACCATGGCATTTTCCAGAACAAACCTGGGTGTGTGTGGGGTGAGGTGGGGTGGGGAAGAGAGTATTAGATTCTCTCACTTAACTACAACTCCCACCTCTGATGGTGGGATTGAAGACCAAAGTTTTCAGGGTTTTTTTTTTTTTTTTCCTGTCTTTCTGGATACCAGACATTCAACATCTGTGTTGAATAGGGAATGGGCTGAATGTAATGGGGAAAATCAAGTGTAGAACATGAATAAATTATTTCAGTATGGAACCAAAGTATCCCATTCCTATTCTTTACTCTTTGTCTCCCTCTTTAATACAAGCATGATAATCTATTTCATCATTCAAGAAAATTAGAATACTACATTCCTTTGAATTTTCTGTAGTTCTTAATCTATTTTTCTTAGGTTTGAGGACACTTTCTTTTTAAGATCTTATGGAAAATTATTATCTTTGAAAAAGATTTTATTTTTAAGTAATCTCTACACCAAACATGGGACTCAAACTCACAACCCTGAGATCAAGAGTCACATGCTCTTTGGATTGAGCCAGCCTGGTGCTGCAAGATCTTATGGAAAACTATAAGCATATACCACAGTGGGAAAAGCAATGTAGAGAACCTCTATGGATTTACCCAGCTTCAACAATGATCAGCACATGGCCAATTTTGGTCCATGTGTACCCCACTCACTTCTCTGTCTCATATTATTTTAAAACAAATCCCAAACGTGATTATTTCATCAGTAACTATTTCAGTATATATTTTTAAAAATAAGGACTCTTAAGAAAAAAAAATGCATTAACATGCCTAAAACAAAACGAATAGTAATTCCTTAATATCATGGAATACCCAGTCAGCATACTAATTTCCAAACAAGTAATTATATAATAATGTAATATAATTATGAGTATATGTGTGTACGTATACATATATACACACAATTTTTAGAAAAAATATTCACACACTATGACTGGTTGAAGTGTACCTTAAGTCTCTTTAATCCAGAGGGTTCTCCTCCACCTTTCCTGCTATTTTGAGGGCATGTTTTCTTAGGTAACTAAAGCTAAGTCCACCTCAGGTAGATACTGGTGGTTGCTGAGTAGGTAAGAGGACTCAAAGCCATGGGGGGGACAGAGAGGTTGGGGAACCACAGGCATAGTAAGTGTGGGGAGCTCTTTCTTTGGGCTTAAAGAAGAACTGAACAGGTGAACCCCAGGATTGCTTGCTGAGACCAGGCACTCTGCTTATCCTTGGCAATAACTGAAGAGCCGGCAGCCAGCAGCATGAGTACTCCAACTACGTTCTGGGAAGCAGCACATCAGAAGCTGGAGTGACTCACTGTGTGACCTCAACTACCTGGGAGTAGAAGTAAATGGTGAACCCACCAAAGCAGGTTTGGACGGAGTAAATCTGGAGCCCATGAAAAAGCCTCTATGCACCTGGCATTGAGTAACTGGATGCCAAATTCACCAAAGTGATTAACTGCTCATCAGATTTAAGGATGCTCTGTAGGCTGTACTCCATTCTAACGCAATGGACTCTTGGCCTCCTAAATGCCCTAGGTGCCCTCTTAAAATGGGGCTGTTCACAAGATGACAAAAACATGTCCTGGAAGATGGTTCAGAGAGATCAGTGAAGGGAAGCCAGACATGGCTACCTTTGCTCCTCCACCCCAGAAACTCCCAGATGACTTCATCTCTGAGTACCTAACTACTCTGGTTAGTCCATTCTCTCCTTAACTGTAAAACTGGCAATCTCTGCTTCTCCCACCCCTGCCAAGAATAGTGCCCATGGTTCCCACTTCTTTTGCCCACTTCAATGAATCAAGGGTGTCCCTCGATCCAAGCTCTGTCCTGGAAGCTTGAAGATTTTGGTAAACACCTCTGCAATCTCCCCAAGGCCTTTGACCATTCTCTGGAAAAAAAACAAAGTATTCAAACATGGCCTCTGTCACACCACTGTCCACCACCTCTTTCACTCTGCAGAAGAATCAGACATGTACCAAACTGTAGCATCTCTGTTTCTTCTATGTATCTTTCCCAGTTCCTACTATTTAAGATTACCTTAGAAAGTTTATTAATAAAGACCAAGATTTTTTTCATTGTTTCTGAAAGTAAAACTTCCCTTCAAAAAAAGCCATCTAACTTTCTCTATGCATTAAAATAAAACAAACATCTAGAATTTTGAGTTAATGGAAGCATTTTTGTTTGTTTCCTTGATTTGTTACAACTATGGTCAGCCATGGTTATAATTAGCACTTAGCATTAGAAAGAAATGAGTAGCTACTCTTCTTGTAATGCCTTTAATTCCTCATTAGACTCACTTTAGTTGCCAGACAACCTTCACTTTTATGTCCCACATTTGAAGGGACTGTGTCGGAATCATTTCTTTAAAAATCCATTTTAGGATTGAATAGCAACTCTGTGTGCTAGCACACCTCTTTACAAATACTAACATTGATTGTAAGATCATAACTGTTTAAAATGTGAATGATGGAAAACAAAGAGTTAGTTACAGTGAATCTACCAAGAAAAACTTACCACGATTATAGTACATGTAAACACGCATGTAAGAGAATCTAGGGAGATACACTAAACAATGTTAGTAGTGCTTATCTTGCTCTTGGTGGTGGAATGGATGACTACAATTTTCTTCTTTTTGCTAGATTGTGTTTTTTAAATATTCTGTAGTGAGCATGAATAATTTTAAAGTTATTAAAATTTAAAAAGGAAACATGAGGGCTGAGTTACAGTTAGATCTTTATAAATATAAGAACTAATAAAAGGGTGGTGCAGATTAAGTGATGTATTAATATGAACACCATGCTGTTCACAGTAAATACTCAAAAGTTAACTATTTACTAAAATAATATTTTAAAAGTCTATGTAAGTGGTAAATTTCATGCTATGTAAGTTTTGTTTACCACAGTAAAAAAAAATGTAAGAATAAACTCACTCTATATTAATAATTTAGGGGGGAGAAATGGATTTAGATTTGGTTGGTTATCTAAGTCTCCACCCTAAGGGTACTTCAAAAAGATCAAAAGTACTTTCTTTAAATATATACATTTGTAAAGGACTGTCTGCAAATTCACATTCAACATCATGATCAAGATCACATGACACCTTCTCCCAGACACTGTCAATATCAGAATCACTTCAATACCATCATGGTAAGGGGAAACTGAGGCTCTGAGTTACAAAGTGACTGTAAATGCTCCCTGGTTTTAAGCCAATGACAGTCTCAGAAACTAAACTGGAGGCTTCTTTTTCTTCGGCCTACTGACAAACTTTCATTGATCACCTGCAAGAGTGGGATATGGAACATATTATATAATGGATTTACTTTGTTTAAAACTTTGACTAAAATGACAATGGAACATTCACTAAATCTCTGTAATGGGGATTTTTTTTCTCAAGTTTGAGTTTATAAAGGAAAAGATTTTAAAAATGAGGACAAACTTAACTACATAAAAATGTAAAATTTCTAAACATTAAAATCCCAAAGCTGACATAAAACATAAAAAATGGAAATGGGATTGGGGGGAACCGGAAATGTCAATAGCAAATGGTATTCAAAGAGTTAATAGCTTTATCATATAAAAAGCTTTCCTAAACCTCTAATAATAAGAACATTAAAGAGCGAGTGATAAATAAAGGATGTGAACACTCCACACAACTGGAAATATAGTTAGCCAACAAACTTATGAAAACATACTCAGCAGAAGCTTGGTTTTATATATATCAGTAGTACCTGTTACCACACAGCCGGAAAATGGAGGCAAATGATTACACTGATGGAATCAGAAACAAGAGACAACATATAATACATGAAGAACAAAGGTCACAAAACTGAGGATGGGCTGGTCAGAAATAAGGGATAGTTTAATGATGGAGAATTTTTAGAGGAGGTAAATTAAAACAAAAACAAAAACAGATAGCTTCAACTCCAGAATAAGACTCCCTGAGTTTTAATTTTTAAGTTCCACTGTCGCTTTATGACAAATTTTCAACTTCACTGATGTTTGATTTCCTTATTTCTACGTTCCTTTTCTTTGAGGAGCACATGGAGTTGTTTTATAGGATACTTACACAAAAGAAGACAAAGGATGGTAAATAGTTACTTCTCCTAATTAGGTGATACAAAATAACATTTCTGGTTTTCAGCTCTTCTTCCCACAGACACTTTGCTATGTAAGGTACCTTCTGTAGCTGGAAGGAGGTAGTGTGCTGAAAAACGGTTAACAATCGCCTCTCCAGCGGGAGCCTGGGTGGCTCAGTCGTTAAGCGACTGCCTTCGGCTCAGGTCATGATCCCAGAGTCCTGGGATCGAGTCCCACATCGGGCTCCCTGCTCAGCGGGGAGTCTGCTTCTCCCTCTGACCCTCTCCCCTCTCATGCTGTTTCTCTCTCTCTCAAATAAATAAAATCTTAAAAAAACAAAACAAAAAACAATTGCCTCTCCGGGAGTAGGGTTCAACAGGAAATCCTGATGAGTAGCATTTGTCTATTTCCAGGGTGTAAATATTCCCAACCCAGGCAACCTCCAGCTACCAGCCTGATTTCAGGGAACATGAGGCGGGAGGAGGTGCACATACCACAGCATACCACCACGCGGCATCCATACTGTGTGGATACAACGGGCAAAACCTCAAGAGCCCAAAGAATAGTAAAATGTGGTCATACATTAGAAAATGATGAGTTTGAGGACTTCTTACCTTCATTTTTAATATAATTGTAAGTTTACATAATTTAATTTTTAACGGTGGTTGTGTCTAACAACTGGCTTAAGAACTCCTGAGAATGTAACACTGCTTTTGCAGGTTAAGAAGACTTTCAGGACTGTTACAGCACCGAATCGACTGTGGTGCCCAGGAAGCTGGCCCTGCTCACACTCCGTCTTTCCCCAACGGGGTGCCAGCCCAAACTACCTGCAGAACACGACACACAGTCCAGCAGCCGGAACTGCTCCAGGCATAAGAGGGTAGATCCTGAGAGCAGGAGATGGGCCTGGGGGTGGGCCCCTCTGCGGCCTCTGCCCAATCCCGGCTGTTTCGGCCAAATACTGCCAACATCGCGTTTGCTTTCACACCATTTCCTACTGTGTTTCCACCATGGACTTCAGAACCTTCATGTCAACATGCGGCTTTAAAAAACCTGTTGGAAAAGTGGCACGTTCTTTCTTTTTTTTTTTTTTTTTAAGATTTTATTTATTTATTTGACAGAGAGAGAGCACAAGCAGGGGGAGCAGCAGGCAGAGGGAGAAGCAGGCTCCCTGCTGAGCAGGGAGCTCGATGTGGGGCTTGCTCCCAGGACCCTGGGATCATGACCTGAGCCGAAGGCAGATGCTTAACGACTGAGCCACCCAGGCATCCCAGAAAAATGGCACTTTTGGGAAATACTCAGACGAAGCACCTCTCCTGCTTCCTAGCATAGCCACTACCTCCAAGCCTCTGAAGAACAAGAATACAACAGGGAGCAAGGCCCTAACGCACCCCAGTAAACTGGTCTAAGTGTGGCTTACAGGTGGAAATGCAGACAAGGAACACTGCCTTTGAGTGCAAAGAACCAAAGTGTAGTTGTCACAGACGCCCACGCTGCTTATTTTCATGGCCCAACAACTGACAGGCAGGAAGTTTTGAAGGGAGCCTGCGCAACTGAGAAGGGCTAGCAAGTGTGCTAGAGAACAGTATTTCTCAAGATCAACTCACGGGTCACCTCCCTCGAAACCAGTGACTGCGGACTGAATGAAAACTCTCTGGAGCTAATCTTCAAGAATCTGAATGAACACACCCCCTGATGATTACTGCTCAAGTTCAATTGGAGAACCCCCGGTAGAGTAGAAAGAACGAGAGCCTCAGAGTTCAGATCCCAGCAGCTCTCCCACTAATGAAGTGGGCCACTTTCCACGGGTTATGTAACATCCCCGAGCTTCAGTGTCCTATTAATTAAAAAATAGGGTTGTTGTGAAGATTCACGGGCCCAGTTCAGGTAAAGGCCCAGCACCCTACACAGCCCACAGTAAGTGTCCAGCCACCGTCTGTCTGTCTGTCTCTCAGCAGTAACCCTTATCTCTCTGGATGGACTTAGCGAACTAAAACGCTCCGGATTCCTGAGACACTGTCAACCTTACGCACTGACATTTTTCTATCACAGAGGGAGGACTGCCGTGAACACCACCACAGAGAAGAGCACAGATTAGAGTGAGGGGGATCTCCCACCTCTTCCTCTTGAGCCTGGCAATCACTGTACCTCACATCCATGAGAGGGCAGACACATCAGGCTAGGGCATCGGGTGCTGCCAGCCTGTCGAAGACACAGCAAAGACACTCCTTGGAATCAACAGCATCTTGATCACAGAATGCTAATGCCCTCCAGGGGGCTAACAACAGTCATGTCTGGCAGCTGCTCTGTGGCCTAGAAGCCTTCAACATGGGTGCCCCAAGGACCATTCTTTACATGTGACACCCCAGCACCTGGGGGTTCCCCTGAGGAGGCTACTGGGTCAGCTCTGGTCTTCTTCACAAAGGATCTATTGTCCACAATGGACAGGGCTTTGAGGCCCTTCTTGACACTTGGCTTTGTTCCTTGGAGCTGCCCATTCTTGGGTCTGAATGCCCTTCAAGATCATGGCCCTGGGCTTCTGGTCATTTGTCCTCGTTGCCTCTGGGCACCTCACTTCGGTGCACAGGCTCTAAGTTGCAGAGGGGAACTGTGTGCAGTCCCAACAAATGTGTGATTGCCTTCTTTGGCTCCGATTTTAAACAGTAGGTGTTTTGCCATTAATAAGCTGAGGTCTATAAAATGCTTTCAACGTCTAAGTGTTTCATTAGTTTGGGAGGTCTTCGTACAGCATTAGTACAATGCCTAAGGTAATTTTAATCAACACTTTGTTCAAGATAGAATTTCAGGCAGACATAGATACATGGGGTCCAATGAATATTTCTCATATTGAAGGGAGTTTAATTTCTCATCTGGGGGAGCCCAGGCCTGCAGAACGTGGGCACAGGGTTGAGGCCTGTTCTGTGTCCCCTGCACGAAGGGAGGCCTTCCTGGGAGAGGGGTCTGAGTGCGCCCCAGCTCAGGTCACAAGTGGCTGTTGGGGACAGAGGAAAAAGCACATGAGCAGCATGTTTTCTCTCTAGACTGGGGGCATGAGGCAAATGGCCTCAGTCCTCAGAGGCTCAATTTATCTTCTCGTTCGTCCAATGGAGACAATACCACCTGACCTGACAATTTCAGAGTTGTTTTGTATTTAAAAGAAAATCAATACATATGGAACTCCAAGAAAAAATAAACAACACTTCATAAATAGAAGATACTAGCTAAGCTGCATTTCCCTTCACACTGACAGGTATGACAAAGATGCTGAATATCCTCCTACACCCCACCTGGGAGCAGGAGGGTTCCTTGCTGAGGGTCCCTTTCTGGGACATGTTTGCAGTTTTCTTTCTGATGCTGCTGAAAGCTGTCTTGCATGCAGAATGGAACAGGGGAAGAGTTTTGTGAATTTGGACATGTGAAGCCTTCCGTTTGGCCCCAAATGCTGGCAGCCCTCTTAAAAAGTGAAAACATTAAAAACCAGATGATCTCATAGGTCTTTTCTATCCCAGAAACAGATGGTGTGATTCACATATGTTTGACATAAATGTACCAGGTTGTGATGATTTGCCTCATTATGCTCAGCTGAAGAGTAGATTAACGAGCAGTAATATGACGAAAAGATAAAGCATGACCTCTGATTACAACAGAAGGTGGGAGTGGGTTGTTTCACGGTTGAAGCAGTGAACTATGACTCAAGGCTCTGAGTTTCTAATCACAGGTCTGTAAACTTGTCTGTGACAATGGGAGGCTCACCGGAGGCCTTCAAGAATATGCTTTGTTTGTATGTGCTGGTCACCCACCCTTAAAAGCATTGTAATAAGTCCTTCCTCTGAGAACAGTGTGGGTGGTAATTAATGGTTAATAATACTAGAGCGGCATCAGTAAAGATGCTAAATCCAAATGTCCATGATGCCTTAGACAGTATTCAGATTATTACCTAGAGATGCTAGAAAAACACAAATCCCCCAGTTTCGAGAAGGTCTCTGTTGCTTTTCCCCTCAAAGTCAACCATCTACCTTGACCAGCACTGTCCAACAGACTTTCTGCCATGATGGAAATCGTTTCCATGCACTCTGTCCAGCAGCAGCTACCACTTGCGGCTACTGAGCACCTGAAATATGGCTAGTGAAGCTTACTAGGAAATGTCGCAAGGAACTACATTTTACATGTGATTTAATTTTAATTAATTGAAATGTATATGTAAGTAGCCACATCTGGCTAATGGCTACTATATTGGGCAGCTCAGCTCTAGCTAATTCAAACCTCCACAAAGGACCTGCATGAAGGCGAGGTTGAGAAGGCAGGACAAAGTAAATTAACTAATTGGTCTTTATGCTCAAAACAGGCTTTTTTTCCTTTTTTTTCCCCAAGTTGGTCCGAGAGTGGCTGAAGCCAGAGTCTGAAGTGCGAGATTACCAAAACAACAAAACAATTTCCCTACCTTTCCATACTATTTCCCTCTCTTTTCACAGGTTTTAAAATGAGAAAGCATCTAAACTCATTAACAAAAAGCTAAGCTAGATTTGCTTTATGCTACAGAAAATAACCAGTAAGATAAGGTTCGAGAGAAACATGAGGCTCGCTCTGTACTATTTTTGGATCACCTCTGAGGAGACCTGCAGAAGCACAAGCAGGCATTTCACCCTGGATTGTTCTTTGTCAAGGGCTGCTAGCGATCCCCAGCTCGGCTCGCCTCGGTAGTTCAAGCTCCGCTCCCCTTCCCCACTACACACGGCTGGGACAACCCAGGACTCAAAATCACTGTGCGTCTCCTGCTCCCTCCAGACACAGCAAGTCTTTTCTTTTTCACCTCTTTCATATAAATTTCTGCGGCACGAAACGGTGTAGTACGTACTATGCAAAACCTTGAGATCTTACTTTCCCACTGCAATCCCATGGCCAGAGGGCTGTGAGGACAGTGGCTGTTCTCACCCTTGAAGTAAATTTCCTCAAACTCTACGTGTGTAATTTATTCTTCCTGCACGCCTTAGCTGATTATTGCCTTGCCTCGTGTATCCTATTTTTTTCCTGAACGGTGCATCTCTCAGGTCTTCTAAGCTCTAATAAAGGAACAGGGGTCTGTCTGGTCACCATAATTCCCCTTGTGCACTGCCCAGCATGTGTCAGATGCAATGAGGGGCTTCCTGAGCATGGATGAAAGACTACTGGACTCAATGGGATTTGTACAGCTTTTGGATGTTAACATACTTTTTTCAGGTCAACATATTCCAGAAAACAATGGATCTTATGCCCTGTAGGATTTGTTGAGGGTGGTGGATTAGGCTTGGTTCTTTTGGGGAAGGACTTCAGAATTGGTCCTGGATTTCTCAGGCTGATGTCATGATTATTAGAGGTTAGGAAAACAGCCTTGACCTCAGCCAGCAGTTGCTGAATTGGCACACGAGGAAGAAAGCATGATAAATACCATTTCTCCGTCCCTGTTTTCTCAACAGTGAAATGGAGAAAGAATAAAAATCCTTATTCCTGAAACAGTTCACAGTGCCCTGCGACAGAATAGTACATAAAACTCCCAAGACTCTGTGAGGAACTCTGCAGTTTATTCCAGTGGGGAGTGAGTTGAAAGTAATGTGCACGATGAACAAGGCTGCTCACGGCCATATGCCCCCCTGTCTCCTGAATTCTAGTTCACCTCCTTGCCTGTGTGTTTTCTAAAACTATTTAAGAATAGAAAACCACTCACTTTGCTCCCAAAGTCATTCGTAACTGAACGATTAGAGTGTAAATAGAAATTGAATTAAAATTTGAGACTAACCCAGTAATAACAAAAATGTTCCCTCTTTTCCAAGTTAAAAAAAAAAGGCTACAATAAAGCAGTGATTCTCAAAGTGGGTTCTTGGATTAGCTGCATCAGCATCACCTGTTAGAACGTGTTAGAAATGTAAATTCTTGAGCCACCCCAGACCCACCAGAGCAGAAACTTTGGGGGCAAGGCCCAGCAATCTATTAAAAAATGACCAACACCTCCATGTGATTTAAACCAATGTTGAAATCATCAAAACCATTCAATGTTGTACTAGAGTATACCAAGCAGTAAACATGTCCAGCCCTAGAACCAATCCCTAGTTCTGAATTCTAAACAATCTACGTGTCATGCTGCCTGGCATCTGCTCAAGCCTCCCCTACACTCCCCAGGAGGGTCTACGAGGGCCTGGGCTGGGGAGGCACTTCTGAGCTGAACTACCTGTACATATACCCTTCAGGGTGGGAGACAGAGGGACTCAAAGGGGGCACAGATTAGGGGGGACAGTGATGCTGGAAATCTATGAATTTTCCATCAATTTTAATCATTCCTTTTTTGGAGGGGAGCCAATATTTAGTACTTTTCAATCACTATTTCACAAATAACAATCTCACAAAAGACAGTGCTTATAAAATTTTAAAAAAATGGCATCTTTGCAGATAATTGCTTGTGAGCTACCCTAAGTGGTGCATCCCTCACACTGCATGACAGCATGCAGCATTCTAGATAATTCACTGTCAGTGTGTGTCTGTCTGCTTATTCCTCAGATCCTTGACCATCAAGCACAATACTTATTAACCAGTACCTTCCAGTCACAGCCATTCTGGCTTTACCCTGCCCTTCCCTAGTCCATCACAACTAGCCTCCAATTCTAAGGGGAATTATGAAACTTTACTGTCCCCAAGACCCAAAGTCTTTCAAACTTGTCTGATAACAGTGTTTGCTCAGGGAACCAAGTCTTTGTGTGCCCTAAGAACACAAGGGTGGAAAGACGTCCAAGCACCAGATGCACAGTAGCATTTTATGAGATTTTTCATCATGAGAAAAACCTCCGTCCCAAGAAAAATGGAAACGCAAACTCTCCTCAGTAACTTTTCTCCCTTGAAATCACACCTCTCATCACGACCTATTACACCCACACAGTCACGTGCCTTAGGCACTGCACACGGTCTCCAACATTTCAAAGGCTCAAAAGATATTTTTAAAGCCAAAATACCATCTAGGTTGCTATTCTACAAAGCAACTTTTTAGGGAAGAACAAAGTAACATAGAGATTTTTATGCATGTGGGCAGTTAGCCAACTCACCGAAAGATTGAATGCAGCTGTCGATGAGATCGTCCAGGCTGGCTCCTTTGGCTAAATGTCCCAGAGACACCATCATTCGGAACTGGGTGATCTGGGCCAGGCTGGGATGGGAGGGGACAGGGCTGCCGGCTGGCTTCGCTTCTAGTCTTGCTTTGGTAGCAGCTCTGCAGCCATGACACGGTTTCCTGGGGGAAAAGAGGAGAGGCACTGAGTGTGAGCCGAGCAGCCAGGGGACGGACAAACTGGCAGCTCCAAGCTCTGAAGGCAGATTGGACAGGAAAGGAGTAGAGGTAAGACAATTAATCCTGAGAGTTGGGCTGACAGAAGACCCTCCCACTTGGCAAATGCACCCAATGGACTGGTTGGCTGTTAAAGAGAGATCTCCCAAGCCAATAATGAGGTGAGATTTCCCAGCTGCAACAAGGGCTCTTCATCATGGGGTTGGAATTGCTTTGGCCTGCTGGCTCCAGCTCCTGAAGGGGAGAGGCAGAGGCAAGACCATCTTGGCAGTCCTTAGCTCCTAGCAATAATTGATTTTAGTGGGGAGTCCACTGACTTGGTTCTGAAGAATCGTCGAATTCGGTCTCATCTTCAGCTAAATTCACTCATCTTGAGCAATGCCAGAGATGCTACAGAAGGCCAGGTAGCCCCAGAAACACCTCTGGACTTTGTGGGACAAGTCGAAGACTAAGGACTCGTGTGCAGCGGAGAGGATTCATGGTGGTGGATTTAGATTTTAAGCTAATCCTACCTTTCTCACAAATCTTGGATTTAAGATTCTGCTTTTCATTGCTGATAATACAGGCAATCACTGAGTAATTTTTCACCACCAAATATCATTTTATTAAGTCCTTACTGATTAAAAAAAAAAAAACAGAACTAAAGGGAGCTGTATTCCAGAACTGAATGTGAAAGGACAAGTCTGGATCTGGAAATGGCTTAGGAGTCCAATAGGGCACCCTCATTCACTCTCACTTAGCTTTATCTTTGCTCATGACCTCACGAGTACAGGTCAAGTTGTTTGCAAAAGGATACATGAAAGTTAACTATGCATTTTACTTTCCTTCCCATTTAAACACACATACACACAGATACATATCTATAACCTTTTCAGGTTTAATAGTGATGGGTGTTGTTGCTGGTAACTTCTTTGAACACGTAATTAATTCTGTGGCTTTGGTTATTTCATAGTTTACTACCAAAGAGGAGACCAAAAAAAAAAAAAATATGTACCTCAGATCCATAACTTTAGCTACTCCCTCTGTATTTTGATAAACACATAATGGCATCAATTAGTAAGTGCTTATTCTATAAGCAAGACACTGTGATAGGCCAGAGGAGTGGGGGACCGCAGTGAGAGAGTGGAGACATGGAGGTGAGGGGTCCCTGTAAACTGTAAAAAAAAAATACTCATTATGCTGGTTGTTGCTGTTGTTGTATAAGGGTGAACGAGAAGCTCCTTAATTCAAAAATCTAGTTGGAGAGTCAGACCTAGACCATGAAAAGACAACTCTCTAAAACTTAATTGTCCTGTGGGTGTCAAGCCTAAGAAGTGTGATGTTCTTAGAGGAGAGAGAACCAGTTCCAGGCAGAGTGGTGGGGGAAGCAGCTCCAAGAAGATAGCATCTCATCCAGAAGGAGCTGAAACGCTCAGATCAAAATAAAATGTTGGGGCACACATGGATTTTGGGAAACCAGCTATAAGATCGTGTACTGAACTCTGGGCCACTCTCAGTCCACAGCCAGACTAGTAGAAGGAAGGAAGGACTAGTGGAAGGAAGACCATGCCCTTTGAGCTCTGTTTCAAACTAGCTCCAGGGCGCTATCTAGCAGTGGCCACTGGACTCTGCTTTTGACCTGGGGTGAGGCCTGGGAAATTGCCTTAATGACTGGCTTCTGAGAATCTACTAACCCAAGGAAGTGATTTCTGAAAGATCAAGTTGGTGTTACAGGACTTGATCAAGTTTCTGACCATTACTGATTTTTATCTAGGCACTGTGATAACCCCAGGATCAGATCAGTATCTGAAAATAAGAGAAAATAATGAGCATAATCAATTGAGTACCTATGATATGGCAAAAAAAAAAAATGGTTTTTAAAGCTGATAGCCCAGAATGATCTTATCTCCATTTCATGAAGTTGAAACTGAATCTAAAAGCTACTAAATGACACAGCCAAAGTTGTGTAACTCATACGTGCTAGATCTGGGATTTGTACCTGGTGCCTCTCTGGCTTTATTTAATAAATATTTACTGTGCCTGGAACCATGCGCTCTTTGCTACATGAGAATCAGCAAGTAGACGGTCACAGAGGGGCTGGAAAATTCAAGACAAAAAAATCCTCCAAAAGCATAGCTAATAACCTAAAGGCTGAATCCCAGGCCTTATTCCTCCTGCAGACCCCTGGAACAGTCCTCAGACCCCAGAGCTGGGCAGACTCTTCACGGTCATTTTCCACTTTCATATATACGTGGGGAGGTCCAGGCTCTCAGAAAGGCAATGTCACCGGCCACTGGTGCGGCGGCTGGTAGAAGCCAGGCCTCCTGTGCCCTACGCCTTTCTCCCCAGCCAGGCTCCCTTCCCTTCCTGAAAGTACTGGCAACTCTCTAAACCTGGTGCTGGGTGTCCAGTGGAAACGGTCAGCCTCTGCCTTCACTGCTGCCTGTTCACCATGAAGACCTCCACCCAAGGCAAAGCGGGGAAAGATGAAGCTGGCCCCGGAGAGGAAGCGACTGCTACTGGAGGCTTTGTCTCCACATACCTCTTCCGCCCCTGGGGCTGGGAGGTGTTAACTCCAGTCTCTCAACTGTTGGATCCTGGGAAAATTCCATTTTCTCTCTCGGTTGGTGGTATCGACCACTGAGGACTCTGAAAACTGCCCCCGGCTCTAATTCTAGTCACATCTCCTAATGTCAGCAGGAGGGGAAACCACTTTGGGTCCCAACGTGATTCTCAGAGGTAGATGCTTTTACCAGAATATAAGAGGGACGAGGGGAGATTCAAGTAGAAAGCAGCAGCATGAAGGGAGTATTCAGGTTGGGGGCAGGAAGGGAAAGTGAGAGACCTCATCTGGGAGTCTGGAGGCCAGACAGGCTCAGAGGCTCGGGGGCCTGAGACACCAGGGAGAAGAGATGCTACTAAAAACCGAACTGCAACCTGAGAGGTCTGGGGAAATGGGGTTATCTGCACCATAAACTAGGAAACTCTGCTCTTTTTGCTGACAGTCTTGACTGGCTGCTTCCTGGCAAACCTGCAAACCACTCTCTTTTCTGGTGAAATGGCTTCATGTAAGGATGTAGGAAATGTTTCATTACAGGCATATCTAAAGGTATTAAACAATCCACAGAAAGAATAGTCTAAATTTCCAAAGGCATATTTTTAAAGGACTGTAGCCAAATGTCCTCACCTAAATTTAAAAAAAAAGGGAGGGGATGGCGAGAGAAACAGATTAACTTGAAAGTGTTTTCTGAGACTATGAGCAGCCAAGGCCGCGTGGGGTTTGCCGCAGGAAGCTGTCAAAACTCCGAACGGGTTCAGGTCAAATCCTGTCCAGGCACCGTTGCCTCCGTGGAGGGCACACACACTTTCGGGTTGAACTTTTTATGAAATCTAGCCAAGAAGAGGAAAGGATGAAATGGAGGAAGAGAACACAGATTTCCCCAACTTTCTCTGCAGTGGAAGGTAGCTTTAGTTGGCTTCTGGTGAGGGTCCTTCCCAGTTCTCTCCTCTCCCTCAGCCCCATAGTATAGACGCAGTGTAATTTACCGACGCCCACCCCCCTTCCCCAATCTAGCTGAAGGTGCAGTGCTATACCCTCGGGGCAAACACCCCCTTGGTTGGGGGAATGCAGAAAAGGCCAAGAACCTTTGGCTCCAGAAAGTCCAGCAGGTTAAAGCTTCCTGCCCCTCCCGGGCCTGTCTGTGAGGGCTGGGCACAGCGCAGTCACACCGGGGTCCACGTGGAGGGAGTTGGGCAGAGCACAACTGGTATGCTGTGCTCAGGCTCCCCCGGCTCTAGGGGGACACGCTCCAAGTTGCCTGGCCCCTCCAGGCCTCTTTCTCCTGCCAAGAGACTTTGCACTATCACTCTTCCTTCATCTTCAAGACCCTCCTAAAACATCTCTCTAGAATCGCCGTTCGGGGGAGAGGGGGGTATAGTTTCCACCCAGAGGGCTGTATGTTTCGGGGACCTCGCAAATGCCACCGGCCTTTCTGGGCCTTGCCCGGGATCCACAGGACCGGGAGAGGCCGCCAGGTGGCGCTGCCCGAGCCCCGCGCCCGCAGCAGGTGCGGATTTTGCGGAAAGTCCGCGAGTAGGAGACCCAGGTGCCGGACGCCGAGCAGCAGGGGAGGAGGGGGGATCGGTGCAACTCCGGAGCTCGCCGCGCGCGCAACCCAGCTCCCTGCCCCACTTGCCCGGCGCGCCGGTCTCCCCGGACTGGAGCCGAGCCCTCGGCCTGCTGCCGCTCGCACCCCGGGTCAGCAACTTCCCGTAGAAGGAGGCGCCCACGTCGTCCACCCCACTTCCCACCCCCGAGAGGGCTCAGGCGGCCGCCCGCCCCAAGAGAGGAAACTGGCGCCGCCGAGGGCCCGGGCCCTTACTCACCGCGGGGCCTCTCTCGCCTTGCCCAGGGTGCCCATGGCCACGGCCGGCGCTCCCGCGGCCGCCTCACCTACCGCGCCGGGACGGGCTCGGCGGGGCGCGGCGCATCGCCGCCACCGCCGTCGCCGCCGCCCGCGGGGCCCCTCCGCCCCCGGCCGCCCACCCGCCGCGCTCCGAGCCGGCGAGCCCGCCCGAGGCGCACCCGCAGGCACAAAGTTTCTGTGAGCGCGCCCTCTCGCCCTCACGCGCGCGCGCACTCTCGCCCGCACCAACCACCTGACACGCGCCGATGCTGTCGGTGGAGGAAACGTGTGGCGCTCTCCGGCTCCTCTGCGAAACCCGCCCCCATCACTCGCGAGCGCCCGGCGGCGCCGCCCGCCGCTCCCGGCCCCCAGCTGAAGTCTGAAGGGGCGCCGCCGAGTCGGTGTGAGCCCGAGGGCACGGGCTTCGCGGAGCGGCTCGGGGGGTGGGCTGGGGGGGGGGAGGCCGCACTTCTGTCCCGCCTCGCGGAGACCCCTGGCCCCTTCGCGGGGCCCCTTGTGTCTACCGGAGCGCCGCCGGGGGCGCGGTAGGGAACTAACACTCAGGTGTGGCTCTGCCTTAGCCTGCGCCTCCCGTGCCTTCTCGGTAGCGATTTGCAGGACTTTGGCTGGAGATCGGCGCCCTGCACCCTGCGGGAGGCGGCGGCCGTGGAGGTGCGCGCCGGAGGTGTGATCCGTATCTGGCGGGAGACAGCTGCCCAGCGTCTGTGGGTGTGGGAGATGCGGGGAGGAGTGGGAAGAACTTTCTCACGGCAGACAGGGCCAGGAATGGTGGCCCAGCTCTGCTTGTCCAAAAGATAGTGACGATAGCAGTAGCTGATTGATGGAGTGCGTTGTGCTAAAGTGCTTTCTATACGTTGCCTCGTTTAAGCCATCCCCCCAAATCCCGAGAGGTCACGGTTTTCGAGATGGGAAAATTGCAGTTTAGGGACTAACATGCCTGCCGTCACACGACTCGTAAACGGCAGAGAGAACTGTGACCTGGGCTGAGATCTGTCCAACTCCCTGTAATCGCTGCTGGACTGTCCTAATAACACACCCATTATCATTGTCACATGCCTTAATTCTGACCACAATAATAGGTCTCTTCCTAGTCAGAAAGTCCTGGACCTTAAAGTCTCCCTCTGTGATTTCATTTCTGTATTTCTTCATGTTTATATGGCACCTCCTAGAAAAAGAAGCTTACAAAGGTAACTTACAAAGGTACACAACTTACAAAAAATAGTGTGAAATAAAAAGTGAAAAATAAAGCATATAAAATGGAGCCAGAAGTGAAAGTCATTTTTTTTAAATGCACGCCCATAGAGCACTTGGCTACAAAGAGGACCAAAATTTGTTTCCCAGATTTCTAGCAGTCATCTTCAAAAGAGAGCTTTGTATAAAACTCAATTTCTGTCACATGCAAGACAAAAGAAGAAAAAACATCAACTCTTCTTAATAGTAAGACCACTACGAAATTTCTCCAGAGAATCCTCATGAACATTGGGTAATAGAACCAAGCTTTAGTCGCAGCCATATATATGGAAGGGGCATGTGGATATTTAATAGACATTAAACTATAACACTCTTCTAGACTATACTGTATTTGCATATGTATATATGTTAAATGGATGAACATACCTTTCTGTAAATGCAAAATTATATGAAAATGTGTTCATATCTACATAATAGATAGGCTATTTAGTATTTCACAATACTAAACACACATGTAGGCAGTTGCACACACCTGTACATCTGAGTTCATTACGTATATAAGTATAGAAATTATTATTCATTCAGTAACCGAGTTTCGTTGAGTTTTTCTAAAGAAAGAGGCCTACTTCTGCCTGGAAAGCATCTTTCTTTCTGGCTTCCTGAGAGTGCTGCATTCTGCGTCCAACTCTGTCTGTGCCCACCCTGAACTCTTTGATGAGGCTTTCTAGCTATTCCTACTTAAGCAATTTGTCTTTTCCAAACATCTAAAAAGATTAGAAGTGAGCTTTATCTCTTTCTTCATCTTCTGCCATGTGGTTAGTCTTCCTGGTGTTGTCTGAGGCACCTCTGACCTCAAGAACAAAGTTCTCCTTTTCTCTTGTTCTCTCTTCAGCTTCTCCTACCTCTCTGATGGGCAGTAGTCAACATCTCTATAGTAGTTGAGAAGGGTTGGGGACCATAGTCTTCCTCTGCCCACTTCTTGGGTGAGGTCATTCCTTGGGACTCTGTCATTCTTCCTCTTTTCAATCAGGTATTCATAACTGATGTCCATGGACCTTTTACTTGGCTTTTTGGTGGGTATCTGTGAAGACTCTGAAACAAAAAACACCTGCTCTTGTCAGATTTTCTAAATGATACATTACTCAAAATCGGTGTTTTTATTTTCTTCCATGACTTCAACAGGACCCATATGACTCTCCATCTGAACGTCCAACCTCAATATCTAACATCCACACCCACATTTCCAACTGGTCACCTCCCTTTAATTGCCCCAGAGGGCTTCCTCGCCATCGCCATGGCCACGTGGTGGTCTTGGCCCCCATTATGTCTGAATCTGGACATGTGTAATAAACTCGTAATTGGCTTCCCTAATTACAGGACCTCCTCTTCTCTGATCCTTCTTTCATATCACTTTCAGAGTTACCTGATCATGTCATTTCTCTGCTTCCAAACTGCCAAGGAATCCCCAGTTGCCTACAGAATAAAGTGCAAACTTGTTACCGTTGTGCCCCTTCACAACTGAACCTCGTCTGTGCAGCCTAGCCTCTGGCCATGCCCTCCCAGGAACCTGACGTCTTAGATAGCACCATGGCACTCTTGGTAATTGCTGTGCCCAGTGCCCTTGCAAGCCCCTGTGCTTTTGCTTGTGCACTTCCTTCCGCCTGCCATCTCTTTTCACCTGGTAAACACACAAAGGCACAGTTCTACCCAAAGCATGTCAAACTGGCAAGTCACCCCAGATGGCACATACAGGACTACTGCCCAGGTGCAGAGGGGTGCACACCCACCTTTCACGATCTGCCTGCTTGTGCTTGAGGAACTAATTGGCTGCCACAGCTTCTACTCTGAATAAATGTTGCCTAACATTTATTCATCCATTTAAGATATATGGTTACCGATTGCCTACTTAGCATCAGATGCTGCCCTTGGCATTGAGCCTCAGGTAGAGAACAAGACAGACAAGGTGTTACATGTCTAGCAGACAGGAATCAAGCCAACAAATGAACAAAGACGCCAAGATTTTACACTCTTGATTTGCAGGAGCTGCCACTTCAGAGGAGGGTTAGCTCCTCCCTGATGGGGACACGAGGAAGTGGCCCCAGTGAGGCCTCCACATGGACCTGTGAGGACGCAGCTGCCATGTTTAGGGGCGCACAGCTCCAGAGGAGAGTGACGAGAGATGGAGAGGGAAGGGAAGGAGCCAACGCGGAACCATCCTTTACTCTCCTGCTGAGTGCTGCTCCTATTTCTGAGACACGGAGAACTGGCCTCATTATTTTGCTGTTGTGCTGGCTCTCCTCTGCAATAGCACACCGGACGCGGTAAATCCCTGCTGCCGTTCACCTCGCACCAAGGCGAGAGGAATTGCCCACATGAGAAGCAGCCCCATTTTGCTCTGCCCCTGTACGTCGGGGGCTTGTGGTGGGACTCCTTCTCGTTCTCTCTCCTCTGCATCTTCTCATGGATGCAGCAGCATGCCTCCCTGGGAGCCTCTCTGACTATGGGCCAGCTGTTAGGGACAGTATCCTGTCTCCTGGAGGCACCCCCAGAATTCTCCAAAGGGGATTTTATGAATGTCCTAAAATTATATTTTAAGATAGCTCATTCCGGGGTGGCTGGGTGGCTCAGTTGGTTGCTCGTCTGCCTTCGGCTCAGGTCATGATCCCGGGGTCCTGGGATCGAGCCCCGCATCAGGCTCCCTGCTCCGCGGGAAGCCTGCTTCTCCCTCTCCCACTCCCCCTGCTTGTGTTCCCTCTCTCGCTGTGTTTCTCTCTCTCTGTCAAATAAATAAATAAAATCTTTAAAAAAAAAGAAAAGAAGCTCATCCCATATACAGACCCTAATTGCGGATATCCATTCTTAATATCAGCTGCTTTGATGGATGCTGTCCAACTCTGTGAAGTCCTTCCCAGAGCCCCTCCCCCCACAGAGTCTGATTTATTATCACACAGCCCATATTTTTGATTTTGGATTAGTTTAGGCTGCTAACACAACAAACAAATAGAAATCCCTGTTGTCTCGTGGCTTTTACTCTCCTCAGATGGGCGCCCCTTGAAAGGGGCTTTGAACGGAGGAGGAATGGGATCGGACTTCTGCTTTAATGATGTCACTCAGGTTGCTGAGTTCCAAAGTGACTCATGAGAGGGAAGGATGGAAGGTTCTCTGTGGAGGCGACCTTCATAATTTCCAACTTCTAGGTTGACCAGGCCAGTGGCTTTCCAACTGCTTTGAACATTACTTCATGTTGAGAAGTGTAAAATTACCTTTTTTTACACCCTGTGACTCAGATGTATATTGACGCTACGCGTGAAACCGAAACACAAGCTATGTGAAACACAGTCCTCTCAAATATATATTTTCTAATGACATTAAAAAATGAATTCTGGTCAGGACCCACAAAATTGATCCAGTACTGGGTTGGGAATCATAGTTTATGAAATACAGCTCCTAAGCCTACCTGTCATGATAACAGTAGATCTTTATAGTTACCTCTGGAAAAGGGAACTAGCCAGCTCTGCATATGGGGGGCGGGCATCTTCATTTTCGTTGTTTCTCCTTTTGTAACTTTTATTTTTGTATTCTGTGCAAGCACCTATTCAATAAATAAATCCTATTTTGAATCATTCTGGCAGAGAGCTTACTTTCTGATTCTGACCCGCATGGCTTTAAAAAACCAGAGGCTGGGACCAGCAAAGGTGAGTTACCAGTGAATCTGTTTTGTTCAAGTTTATGAAAAAAAAAAAATCGAACATTATGTTTTCCACAAATATTTGGGAGGTGGAATGGCCCAGTAGTTAAAAGTAGGAGCTCTGGACTTCAACTGATTTTTCATGTCAGCCCTCATGCTTCCTGGTAATGTGACCCTGAGCAAGTTAACTTTTCTAAGCCTCAGTTTTCACATCTATAAAAATGGACACAAACAAGGCGTACCTCATGGGACTTTGCTAAGGATGATATGGCATGGTCTACGCCTAGCATGTAGTAACCACTGAGGACATATTGTTTTGAGCAATGACTCTGTGCCAAGTGGTGGGCATACAAAGTGAATGCTTTGAGAACCTAGTTAAGGGCTAAGCGATCACACCAAAGGGACAGTACCATAGCTGTTGATTGATGGGGAACCAACTTCTCAGAGGAAGTGATGTCTAGGCTAATATGCAAAAGGTAAGATGAATAGTGAGCTGAACAGAGAGGGGAGGGGAGGATGGGGAGGCAGGCGAAGAGAAGAGGGAGGAGAGAAAGGATGAGGGGTGGGGAGGGGAGGAAGTGGGAGGGGAGAATATTTCAGAAAAAAGGAAGATGGGGAAGTAAGGAGAAGGAAGATCAAGTGCTTTGCTGAACTACAACACTCAGGAACTGACTCTGATTCTCCCCACCCTTGCTAATGTATAAATAAGGTTTTCAAGTCTGATTTAATCTTAATGCCCCGGCAGAATCTGAGAGGCTTCACACCTTGAAGAGTTCCCCATGAGCTCTTTAAATCCCCTCCACTTTAGATGTGATTCAATTAACATCACTCCTCAAGTCTGCCTTTGGGTGCTTGAAATGAACTGTTGAAAAAGGACCGAGTTAATTAAAATCCAACACTGGGCTCCTTTTCAAATGGCTGGCATTGCAAACCAAAGGGCAATAACTAAATGCTAAAACTAGTTTTGTAATGCAACCACTATTTTTAAAACTCCTATTGTGCACTCGGCACCGTACCCTCATTAATGCCACTTAAGATTTTAACACGTACAAAGACATGTGTTTTACGTGGGTAAAAGCTGGAAAAAAAACCGTTCATAGAAAGATTCAAATGGCCTGGACCAGTCAAAGGATGTGGTTTTCTGGGTACAAAAACTGTTTAATATGCACTCAAAAAAGTACTGTAATAAGTATAGTATTGAAAGGAAAACTCCTAAATATTAATAGATGCACTTGCATGTGAGCAGTGGAGAAAATCATTGTAAATTCATAGGGGTGAGTGTATTCCAACCTGGGATCATCTGCAGACACATCGTTAAGAATCTAAAAGAAAATTTTTTTCCCTTTAAAAGGGGTCATACTTTCCTCATATTTAGGAAATACTAAAGTAACTTATTTCATGCACAACTTACAAGCAGTAGGTGGGGTTCTAACATCCAATCCCACTGCTCTGTGCCAAAGCCCAGTCTTCCCCCACCACCCCATGTGGGGAGTATCTTTTTATTCAGTCTGATTCTTTGTCATGGGAATAAAGAGTGAAACTCTTCTGGGCAGAGAGCAGCCTTAGGAAAGTATAAACTGAGACAGAATACTCGGTCTTCTGTGTTCCTCTGGTTTTGGAAGTAGGAAGTGAGGCTCTGTCGGCCCCACTAAGAAGGGTGTATCTTTGACCTTGTGGGTAACTGTGTTCCCTGAGTGCAGACTTTGTGTTTCATGAATAACAGAGTCACACCCAAAAGAGCATCATGACAATTAGAAATGCATTGACTAAAAACAAAGTTCAAAGTTTTAATTCGCTGCAAGTATTGATCAAGATTGATCTGCCTCCATGCCTAATTGGCAACTAACTTAAACATTTTGGTCAAAGTAATTTGTCAGCATCCATCCAAACAATAGCCAAAATTTACTGTAAAAGAAAACTGTCTTTTTTTGTTTCATATTGCTTTTTTTCCCCCTATACCTTGCATCAAACTGAGGATACTTCGAACAAAGCGTGCAGCTAAAGAAGTCCGCATTATGGCTTCATAAGTATGGATAGAGCCTCACTGCCAACCAAGACAGTCAACTGGGTGTTCAGTGTTCAGCTTAATTGATTTTAAAATTAATCAGTGAAAAGCACTGCCATATGTTGTGATAAATCCAGTCAGCGCCCATTTAGGTGTGATTTTTCAAGTGTCCCAGAAGTGAGGCTTTGCTCCTTGAGAAAGGTCACCACTTGCTGGACCTTAATTTGGCCCAGGCAGGTGTGATCCCACTGGAGTGTTACTGCTTTGACATCATAAGTTTGTATTTGGGTGGGGGAGGGTGAAGAATCTGGGTTAGACTTATGATGGAAAGAGACAAGTTGTATATAATCAATGTTGGCAGTTGCTGAGAAAGTTCTCTTAAAAATCTGAGTCATTGCAACTTTTGTCCTGTACCAGCTAGGAGAGGTAATGGGTTGAGGGGATAAACGGTGGGTGAGTTTGCCTCAGGCCTTCCCCATATTAGAGGCCATATTTTGATATTTGTGGGCCCCTTCCTCCATAAAAATATATTTTAAAAATGTATTTTATGGGGGTGCCTGGGTGGCTCAGATGTTTAAGTGTCTGCCTTCGGCTCAGGTCATGATCTCCAGGTCCTGGGATTGAGCCCCGTGTCGGGCTCCTGGCTCAGTGGGGAGTCTGCTTCTCCTTCTCCCTCTGCCTCTTCCCTGCTTGTGCGCACGCTCTCTCTCTCTCTCTCAGATGAAGAGATAAAATCTTTTTAAAAATGTATTTTGTGATTGTATTAGCATGAAGATGAATAAAGTCTAGGCTGGATTTATTATTATATATTCACTCTTGTCAATTTTTTTCCTTCTAATCTTGAAAGAAATTAAATTAAAACATTTTTATGGGCCTAAGTACTGTGGGCTCTAGGCACAGCACCTCCTGGATTCGTTGGCCCTGGGAGTTAGACTGTCTTCATGAAAGAGAGAGTGCTCTCTCTTGGCTCTGGGAGAGTCAGTGGGTTCTGGCTGTTGAAAAATGTTGGTGTAAAATAAGAGACAAAGCGAGGTTTAGGAGGAGCTCCCCCTGTCCCTTTTGGACATGCAGTAGCGAGGCACAGGAAAGATTACCTGGAGAGCAGTAAAGTGAGAAATGGAATGGAAAGTGAGGGCTTGCCTGGAGAGGAGAGGAAAAATGAGGGGCTCTGAAGGGTCATTCAAAGCCAGAGGGTCCAGCCTAGAAGGACCAAAACAGTAGTACTTACTGACCAACTGGCTTAGGGACTAAGCAATGCTTGTTCTACACCAGAAAGTAAGTACCTATCACTTCCATGTGAGACTTGAACTTGGGGTTGTTGTACCTGAGGTCCAGCCAGAAAGGGCCTGACAGCCCCCAAGCTACTGCAGAAAGTAGGCTCCACCACTGGGCATAATTGGTAGGCGGCAGAAACAAACAAGCAGACAAAAAAGGGCCAACTTCCATGTTAAGCTATGCTGAGTTAGATCCCAGGATCATGTAGAATGCTTTTTACTTTTTTCTCTGTATTTTTAGTTTATCCTAAATTCCTAATGATGATTATACGAGCCAACATATTGAGTACTTCCTACACGTCAATCACTATGCCAAGAAATAAATATACATTATTTTATTTCATCCTCACAAAAAAAACCTTTATGATTTACCTCTGTTGTCCCTACTTTATAGATGAGGCTTTAAGGCTCAGAAAGGTTATGTAATTCACACGGGGACGCATTGCTAGTGGAAGGGGAATCTGGGTTTCAAGTCAATGTGATTCTGGAACTTATCACCATTTGCTACACTGCCCATTCACAATATATTAGATTTTGCACCCCAAAACAGTTGAGTTTGTTGGCGATTACCCATTGTGAAATTCTGGATAGGTAACCAGCACTAACCAAATTGTTGATGGTCCCAGTGAAGTGCTACCTTTCAGCTGTCTTATCAACCACAAGTTACAAACCAGAACATCACAGGGATCAGAATTTTGGTCTGGTTACAGCTACTCCCTGACCCAGCTCAAGCTAAAACTCTCCCTAAAAAGAGTTGGCCATTGATGTGGGGAGGAAGAGCCACTGACTTAAGCCTTCCTCAGGCCCCACCCTAAGGTTTCAATGTAAGTTATTTGAAAAAGGAAAGTCTAGGCCTTGTGAATGTGCTACTAATATGTTGGCTCCCTTTATAAATCAGTTCTCACGTGACAGGTACCATAGCTCTGGAGTGTGTGTGTCTATACATGTGAATGGTTCCCAAACAGATTGGGCTAAAACATGGTTCCCACTATAGTCTCTTCTCCATGATTCCTTTTTTTTTTTTAAGGGTCTTTGATCTTCTCTTGAAGAAATGGGGGATTATTAGATCAAGTGACTCAAGGATTATTCCTTAGGGCTTTCTTGCTACAACCCCAAAGGTTTGATTTGTTTGTTTATTTATGTGAAAAGAGTTTTAGCTGTCATCACACTTTCTTTTTTAAGTTCTCCCGACTGAGCTATTAATGGAATTGCATTCCAACATGAAAATCTACTCTCAACCAGTGTGAATATCCTTCTGAGGATATAGGAATAGGCCGAAAGCTAAAGAAAGTTAGGCTTTCAAAAGATGGCCTGAAACAATCTTTTGGTCCCTGGTATTCAGGGTTTCATTGCTCACTGAACCAAGGCTGCTCATTTTGTAGGGAGAAAGCTCATGGAACTGTGCTTGCTGGAAGCCAAGTGCACTTTGATTGGCAGGCCAGCCACCACTTACGGATAGGAAGTGCTCATTGCTTTGCATAAATTTCTTCTGGAAGGGGAAGAACCAGATAACCGTTTCCTGTCTTCTCTGCATTTATTCTCTTCTTGTGCTTCGTGATGGCCATGGCTATAGTTACAGGCACTTTTCAAACAAAACAGAATCATTCCAAAAGAAAATAGAACTCATGGAAATGGTTACCGGTTTACCAGGCTCCTTCTTCCCTATTTTTTTTTCTTTAACTTCTTTTGAAAGCTACAGAAGTCTAGTTGTTTCTTTTTTTTTTTTTAAGATTTTATTTATTTATTTGACAGAGAGAGACACAGCGAGAGAGGGAACACTAGCAGGGGGAGTGGGAGAGGGAGAAGCAGGCTTCCCACTGAGCAGGGAGCCCAAAGTGGGACTCGATCCCAGGACTCTGAGATCATGACCTGAGCCGAAGGCAGATGCTTAACGACTGAGCCACCCAGGCGCCCAGTCTAGTTGTTTCTTAAGGAGGTTTAACTCATATCTGAGCAAGTGCTGATCTGGAGGACTCAGATCAGACAAGATTACTTATCAATTGTAACACTGACCTTAGGAGGTGACTCCTGTTCTTGGCATGGCTGGAAGGCCCAGCACTCTGAGACCTCCAAAGACCCTATGGACATTTAAAGATGCACTGGTCTGTTGGGGGAGATTTAGGGTTGTGGGAGTCCTCTGAAAACATGCTAGACTCAGGCTTCAAGACTGGAGACTGTCTTAACAGAGCAGTTCTAGACTTTCAGGGCTGCGGGGTGGGGAATCCCTAACCCTCTTGAATTTTTCCTGGGATTTCAGTAGATGGGTGGTACCTCTTGGTTCACAGAGGAGTTTCCATTTTTGCGTCTTTATTACTCACAAGAGTCCTTCCCAAGGCACCGAGACAGGTGACTTGTCTTGGGCTGCAGGGTGAGTCATTAACAAATTGAGAATTGCACCATGCCTTAAAAGTCTAACTTGGTCTCTTGACCAAAACAGCATTATCTTTCTTGAAAAGATCAAGTCACAGGTGGTAAAGCACTGGTCTTTGTCTTTGTTCATCTCATTTCTGGTTTCTAGCAGGTATTATTTGAAAAGTCTGGTTAGCCTTCATAATTGATCCACATCATACAATTTTATTTTATATGATCCTCCTCTGCTGAGTTGTTTCATGTAAAAAGACAGAAATCCATGTAATAAAAAAATAAAATGACATATCAAGATTGTCTATATCCTGGAAACCACCCCTGCTGTAGCCCTTGCTCTGGGCTGCACCTGTTCTTACAGTTTAGGAAAGCAAGTACTCAGCTCAATGCCTAAGAGCAATTTTAGTATTGACCTTGAGTGTGTCATTTTTGTTATTTCATGGGGACTTGTATATATAAACTGGAAGCATACATTCATACTATGAACATAAATGTCAAAAATCTGTGGAATTTCATAACTTGTTTTGCTAAGAAAAAAATCCCTGAGAACATTGATCAGAAATCTGATGACTTTCTGGAGGGGCTAGATGGTCTCAGAGGTATACTCCCCTTCCCTCTCCTTCTCTGGTGCTGCACCAGCCTGGACACCCTTAAACTAGATTCCAAAGAGGTCAGGGACCATCAGACTTTGAGTTTTGTAGAGTTTTCCTCAGCTTTTAAGTAAACAGTGTTAGGTTGTTAGTTCAATTCTGTTTCTTTGCTTTGCACACTAGACAGGTCACTCCTGAAACCTTGGTCTTCCCAGCAGTGCCGTAGTTAGTAGTAATCTTGACTGAACTCCTGTGCTCTTCAGTTAGATAAAATGTCATTAATCCAGACTCAATCCTTTTAGAGATTAGTCATTCCAGAGGTAGGAGATGAAGGTTACTATTTTAAAAAACATTCATATGAAGAAACTGTTTATTAAGCCTAAGTATATGATTGTAGGAGCAAAGAGCTCCACTGCTAAGAAGAAAACTCTTTGAAGATTCAAATACTTTTTAAAGGTTGTGTCTACTAATTACAGAGACGTTGAACAAAGTAGACTGAGCAACATTCTAAAAGAGTTTTCAATTAATATGTCCTGTGAAGTTAAAAAATAAAAATAACATAAAACTCCACATTCTTAAAGCTATTCTATAGATGAGACTTTTTTTTTTTTTAGATATGACATTGGCCTTCTTCACATCAATTGGTCCAAACTTGAGAAGTTTAACTAGATGTTACAATGTTAAAAGGTTTGGAGGGACTGATTGAACCACGATTTCTGAGGGCAGTCTCAACCTCTGGGATTTGAGTGTGGTCTTCAAACCCATAAGTCTCTTCAGGTGTGTGTGTGCATGCGTGTGTGTGTGTGTGTGTGTGTGTGTGTGTGTGTGTGTGTCTGAGGGTGTACACCCATGCAGGTATGTGTGCTATGCTGATAGATGTTCAGTGCTGAAGGAGCTTAAGGGAGCAGACCCAGGGAAGGGAGCAAGGGCAATTGAAGTTACCTACAGAAAAGAGGAAAGAATTCATCTTGGAATTTTGAAGTTAAGTAAAAGAGAGACTGCAGCATAAAAAAAAAAAAATTAAAAAAAACAGAGAGGGAAGTCAGAGACCCGTGTAACTTCATCAGAAGTATTAAGATCTTTGACAGAACAAAAAAATGGAACCCACCAGAACAGAATTTCTGAGATAGATAGTTATTTCTACATCTGCATAGGATTTATGTTTGGGGATAATAAATGAGTTTTGAGGTTTGTGGCTTAGTATAAGAGGCCCGTATTATATTCCCGACTCTGGCAATGAGGGAAAAAAAATCCAATTCAACCAGTTTTTAGGGAGAACACAGGCATGTGAAACTTCTCTGGGAACTTTTGTTCTAGTTAGTAGAATCTTTCTTATTTTTCTTTCTTTCTTTGATGCTGGCAAATTGCCTCATTCCTCTGAGACTGATTAAAAATGACAGATGGGGACACGACATACCTGCTTTGTCTTTATCTTACACTGACTACGGTGCTGGAGGATGAATGGGCACTATTCCAAAACAGATTCTTTCTGTGGCAGTCTAGTGTTCTTTGTCCACAGGGATAACCCCTTCCCACATTATTGGGGTATTTCTACTTCCAGATATTATTTAGCATTTTCATAGTTTCAAAGCCACTTCCACCTCTCAGTTAAGCCAGCTTGCCCATCCCTCTCTTGCTGGTGGAGCAATAGGGTGCCACCTGGGCAAGGCAGAGGTTCTGGTGCCATAGCTCAGGAGCATGTGGCTGGGGACAGAGGCTTCGGAGAATCTTTCTCTTTCCAGGATACCAGCATAATGAGCCAAGTGGGCACAAAACAAAATGATATCATCAGGGTTCCTCCAAAGAGAAGTAGCTTCCTCACTCATTGGCTCCAAGGCCTGGAATTCCTATCGAAAAAGCCAAATACATATGGCTACGTGTATGAATTGAAGACTTCAAAAAAAGAGCTGCTCAAGTTAGAGAATTAGTAAATGGTAAACCTAGAACCAAAATCTCGGTCTTTTGTCTTCACCTTTAGTGTTTTTACTACTAACCAAGCTGCTTTCTCCATAAAATATTCTACCCTAAAAAATATTTTAGCACAATTAATTCAGCAGACTAATGGCCTTCAACAGATAAATTGTCCTTATTTAGAATGTGGTCTAGAGCAGATGTGTATGGATATGTTTTCCCCAAGTTTTTATTATGAATTTCAGACAGAGAGAGAAGTTGAAAGAAGAGTACATGAAACATCCGTCTACCTTCTGCCTAGTCTTTACAACTATTAACAGTCTGTCCTATTTGCTTGCTTTCTTTTAAAAAATAATTTGTAGTGGTGCCTGGGTGGCTCAGTCACTTAAATGTCTGCCTTTGGCTCAGGTCAAGATCCCAGGGTCCTGGGATTGAGCCCTGCATCAGGCTCCCTGCTTAGAGGGGAGTCTGCTTCTCCTTCTGCTTCTGCACCCCCTCCCCTCCGATTGTGCTTCCATTCTCTCTTTCACATAAATAAAATTGTTAAAAATAAACAAATAAAAATAAAAAATAATTTGTAGACATCATGATACTTTACCCCTAAATACATCAGCCTTAATCCCCTAAGTATAAGGACACTCTCCTACATACCCATAATTTTCATTTATAACAATAATAATTCTATAATAATATCTAATAACAAGTCTACAGTCCCTTTTTTCCCATTATCCAGTCCTATTCAAATGTTCTCAATTCCCCTAAGAATATCTTTACAGCTCTTTTCTCTAGAACTAGGATCCAAACTAGAATCACTCACTGACTTTGGTCATTATGTTTCTTTAATTTCTTTTAATCTAGAACTGCATTTACAGTACAGTAGCTATTAGCCAGATGTAGCTAGTAAGCACTTGAAATGTGGCTAGTCCAAATTGAGATGTACTTTATCTAAAAAAAATTTTTTTTCGTGTCATCTCTATACCCAGTGTGGGGCCCGACCTCACAACCCTGAGATCAAGAGTTGCATGCTGTACCAACTGAGCCAGCCAGGCACCCTTGAGATATGCTTTAAGTGCAAAACATACATCAAATTCTGAAGGCTTAGCAAAAAAATACAGAATGTAAAATATCTCATTAGTATGATTTTAATGTTGATAATGTGTTGAAATAATATTTTGGCTATATTGAGTTAAATAAAATATGTTATAAAAATTGGTTTCATCTATTTATTTCTCAAATGTGACCACCAGTAGATTAAAAATGACATATATGGTTTGCGTTGCATTTCTATTGGGCAGAGCCAATTCTAGAATATACCTCATTCTTTTCTGCCCTATGACATTGACTTAAATGTTTGACAGTGGTCTTTAGAATGTGACAGATATATTTTGGTGGTTTTAGGAAAAACCTGCAGGCAGGGCTATTTCTTGGGAGGGTCTCGATGGATGTCCTGATGGGAGGAACCCCAAAGAATCTGCTGAGAGAAGGTGCTGCAAACATCCCTCCATGCCATGCTTTTGCTCAGCCTAGCCAGTGGATTGACCTTTGCTCTGTCTGCCTCCTTCATATAGATTCGTTAAGTGTCTGAGGATTCACTTTCATGTATTTTTTCTCTTTCCTCCCTGGTGGATTTTTTCTTTCTCAGTTTTTTTCCTTTTCCTTCCTGTGCCTGCTCATTTCTAAACTCATCCTCAGTTCATTTTGGGAGAAGCCAGGGCACTCTGGAGTCCTGTTTTAGCCATCTCTCAAGAGTTCCTGGACCTTGTTGCCCTGGGTAGATCAAGGGGTGTTACAGACGGTCCAGATTGTACGTGGGCTCTCTCCTTAACTCTTCCCCTCCCCACCGCAGCCGACACCTGACCCCGGGGCCAGCTCCCTGCCAGCACTGTCAGGCAATGGGTCATCAGACGTTTCTTTTTGAAGACAGCAACTTTTCATTTTTTTATTACAAAAGTTAGGTGTGTTCATTTTAGTAAAGGTATAAAATATAGATGGGGAAAAAATTTTCTTACTCTGCCCTGACCGTATACAGTAGGATGGTTTGCTGTTCCTGGCATGACAGCCCTGTTCCTGAAGGTCCACTACTCATTTCCTATTGCTGCTATAACAGTTACTCCAAATTTAGTGAGTTAAATGGCTGCAAATTTATAACCTCACCAGTGAGCAGGTCACAAGTCTGAACTGAGTCTCGTGGGCTAAAACTAAAATCACATGTTGACATGTTCCTTCTGGAGTCTCCAGGGGCGAGTCCTTCCCAGCTTCTAGAAGCTACTGGCACTCCTTGGCTTGTGGTCACTTCCTCCATCTTCACAGCTCAGCACTCCGGTCTTAACTTCCATTGCCACATCACCTTTTTCTGACTTTGTCTCTCTTGCCTCGTTTTATGAGGACCCTTGTGAACACACTGTGCCTACCAGAATAATCTCCCCATCTCCGGATCTTTCATGTCTACCTGCAAAATCCCTTTTGCCATGTAAGGCAGCAGACTGACAGTTTCCGGGGATTAGGTCGTGGACATTTTGGGGGGTCCGCTATTCTATCACACCTTCCCACCCTCAAAACACATTGTGCTGTTTTGTCTGCCCTTATGTACATACAAATGGTTATTGTTATAATATGAGGAATAGTGAGGAGATTTCTTTGTTTTGTGGGAAAAGAGAAAAGAAAAAGCAGAAGGGGAGAATGGAAGGTTCTGGAGGTCTATTCTAGTTCTGGCTGAAGTATTGGACTTGAGACTGGCTGGAGAGGTAGTGATGGCCAGAAATGGAGAGACCTATTTAAAAAAGACTCCGTGCCTCTGGGCACATGCAAGCCTGCTTTAGGATCAGGAAAAAAATGTGGCTCAGAGTTACGTCTTTTGTCAAGAACCCAGCAGATTTCCCATGCACTAGGGATGGAAGCATGGGGGGGGCAGCTGGATAGGACAGTGTGATATGGACATGCTCGTTCTTTTGAAGGCAGTGGTAGAGTTCGTGCATGAGAGAGAGCTAGTAGGCAAGAGAAGGGACATGCCACAGGTCAACGGTAGACGATCATGGGCACAATGATGCCCCATTTGGAGGCTCCTACAAAGTCCTCCTATGACACAAATGGAGATATTAGAGGCTGAACGTGTGTGTGTGTGTGTGTGTGTGTGTGTGCGCGCGCGCGCGCATGTGCATATGTGTGTTCCAGTTAGCAATATATCATGAGCACTTTTTCCATATAAGTAATTTCCTTTTGTGATATATGGGACTTCCCCATATTCCATGTTTGGAGATGTACCAATATTTGTTCAACTACTCCTTTCTTGCTGGGGTTCCCAATTTTCCATTTTAAGCCATAGTATGATGAACATTCCTGAAGCTTTCACAAATCCATGATTACTTCCTCAAGATAACTTACCTGAAAGTGGATTTGCTGGATCTCAAGGGTATAGGAATCATTCTGAGGCTTCTGAAGTATGAAGTACAGTTTCCTTATCTGTAAAAGGAAAGGGTGAGATGAAATTGGTGGCTTTCAAGCTCTTTTTTTTTTTTTTTCTTTTCAGCCAATAGACTCTGCCAGCAGAAACTTTTGCAGCTACTGGGAAGCAAATGAATCAGAGGTGAACCCAATGCGGTGGAGTGGGGCTGGGCCCATCTGTTTCTGCCTCCCCGGGCCCTCCGCAGCCAGAGGTTTGGAGGAAACTTCAGGTCTCTGAGACACACAGTCTGTAAACCACAGGGCAAGGTGACCTCACATTCCTTTCCACTGACATCTCTGCTATCAGGTGCTTTGATTGAACTGCCAGCAGTCTAGACCATGCTGAGATCACTGTCGCTGGGTCCCTGCCAGACCCCTCCCCGTGCCCCACCCCCAGAAGTGGTCGGTGGGTACTTGTTAATCTTAGATGGCAACCGATTCAAAACAGGCCAGAAGTAGGAGGGGTCCCTGCAAGCCACATCCACTGGAGGGAGATGAGTGGGGAGCCTGGATGTGACAGATGAATTGGGGAAATTCCTGTGACTCAGAACTTGGGGAATGTAGACAGCACAGAATAAAAATATAATTCTAAATATACAGGTGACTTTGGGAATATCAAATCCAACCTCCTTTTCTTGTGGATGAGAGACACGGAACTAGAGAAGGTGAAGGTTTTGTCCCAAGGCACACAGCAACTCAGTAGCAAAATCAAGCATCCTGCAAACTACCCAAGTTCTCTTCTGCTTTTACTGCATTTGAACGTCCCTCCCTCCCCATAAAGGGAAAAGGACAGAAGGGGGCAAGAAACTAACATTTAAAACACCAATTATGTGCCAAACAATGAACGATGCCTCCCTTAACTTTATCCACCCTGCCAGGAGGGAGCATTATGCCATATTGCACGGGTGGGGGTAAGGGAGGGTGGGGGGGAGGCTTTGCTTCACAACTTCAGTCCTGGCCCCAGAGGCACCCAGTGGTGAGCAATAATGCTGCAAATTTGAACTCCATCTCTGACACCAAAGACCATCCTTCTCCAACTTGGATCTATTTTGCTAACCTAGAGAGGTACCTGTTGCCTAAGTATCAGATTGCAGAGGAATTTGGGGAGTAATTTTAAGAGCACATTAAGTGAAAGATGATAAACAAGACCTGATAATAGACAAAACTCTAAATAGGATCTAGACATAGCGATTTGATTCAAACACATCAACTTGAGAACAGAATATAACCTGAAACCCTGCCCAGAACATGTCCTTGGAGATGCTTTCTTGGTGTGAAAGTTGGTGCTACAGGGAAAGGTGTAACACATAAAGAGAAATCCTCTGCCTCAAATTAGGTTCCTCTGGGAAATACCATCTAGTGTTTGACACTGTAGTGCCCTCTCTGAATGGGAAATTCAAGGTACTCTTCATAAGATGTAAGGCTTGGGTCCAAATCTCCAGTCATTCAGAATACTTGGGCCCCCAAACGGCAGGCATGGGATGTAATCCTTGGGGAGATGAGGATATGTGCAAAATTACCTTGAGTTTGAACTTGAGCACGGTTTTCTTTCTTTCTTTCTTTTTAAGATTTTATTTATTTACTTGTCAGAGAGAGAGAGAGAGCGCACAAGCAGGGGGAGCAGCAGGCAGAGGGAGAAGCAGGCTCCCCGCTGAGCAAGGAGCCCAATGCAGGACTCAATCCAAGGGCCTGGAATCATGACCTGAGCCAAAGGCAGATGCTTAACCAACTGAGCCACCCAGGCGCCCTTTGAGCACCTGTTTTCATCCAGCTCACATCTACAGGAGATCTTGCCATGATGGGAGGGGTGGGGATAGGGGGCATTCCAGGCCTTCTCCATCAATGCCAAACTTGTCTTGGAAGTTTACAATGCTTTGTATTGGAGCTCACAGGCATGAGTTGTGAGAACACTAGGAAAACTCTTGAGTTTACTGATGGGATTTGGTTTCCCTTGCACGATAGCTGTATGACTCAGGAGGTCCACTGTAATGCAGTTCATGAGCCCAAAGTTTCATGAGTAAAACAGCCTTCAAAGTTTCTCCTAAAGTCGAATGCGGCTGGAGTCCTACTCTGCTTCCCCACTCCTTTGAGTCGATTCCAAAGCCACTTCCCTTCGCCCAAGTCACATACAAGTAGCTTTTTTTTTTAAGGTTTTATTTATTTATTTGATAGAGAGAGAGAGGGAGAGGGAGAAGCAGGCTCCTGGCCGAGCAGAGAGCCCAACGCAGGGCTCCATCCCAGGACCCTGGGATCATGACCTGAGCCAAAGGCAGAAGCTTAACCGACTGAGCCGCCCAGGCGCCCCAAGAGCAGCTTTTTACTCCTGAGAACTACAAGCTGCTACCCCTGTCTGGCATGCTCTCCACTGCATCCCCTTCTTCATTTCCTCCAAGGCCCTGTTGCTTTCCTCACTGATGGCATCACCCTCTACTGTCTTCCCTATGCTCAGCACATTGGTTGGTTACTTTTTTCCTCTATTATATCACCAAGATTGTTATCAGCTGCTGTACTGTATTGTTTTTAAATTTTTCATGGGTGTGAATCCCATTGAACTCAAAAGTTACACAGTTCTTGAGCTTAGGGAAGAGATGGGGTGATGAATCTGACGACCATTCCAGTGCAGGAAATCTTAGAGAATGAAGGCGTGAGAGTAGGACTTTGAAGTCGGACTGCCTGAATTTAGATGTACACTCTGCCTGGGTCAAGTTACTTCACTCACCTGTGTTCCAGTCTCCTCATCTGTAAAATGGGCATACTAGTGGTGCCTACCTCAGGGGACAGAGAATGCATGTAAAGTGCCTGGCACATTGTAAGTCCTCAAAAATGTCAGCTGCTATTTTATTATTCCCACTTTCCAGGCACTGAGTGGGTCATTTTCATCCACGATCTCATCTGTTCATCGTAAGAATTTGATAGGGCATTGTAGCAAACACTGTCGGTTGTCTACACCCCAGCCGGCTCCGGCTTCCTCCTTGTCTGCAAAGTCCTGCTATTGTTTAGGTTTGTCTTCCTACCACCCTGTCCTTGGGGAAGGTGAGTCGGCCCTCAGCCGCGGGGTGAAGAAACCAGTCATGGCATCCATCACCAGTGATTGGTTCAGAGGTAGTCATGTGACCCTGTCTAAGCCCGAGAGGCCCCAGTAAAGCTTGGCTGGGCGGGGTGGGAGGTGGGCGAAGTTTTCCTCGTTGATGACAAGAGAGGTACGTAGAAAGAGACATCCCTCTTCCTTACTCTGGACCTTGTGGTGTCTGGATGTTTGCCTGGAATTTCTAGAGCTGTAACGGAAGCCAGCGCAGAGGGAGGAGGCCAGGACCCGGCTCCTGGCATACCTGCGCACTTGCTGTTCCATGAGCTGGCCCTTCCCCTGGTTATCAAAGCATTCAGGTCATGCTTCTTGGGTAACTGATGCCCAAAGAAAGCATCCTAACCAATATACTTAAGTATTTGGCTCCCCGTGTCCCGGATGAAGAAATGGAACTTCAGAGAGAATTGCAGTATTCGCTCCCAGTCAGGCAGACAGCTGGTGGCCAGGCAGAGCGGTGCTCATAGGTGACCTGTGGGCCTCCAGTGCCCGGCGCATCCGGGGAACAAATGCTGGTTGTTCACGGAGCAGGCAGCACGTCGGGAGACTCGTGATGCTTACCAATCTGTGTTGCCCCCGGGTGGTCCAGGGGTTCTGTGACACTGAACGCGGTAGCACGCCACGCTGCTGCAGTTTTCATGACTTTCCAACCCAGGGTGCGTGCTGAGTCTCCTGAGTTCTCCTGAAAGCAAGAAGAACAATGATCTACAGTGATTCTCATTTCTAGGGCATACTGCAACACACTCAGCTCTGTCATAAGTCATGCCTGCTCTTCATCTCAACGACAGACTTTGGTTTGGTAGTTGCCACTTCTCGATGTCATCCTTTTTTTTTTTTTTTTTAAAGAACAAGATTCACGCTGTAAGTGCCTAAGAAGAGGCTCGTTTCCTTCTCTGCAGCAGTTGCGCAGAACTGATCGCCGACATTCGTCTCCACCCTAAGAAAGTCCTCTTCCCCAGGATCTAGGAGGAGAGCTTGGGGTGAGGTATGTAAGAACAAGGTCCAATCCCGGTGGGAGGGGAATGTCTCAAACTGTTCTTACCCAAGGAGCCCTGCCCTGTCTTAATAGACGCTGTCTGACTTTTGTCAGGAGATGGGATAAGAAAGCACACCTTTAATCCTACTGAAAGCCAACCAAGGGAAAAGTCACCAACAAGGACATAGCTCACAGTCACAGAGGCATGATTGGATGCCCCTTTATGTCCCTACCTCACACAGTCTGTGCCAGCCAAGCTCAGTCCTCACTGAACCTGCACCTGGGCAGAACTTCAAGGTCAGTGACCTTGACTCATGTGGTCAAATGAAGGAGTTTAAGCCAGTGGGCTCAGAATGTAGCAGGATCATTGCCTCTCAGTATTCACCATGATAGCCAAATTAATTGTTCAACCCTCCTCTTACCTTAAGAAATAATTGTAGGAGAGAAGCCAATAATCATAAGAGGGACAGTTATTACTCACTGAGCACTTATTATATACCAGGCTTTCTTTAGGCTCTTTGCATGCATTCTTACTTGAATTCACACAACCTGCGTTACTTAAACTGTCACAACTTGTATTAATTAGTATACCTCTCACAACAACAATAGAAGAGATACTGTAATTATACATGAGAAAACTAAGGCACAGAGAAGTTAAGTGACTTCCCCAGGGTTTCAAAGCTCAGAAGTGGCAAAGTCAGAATTTATTTTTTTAAAAGATTCATTTATTTATTAGAGAGAGAGAGTGCGCACACAGGTGGGAGGGGCAGGGAGAGGGAGAGAAAATCTCAAGCAGACTCCATGCTGTGTGCAGAGCTTGCTGTGGGGTTTGATCTCACAACCAGGAGATCAGGACCTGAGCCAGAACCAACGGTCAGATGCTTAACCAACCGCACAACCCAGGTGCCCCATGGCAAAGTCAAAATTTAAATCTTGGTATTCTAACCTACCATTACATTGACATGGATGGAACTGGAGGGTATTAGGCCAAGTGAAATAAGTCAATTGGAGAAAGACAGTTATTATATGGTTTCACTCATATGTGGAACATAAGCAGTAGCACAGAGGGTGATAAGGGAAGGGAGGGAAAACTGAATGGGGGAGAAAGCCGAGAGGGAGACAAACCATGAGAGAATCCGGCCTCCGGGAAACAAACTGAGGGTTGTGGAAAGGGAGGGGGGTGGAGGGATGGAGTAACTGGGTGATGGACATTAAGAAGGGCACGTGGTATGATGAGCACTGGGTGTGATATGCAACTAATGAATCATTGAATACTACACCAAAAACTAATGATGTGCTCTATGTCAGCTAATTGAATTTAAATAAATAAAAAAAAAGCTTGGTATTCTAGGTCCAGAATCCAGCTCTAATCACCACTCCCTAGTGCCTTAATAGCCAAAATAGTTCACAGGAAGGAACAGATGGTTTGAAAATGATAAACAGGTGGTGAACAGCAAAACACTTTTATCAAGCTAGTTTCATTTCTCCACCTTAACTGTGCCTGAGAGGCAGCAGGGCATGGTTGGGAAAGCCTGTATGGTGGGTTAGCTGGAGCTCAGTTCTGATTCTGCTCTGGCTGGTTTTTAAGGCCCACAGAGAAAATAAGCAACACGCTCCCCTCTTTTTGATGTTTGATGTTTGAAATAAACTTTCAAGTACTTACAAATCATCAATGGATTCAGCACGTTTAGGAGTGGAGAATGGGAATCTGCATTTCTAACAAGCTTTCCAGGTCATTCTAATGCAGGTAAGTCTTTGGACCATGATAGGAATCCAGCTGATTCTTTGGGCTCGTTTCTGTTCATTGTTTAATGACACGAGGCTCCTTGTGGTAGTGGTGGTGGTGTTTCTGGTCTGGTTTTGTCTGTGGGGTGGAGTAGAGGCCAGGGGGCAATGAGGCGTGGAGGTTGGGCAATGGTGGACCACTCACAGCTCACTGCTTCTGACCCTTTTTTCTCAGGTAAAAGTACAACTAAAGAGCTCAAAATTCGGGGGCAAGGAATGGAGTAGCTGCCCAGGTAATGTCAGTGCCTACCCCCAATCATTACAGCCATGTTCTGGTTGAGTTAATAACATCGCAGAGAAAAGTTGGAATTTTAAAGAGCCCCCAATTCTTTTCTTCTTTAGGTTTCATATCTGTTTTCTTCCTTCCTTCCTCCCTCCCTCCCTCTCCCCCTCCCCCCCCCCCCCTCCCTCCCTCCCTCCCTTCCTTCCTTCCACCTTTCTTTATTGTGGTAACATGACATTGTAAGGGCCAAGGGCAGGCCACCCCAAAATGGTCACTGTGGCATGTAGGTTATTCTGAGCTGAAGGCAATCAAGACCCTGCAGCTCAAGAGAAATTTGGGCCCTCCCTTAACTGCATAAAAACATCTAAACTGGAGGTCTTTCACAGAATCATGATTATTACCACAGATCAGTTTTCTCTGAGTGACCCACCTGTATGGCCAGACAACACCTAATTACCAAACATCTGCTCTTCTCATTGCCCTGTGAACTGCAGTCCCCTCCACCGATGCCCCAGACCCCCCCCCCCACTTCTCCTTAGTTCAGGATGACACATGTGCCTTATTTTGCTTCACTGTCTTTGGAATTTCCATGTCTATGTGGATCCCCCACACGTACACTATTAAATTTGATTTTCTCTTGTGAATCTGTCTCATGTTAATTTAACTCTTACTCCAGCTAGAAGGACCTTGAAGGTGGCAGGACATTCTTGCTCCCCAACAAGATCTACCCTCTTAACAAAACAAAATTTTTAAAATCTACAGTATGAGATTGTTATTTATAGACAATGCTGTACAGCCCATCTCCAGAACTTATCCATTTTGTGTAACTGAAACTTTATACCTATTGAGTGGCAAGCCCCTATTTTCCCTCCCCCCAGCCCCTGGCAACCAGCATTTTACTCTAAGTTTCTATGAGTTTGACTATTTTAAAGACTTCATTTAAGTGGAATCATGAAGTATTTGTCCTTCCAAATAATTGGCTTACTTTGCTTTGCATAGAGTCCTCCAGGTTCATCAGAATTGTTGCATATGGCCAGATTTCCTTCTAAGGCTGAATGCTATCCCGCTGCTTATGGCACCGGTTTCTTGGGTATGATACCAGAAGCACAAGCCACAAGAGCAAAAATACACAAGTGAGACTCCATCAGCTAAAGAATCCCCAATTCTCAAATCACTTAAATGATGTAAGTTAGAACTCTCTCCTGCTCTCGGCACTTCTGCTTTGTGCACCCCTCTCTTTAAAAGATCTTGCCCAAGCTCTCCTAGTGTAGGGCCAGCGTACATGCAGTATTCTTGCAGACACACCCTTCCCACCCTTTCTTCGGCCAGGTGCTGCTGGTCGGTATTTTCCTGCCAGCCCCCGTGCAACCCCAGTGAGCCAGGCAGTCTTTACCCGTGAATTAAACATGGCTGATGAGGTCCTAGTCCCCCTTGCGAGGAACCTTTTAAGTCTTCATTTACTTACTTCTAAAGCTGAGTCCTTTGGAGAAGCAGCGTGATCTGGCATCTCGTCTAATTTTAGGGTCACGGCTGAGAACGGAAGAGTGAGAAAGGATTTTACTGTTAGCTATCAAATTGTGGACTGTCTCCTGTTAGAGAGTAATTGTTTGAAAAGTACAAGCGTGACACTCCCATACAAATGTAGAATGAACACATGTCAAAGATTTTATTTAATTCACTGATACTGAGAGAACTAGGAAGATAGTACAACTACTTCAAAGGCAAAGCCAAAGATGGTCATTTATATGGGCAACCAGAAATGTTGATTTTCACTTGCTCCTGGAAGCAAAGACAACCTGTACCACAGGGTGGAAATCCATTGTAATTTCACGGGACCAAATTCGTTTGCTTTTTCATGGACAGAAATCATTTGCATCAAATTTCAGGTCTCCACAAGTGAAAAAGTAGAGCTGCGCAATCATTGAAGACCAAGAAAGGCACAGACCTCTCATGAATCTGACCACCCTGGAAGGGTCCTTCAGACAATATGTAGCATTCCACTGAAAGGAGACATGATCATCTTGCCCGTTTCAAAGTTTTTTTTTCACATTTTTCTCCTGACCTGACGGGCGTGCTTCAATCTGCAGGGGGGCTAGACGTCCTTTGTCTGAGATCATGACAGGAAATACTTCACAGCACTGCTGTCCCCTCTGGGAACATTGTAACGTAGCTGAGAAGCCAGTTCAAATGAGCATTAGGTTCTCCTCAAAACCTGTGCAGGGCAACAGGCTTGCTCCACCTTCCTGCCCCCTGCCGCTGCTGGAGCACTCTACCTGACGGGGCCTGGCCAGACCTTGTGCCAATGGCGGGGACCCCACAGGACTGCTCTCTTGCCTTTCTCCACCACCCAGTAAGTGCATTCTCCAGGTGTCCTGTGAAGAGGAGAATGCTTGCTTGATGTAGCCTTACTTATCCTGAGGGTTCAAGGAACGGAAGGAAAGCAAAGGGAGGCAATGTTTAGAACTCAAGTTTTCTTTTTTTTTTAAGATTTTATTTATTTATTTGAGAGAGAGAGAGAATGAGAGATAGAGAGCACGAGAGGGAAGAGGGTCAGAGGGAGAAGCAGGCTTCCCGCTGAGCAGGGAGCCCGATGCGGGACTCGATCCCGGGACTCCAGGATCATGACCTGAGCCGAAGGCAGTCGCTTAACCAACTGAGCCACCCAGGTGCCCTAGAACTCAAGTTTTCTGATTACTAACTCGCCCCCAAGTTTTAGAGGAAGAATAACACTAGCAGGACTGCCAGAGGGCAGACCTGGTGTGTGTGTGTGTGTGTGTGTGTGTGTGTACATGTATTGACAAGACTGTCTCCTTGACCAAACTTTAGTCAGGTTCGTCTCAACTAGGCCTCCCCCTCGGTCCTCAGCCTGCCTTGGGCCTATCAGCCAGTTTAGCAAGAATCCCCCTAGCCTTGATGTCTCCTCTTAGTAATGTTCCATCCACTGACCCCTCCCTCTGTTCCTTGGCCCTAAATCCCCACATGTCCTTGTTGTATCTGGAGTTGAGCCCCACCAACACCCCCCCCTGCCCCCACCGCAATGGAGGGAAAAAGTAACACTAGCTCTCCCATTCACTGTACTGGCTGTACAGGGGATTTACCTTTCTCTTCCTCGGTTTTCCAATCTGTAAAAGGGATATAATAGTAACTATCTCATAGCATTGTTCTGTGAGTTTATTAAAATGGATTATATTTATACAATGTAAACATTAACATTTATAAAGCACTTGTGTGTATTTCACACGTGTTTGCTTTTATTATTTAAATAACTTTATTATTTAAAGGTGTTGTTCTTAACCTTTAAGAAAAGTATCACTTCTCACCGAGGTAGAGTGATGTAAATGGCACAAAGGACATTACAAGCAGCTAAGAAGGGGAATCATTTGAGGAGGCATGCTTTTTTCTGCCCATTTTCTGTGGTTAAAATCCTCAAGAAAGAATGCTTCGCTCTGGAATGCCTAGAGAGTTAATTTTGCTCTTGCTTTGAGCAGGAGAGAGAGAAAAGAACAGTAGCACACTGGCCTTCCCAGGAAGGTGATTCCAGAGTGCTCAGTGTTGGCCATACATTCTGACCGAATGATGAGGAGCAGGTTGGTCTCCGCTCCAGGGCCCAAGTTCCCAGAGGGGAGCTATGAGGAAGCACACAATCTCACTGGGAAAGCTCTGCTTCAGCGGTGCTGGGAGATAGCGGGGGTGGGGCAGGTGGATGTGGTGGCCATGGATTCCCCCATCCGTCTCCCAGCTAGCGCTTGGGAAGGTGCTAACCCATTGCCACTCTTGAGAAACCCTGTTTGTGGAGAGAGGCCTGAGGCCACTAAGGAAGTGATGCCCACAGGCTGCGGGCTGGAGGAGGGGCTGACCTCTGGGGCATGTCGTCCTAAGCCTTGAGGCTGTTTCCTGAGAGACGTGTCCTGAGGGTGAAGAAGAAACCTTAGACATGAGAACCCGAGTAGGAGGAAAGTCTCTGGGAGGCCATTTTGGATCACATAAGAAGGAAACCTCAATGTCGCAGAAAGCAGCCAGTTGGGTAAACCCACGCCAGGCCCAGGGGAAAGCCAAGGATGAGAAAATATCTTAAACACTGCTGCCTCAGGAAATGGCCACAGGCGAGGAGGCTCCTGTGTTTCCCCCAGGTGGGGAGGGAAATATGTGCCATAATGTGGCAATTTGGTTCAGCGACTTAATCTGGATATAAAGGTGGGGTGGGGGGTGGGCCAAGAAGAGTCAAAATTAATCCTCTCAAGGGAAGTTGCTTTAGTAGTTAACTGGGGAGCCTGTGTACTGTGTACTGGTTTGATGAGATTTCAAATCTACTTGCTATGACTTCAGAGGCTGTTTTAACTCATTTGTTTTTGACAAAGGCGAACAAAAATGTTGTGTTTAGAAGTTAAGTTGTTTTGATGTAAGGATGAAGTAAGTTGTGAGAGGCTGTCATCATTGCATCTGCTCTGTGGAACGCTTCACGGATTTGCGTGTCATCCTTGTGCAGGGACCACGCTGATCTTCTCTGCGTCGTTCCAGTCTTTAGAGTATGTGCTGCCGAAGTGAGCACAGTTTCATCTGTTCTAGCTGATAAGAGCTCAGTAGTAGCTCAGCTGCCGAGGGCCCCACGGTGGGCTTCTCAGTAAAAACAGATGAAAAAGCAAGGGGACATTTATACTATAAATATCAAGGGTTTGTGAGGACCGTCAGAGAATGTCCTGTCCGGGCAAGACTACATTTCGTTGATCTAAATAGCTCTGTGAAGACCTTGGGGCAATTACCTCCTGCAGCAGTAAAGGTGACTCTTACCAACAGAGGCAAAAGCCATGAAGTGGCCCCACAAAAATCACCTTGCCCATGGACACCGGCTCCGTCATTCCGCAGCGACATGCTCTAGCAACAGCGCACTTTTCCCTTTGCATTGGCAGCTGGACGTCAGCTCTGGGTTGAGGCACACCTCAACCAAATTTGGACTTTATTCCTTTCATCACTCCTTGCCTGAAACAATAGTGTGATTAATCTGTCTTTGGTTTGGAGGGTTATTTCTTTCTTGGCTTATTAAAAGACATTATCCTGTATACTGTTAGCTTACAAAATGTCCGCAGTGAGCCTTTGTTAAACCAATGGCTGGAAAGACAAATCCGGTCTCTGAGCGTAATCTGCCTCCCCTCCAAACAAAACATGCAGCCACTGACAAGAAGGTCCTGGAAAGTAGTTTGATAATGGAAGGGCTCACTCTGTTTGTGCAGTGGATTTCAGTTGGTTGGTTAATTGACTCTCGATAAAGGTTTCCGAAAGGCATGCAAGTTATAGTCCCTTTTTCCTTCATGCTACCAATCATTGTTCGTGGCAACCACAGGGTGACCTTTCTACTTTACATATACCATGCTGTTCTCTGAGGAGCCACAGTTTTCTCCCTTCAAATTAGAGAAAGTTCTCTTTGTGGGGAAAGCCACAAGATGAGGAGGAGAAGGAGAACTATCTTATTCCCCACACCACTGACATAGCTGTAGATACGTGAAAGTTATGCAGGTAGAGAAGAAAAATGAAGAAACTCCTGGACTTTCTGTAGACCACCAGGAAGTTGGAGATGGAAACTCTATTTTTATATTAATCTCCCTCCTAAAGCCTACTTCAATTTTTGAAAGTTTCATCCTCCTTATACACTTCCTAATAGCATGTTGCATGTCCAGAAATGTTCCTTACAATTAGTATTGCTTCTAGAAATTAGTTAGGGCCTAAGAAACTAGGGATTAGGCAAAATGGAATGAGGCATAATTTTTAGTTAATTTACTGATGTCCCCCAATAATTGTTTTTAACATAATCTAAAATATTTTCCAAAGAATATTCCTCTGTGAGATATTAACACACACACACACACACACACACACACACACACAAAGAATTTTATGATCAAAGAAGTTTGAGGAATACAGGGTTAATATGTTGTACATGTTTCTATGTGGTAGGTTTGCTTGCTCAGAGTCTCAGATGTGGTATATACATCAAGGTAGATCTCTGGAGAGCAGTAATTCCCAAGCTTATTCTCGAAGTGTCACGGCACATTAGGGATTTAAGGAGCACACTTTAAGAGACGCTGACTATTTCTTAACCAGTTAGTTGACTTCACCATCTGGAAGTTTCCTTCCACAGCTTTCACCAGGGCACACCACAGAGCCATCATGGGGCAGGGAATTGACACGTGAGTCAGGGGACTGGGGTTCCATCCTATATTCTTACTAGCAGTGGCAAGTAGTAGCAAGCTGCTGGGCCTCAATTCTGTCTTCTGTAAAACTGAATAATAACAGACTTTGCTTGCAAGGCGATAGTTGGGACTATGAAAGGGGGAATCTGCAATAACATAAATGTAACTTGGTAATTGTTATGATATATGGGCTGGGAAATCCATTATCTGGTTTGTTTGGATGAGACTTCATGGCAGCACTGCTTCTCTTTGCTCCTTATTTACTCTTTACCAAGTCAACAAGAGTCTGAATGCTTATTTTGTATGAAGCACTGCTTGAGTTGATTCTAGAAGAACTATGCTAAGATTCATAGCAATCATCTGGAAATATTTAAATTCCCAGGATTGCTGTGGGGGCATTGTGAGGGATATCATGCAAATGCGTAAGTCACTTTGGTTGTCTGGATCAGCTCAGTCTGATCAACATTTTCCTCTGTTATTCACGGTCATTAATTAATCGTTTCCTTGTTAAATGGACCAGTGGAGCAAAACGTGACTTCAGGGGCAGAGTTTGCTGCAGGGCATTTCTGCCTATCACTTCTGTGAACTCAGCTTTCTTCCTTTAAGACCTCACTTTGTGGGGCGCCTGAGTGGCTCAGTCAGTGGAGCATCTGATTCCTGATCTCAGCTCAGGTGTTGAACTCAAGGTCATGAGTTTGGGCCCTGTGTTGGGCTCCATGCTAGGCATGGAGCCTACTTAAAAAAAAAAAAAAAAAAAAGGTCCTGGTTTTATAACTACCTTCCCAAAGAAAAAGGCTAGCATTGATTTGGGTCATTTTAGAATAATAGCCCTGGACATTTTCAGACTGGGAATCACCTACCTTTGTTGTGTGGGAAAAGAAACAATGGGCCCAAAATGGGGTTATTTGCCCCGTTACAGCAAACCAAGCCTTTTCCCAGAAATATAATCTTTAAACAGTCTATCTGAAATTTCCTGATCTGCGCTTGTTTGGTAATCTGTAAAAGAAGACCCACGCCATTCCCTTCCTCCCACAAGATGAACTGGCCTGAAGCACTCTTTTCTTTTCTTTTCCTAATACCTTCCTCGCCCCGCCCTCTTTCTGCCTGTGAAAACCTTCCATTCTGTACAGCTCCTCAGAGGGCCTTTCTAATTACTAGAAGGGATGGATGCTGCTGGATTCAATCATTTAATAAAGCCAATTAGATCTTCAAATTTACTCAGTTGATTTTTTTTTTTTAACTGTTGTTTAAGGGTGTTATCAAACCTGCACTAGAAAAAGATTTGTTTCCGGGGACATTTAAGTTTGGCAATTGTTGACACAATTGTTCTTGAAAGGGATGGGTCAGGCAAACAAAGCTGCAAGTCAAGGGCATAGCATACCTGAAGACCAGAACAGGAGTATGTGTAGAAGGGCTTGAATAATAATGCCATTCATAGCAACTACTGTCTGTTATGCGCTGTTCTCTACAGTTGGCTTAGATTACCTCCTTTAAATCCATGGGGGTGTACCATTATTAGCTTGATTCTATATGTGAGGAAAGGACCAGGTTTACAACGTGCATTCCAGGGTTCTGGTTTCAAGGATAGTAAGTGATGTCCTGGTATGATGGACACACAAGGCAAATTGCCTGGACTACCTGTAGCTTGGGGGTGAGCCAACAGGTATCCATCCAAGAGCCAATCGGCCATAGTGGACTGGATCCTTGAAGGATACCCGTCTCAAAGCCCACCAATTCATTGGCTGGTCATACTTTTTCAAGTGAATTAGGAGTCCTAGAGATAAGAGTCTCTCTAAAAGCTCTGGGGAAGAGGTAGCCATTTTGGGTCACATGTAAATAGATGAGGAAGGAGAGAGAACTCTTGAACTGAGAAAGCCAGAGAAAAGAAAAAGTCACAGGATACTAAGAAATGGAAAAAAAAACAAAACAAAACAATCAAACACTTCAACTCTGGGGTCTGATAGGCTGGGGTTTGAATCTAGACTCTGTTAATTATGAAAGTGGGCCAATTACTTAACTTATCTAGGACTCAATTTCCTTATCTGTAAAGTAGGAATATTGCTATCAGGTGAACTGCTTAGCACAATGCCTGGCACAGGTTAAGAACTCACTACATGGTAACTATTATCATTATTATTAATCGTTCTGATGGCTTTTCGGTTCTCCTGAGGTCTGACTTTCCTTAATTTCCATTCCTATAAGATACCAGCATTGTATCCTCATCATAACCCTCCTTTTACTAGAGTGAGACTTGATGGGAATGCATGGGTTGTCATATGGTACAGAGATAACTTACCCTCTCCCCCGCTTTTTAAAAATAGACTTTATTTTTTAGAGCAGTTTTAGGTTCACAGCAAAATTGAGCAGAAGGCACGAGGATTTCTCATATACTCCCTCCCCGCACACATGCATAGCCTTCTCTATTATCAACATACCCCCAAAGTGGTACATTTGTTACCACATTTGTTAAAGCTTGACAAACCTACATTGACCTATCACCCAAAGTCCATCGTTTACATCAGGGTTCAGTCTTGGTGTAGTACATTCTGTTGGACAAGTTAATAGGGACATGTAGCCACCATTATCATGTCATATAGAGTGGTTTCACTGCCCTAAATATCCGCTGCTCCATATATTCATCATCCCTCTCCACCAGCCCTGGCAACCACTGATCTTTTTATTGTCTCCATTTTTTTGCCTCTTCCAGAAAGTCATGTTATACTCATATGGCAGGTAGCCTTTTTGGATTGGCTTCTTTCACTTAGTAATATGCATTTAAGTGTCCTCTGTCTTTTCATGGCTTCATAGCTCATTTTTTAGCACCACATAATACTCCACTGTCTAGATGTACCACAGTTATTTATCCATTCACCTACTGAAAGACATTTTGGTTACTTTCAAGTTTTGGTAATTATGAATAAAGCTGATATAAATATCCATGCTCAGGTTTTTGTGAGGACATAAATTTTCAACTCACTCGAGTAAATACCAAGACGTGCCATTGTTGGATTGTGTGGTAAGAGCATGTTTGGTTTTGTAAGAAACTACCAAAATGTCTTCCAAAGTGGCTGCACCATTTTGTATTCATACCAGCAATGGATGAAAATTCCTGCTAATTTACATCTTCACTAGCATTTGGTGTTTTCAGTGATCTGGATTTTGGCCACAACCCTCCCCTTTTAAGACTAGCTCTTGAGAGAATGGTCTAGATCATGTGCAGGATTTGTTCTTCATAGAATCACAACAAAAGGAAGACAATATAAATAATTTGCTCTCCCACCATTCCATTTCCTTCTTTCCTCATCAAGTGTGGCAATCTAGCAAGAATTATTTATATTCTCTTCACCATGTACTTAATAAGGCTCTGGCGTGTGTGTGTGTGTGTGTGTGTGTGTGTGTGTGCGCGTGTGCGTGTGCGCCTGTGTGTGTGTAGCCCTGGCCCTGGCCAGAGGAGCTAATGGGTTCGTAGAAAAAACAAAATAGCAAACTCAAAACAATTGAAAGATTATTTGATAGTATGTGTCAAGTAAGACATATTTCTTTACAGTCCAATGGCTCTTAAATGAGGGTCTATGGGAACATTAAAAAAAAACCACAAACAAAACCAAAACCAAAAACAAAAGACAGAGTTTTCTAGCCTCACTTCCCAAATTTCAAATACAGTCTGAGTAAATATTTAAAAATCTCCTTAGAAACTTCTGTTTTGTCCTTTTGGAATTGCCCCTATAGATTACAAGTACAGTTAGAATTTCTGGAGTTTGGGGTTCTCAACAATACTTTGATGGAAGGTTGAAAATTAGACCTGGATCTTAGAAGCTGTGAGAGAGAGACAAAAGGGGGAAACATTTCAGACTAGGGGAACAGGAGGAGCAAATGCAGGGAATTTGGGCTCTCTGTGACCTGTTGAGGGGCAGAGGATGGGGGGTGAAATAAGGAGACCTATGAAACAGGAGCAGGATGTCCCAAAGGGAGAGCCACGAGGGCAGAGTGTCAGGCTGAAAATTTGCATTGACATTTGCAGATTCAGCATCGTCTTGGCCTATTTTTTTTTTTTTTTTTTTTTGCAGCAGTCTCTTCTAAAGTAGGTGGAGCAGTACTCCTGCTGGTCCTGGTAGCAAAGCTAGGTAACCTCTAGTTAGCTCTGAGGATGTCTCATTTCTATTCTTGGCCTCCACTGTCAGTGCTATAAAGCAAAACCCAGCTCCAAATGTAAGGAGAAGACCAATGGTGTTTGCTGAAGGGACACCTCATCTTTGCAAGGAAGTTCTGGATCAGCTGGTTGAGTTGAGACACATGGAAAAGCCAGTTCTGTCCAATCTGAGCCAGCCTCATGCTTGGTGATGGCCTCCAGGAAGTTGGCAGCTCGGCTGACTCACAACTTGGGTTTGTGATACTGACACCATCTTTTACAAGAAAGGTTTATGCAGGACAGAGGAGTCCTAGCTAGGAAGACTTCTGAGAAACTAGAAAGATTTTAAAAGAAAAAGTTGCCATGTGCCTTTGTTATACATAACTCTATGTTGAACCCAGGACTCTGCCTCCCTTGCTCCCAGCAACCAGCAGCTTGTGCACGGAATCTGATGTGGAGTTTGTCTTTCTGAGGCATCCCTTCTTCCAGAGCCTGGTCTCCCACAGCATTGCCTCCCTCGGACTGCTCTTGTTCGTGTCTACCCAACGTCTGGACATGGTCTGTCAACTTTTCCCTTGTCGGGTCTCCCCAATCCTGTGTCCTTTGAGATCAGGCACAGGCATTTGACAAATGGAACCTATGCAGAGTAAATTCTATAACAAATATAGAAAAAGCAACAGAAAATCCTATAGTGTTTTGGGCTCTGACAGCTCCGTGAATCAAAATATTTAGGGCTTGGGAAACTATCATCAATCACTGTCATTGGAGTTTCTGATGTCTACTGCCCTTCATGGCTATGTAAACGCGGAGCTTCTAGAAACATCTTACCTCAGGCAGAGTTCCATGGTGGGAATTTCTTGCTTTGTGGTAGAGAGTGCGGGAAGAAATGTGTTTTGGATAGAAGGTCCTTTCCAGGCCCTTAGGGCACCCTCTATGAGAAGACTGTTGCTGTCAATGAGTTTGCTGCCCAGAATTTGTTAGCTCTATAGATTCAGACTCAGATATTCTTCATTTCTGATGTTCAGGTGTGATCTGCCGTATTGTTACTGTCCTTCCCCCACTTCACATAAAGAAATACAACGAAACAGTAGTCCCATAACCTAGAACCTCAATAAGCTATATACTCTTATGAGAAGTGAGGGCAAGGACATCTGCTATGGGAGCGTATTTTTTTCTCCCTTCTTGCATGCACAAACTGGTGTCATTTGTTGGGGAAGCCTGGGCAGTGTGCGTGCTCAGGTGACTCATGCGAGGGCCACATCCCTCTGGAGAGCATAAGCTCTCTCATGAAGTGTAAAAGAGCCCCCGATATTAGACTTTCAGGTCATTCACAGGCCTTGTTTTGAATAAACTGTGTCATTGAATGGGTGAATCCACATCAGGGGAATAGGTCAGACTTTTCCAACAGTATTTGTGGCAACTGTTTAGAAGTGTGCTGGGCTTCCATGTTTAGTAGTTGAGAATCTCACTGTGCCTATTTTCTGGGATGCACCTGCAAGGGGCCCAGCACAGACCAGGACCTCAGTGAGGGAAATTCTATGGGGTGCTGCCATTGTTTCTAGTTTCCTTCAAGCGCCATGAAGGCAAAGCCTTGTCTGTCTTGTTCACCATGGTGTCCTCAGTGTTTGCTCCATAAGCCCGTGTTGGATGTGTAAATTGATTGCCTTCAGTGGACTGAGTATGGTGCTAGGGGTATGAGCTAAGTATGGTACGGTAGGAGTTGACTGAGAGGTATGAGCTGGCTAAGACATGGGTGCTATCTTTGAAGAGGTCTTAGGCTACTCTGTAAGGCAAAGAGTTGGGGGAGAAAGCAACACAAAATGTGATAATTGGTTTATGTAAAGGTCCTAAGGGAGCTCCGAGGAGGGAGGCAATTGTGTTGGGGGGCATGCCGGCGGATCAGGACTTCATGGAGGAGGCACACATGGAGGGGACATGTGAAAGCTTGAGAAACATGAAAGATTGAGAAACGTTAGCCAGTCAGAAAGATCTAAAAAGACTTCATGCTTCACCAAAGGAGTAAAGAATGAGCTGGATCTTGAAGGATGCAAAGGGGATGGATAATGATGGGGGGGGGAATGACGCAAGCATGGTTTCTATTGCCGAGGAACTCGCTGTCTAAAAGGAGGGTCAGGAACCCTCTGTGAAGGGCTTTAGCAACCATGCATTGCAGGATGTTACAGTGGGACCCCTCCTGCCTCTGTTTTGACTGAGACACCAACACAACAGTTATTACCTACGAACGAATGTGTAAAACAAAACCCACCACCTCCGTACCCTCTGCAGCTTTACAGAAGAAGTAGCTCTGAGGACATGTTTCCTGTCTCTCAGCCCCTCAGTCAGATCAAGATCGGTGCAGGGCAGGGAGGCATTTCCTGTAGACTAGACAAAAGCTACCTGGGAAAGACGTGAGGTGGAGCCACCTTGGGTTGCATCCAGGTAGAACGGTCCTGTTTCAAGAGACAGGAGAAACCGCACAGCAAAGAGCCAGAGGCCCAATGCCCAATGCCCAGGGGATGAGGGAGGAGTTGGAAGAGGCCACCAAGAGTTGAAGTGCCTTCCCCAGGTCAAAAGGGCCTGCAGGACAGATGAGAACCATGAAGAACTAGAAAAGCACTTCATGAGAGAAAGAGTTCTCCGACCCAGGACACCAGCCTGAACCACGTGCCAGGCTCAGGGAGCAGAGAGCCACTGTCAAGTAAGTATGGTCCTATCCCCTCCTTTAGATCTGACAGTGAGGGAGTGAACAAGATTGTGGCAGGAAGACGAGAGCTGAAGTGTCAAGCCTCCTTCCCCACTGTGGGCGTCCAGCCTGAGGCTGGCCCATGGAAACAGAATTCAGCCTCTTGACTGTTACATGGAACTAGACATCATTGTGACCAAAATGAGAATGTCTTTGTGACTTAAAGTGACTCCAATACTGTGCTATTACCTAGAAGGGAGCCAAAAAGCCCAAACACCTGCCAGGGTTTTTATCCAAGGACAGGGGAGGTTAACCCACTGAACAAAAAACATTATGGGACAATGGGAAACAAAAACAGTTTTGGGCACATCGTGCGTTATACTTATTCAACGTGCCTATTACATATATAAACAGTGCTTGACATGCGGCAGGTGTTTTTCCCCAATAATGGCAACAAGGTAATGAGGATGATACCAGAACTCCCTAGATGGAGATACAGAAGTTATAAGAGCACTGAAAGTCAAACCTAGAAGTTGTGGTTTGGGGTTGCTATGAAGTATTTAGGATCGTTAACTATTTGACCTCACAAAAGTCACAATCACAGGGTGATATCAGTGGCCACATGACATTCTGAATGAGGTAGAGGGTCCAGGGAGCCAAAGCCCACAGAGGATGTCCCTTTGTGGAAGACAACTAACGATCAATGATTCCTGCTCTTCTGTCTCCTTAGAAAATGCACGCATGAGTTGTTTTCACAATCTTTTCACAAGTGAGGAGGCAACCCTCCTTTCAGACTGGCCCCAAGGCGCCTGGGTTCTAACAGACAGGAGGTAGGGAATGAGCCCTTCTCCGCGGTTTCCTCACGGGGGCGCTGTGGTGGGACGGCCCATCACTGCGTTAGGCTCCACTTGGATCTCCCGCAGAGGCTGGAACTAAACAAACAAAACCACGACATTTTTCTCAAGTCCCTGGAAGCCAGGCTTCCTGAGGTGATTCAAGTTTGACCCACCAGTGGCGCTCACGTAGATTTGGTAGACAGACCTGCAGCAGGGGCCATGCCTTTGCTGCGTCTGAGGACCAACAAGCACGTGGGGGCATTTGGCCCTTCCAGAGTCTATTTGTTACGTTCATGTGGGGTGAGAGGCGCGTGGGACATTCGCTGGTATCCCTGCAGGTGTGGTGTGATCCAGAGGGGGCGGCCATGGAAGGTTCCAGAACTCGGCTGCTTCCTGATGGCTGCGGCGGCAGTGGGGTGCTGGCGGACGGAGCTTCCGGGTTGTAGAAGAGAGCCGCCGTGCCCGGGCTGGGCCGGGTCTGTAGTGTGCCTCGGGGGTTTGTCCCTGCAGCTCGACCTACGGTCCGTTTCTTCCGCCCGCCCAACGAGAGAGTCTACGAGCCATTTAATACCCAGAAATGAAGTCCTTCCTGCCTAAACCAGTTAGAAAGGATTCTGTCCTCTCCTGCTGAACCCCAGTTGGTATAGGGTGGTATGTAAAAAATATAGAAAACAAAATGAGCATGTCTGAGAAGCTCAACACAAGGAGCGACAAATGCGAGAGAGAACTGTTTTATCTGGAAGTGGTGGGTGACATTCATCTGTTCATTCATTCATTCATTCATTCATCTTATATTTAGTAAGGGCCTCCATGTGCCAGATACTAGGAGCAGCGAGCCATTCACTGGGGGGAAAGACCAATGGGATCTTGTACTCCTGGTGCTTCAGGTCTAGTAGCTCACTCCTCTTTCCCTCTTCCATTCTCGCTCTCTGGCGGAGAGCGTTGACTTATCCTTCTTTCCATTTAGTGATCAGACAGCTGAGCGGCTTGCTCAAGCGAAGAATTCGGTTTCTAGGGAACTAAGTAAGAACTCCAGGACCAAAGCTTTACCCTCAACCCAGGCCTGTCATAAATGCTAGCGATTTGAGTTTTCTCTGACAGACACCGATAATTAACCAACAAAAAGAGCCTACAATTACTGTATCTTAAGATCAGAACAAGTCTCTAACTACCAGCATAGTAAATTCCCCTCTAAATTCCTTTCTTCCAGGCTGATGCGCGTGTGCAGCCGCCATGGAGATGTGTTGCTGAGATTTTTCTTGCAGCGAGAACCTGCGGTGAGGCCTGCTGTCAGCGGCAGGTTCCCTGGGGATCCGCCTGGGCTTTGGGAGCGATCTAGCCCTGCCCAGGCCGCCCTTGCCAAGACCGAGCTCGGTGAGGCCCAGGAGCCGGGTGTTTCATCTCTCCTGCCAGTCTTTGCACCTGAACTTCTTACCCAATCCTCCTTTCTGCCCTCTACCTTGTTCACAGGGGTCAGGCCTCTGTCATGGTCGGAGGCCTTTCCCTACCCACTCCTGCTTCCTCTCCTCTTTCTCTTTCACGGTCTCACCTCCAACAAATCTCTCAGATCCTGGGGTCCCTGGGTGGCTCAGTTGTTGTGGCCTTCGGCTCAGGTCATGATCCCAGGGTCCTGAGATCAAGCCCCGCATCGAGCCCCGCATCGGGCTCCGTGCTCAGTGGGAAGCCTGCTTCTCCCTCTCCCACTCCCCCAGCTTGTGTTCCCTCTCTGGCTGTCTCTCTCTCTGTCAAATAAATAAAATCTTTAAAAAAAATAAAAATCTTTAAAAAAACAAAAATCTCTCTGATCCCTAACTTGGTCTTGATGTCTGCTTCCTGGAGGACCCAGCCAGTTGGTTGTGCACCGATACCTTTTCTTTTGAGAGGTTACCCACTTATTTCTCACTTAAGAGACCTCCCATTTGCTTTGGGCTTTTTTTTTTTTTTTCTTTTCTTTTCTTTTCTGGATGAAAACTCCCAAATCTGAGATTCGGATTTATTTGACCTAGGCCTACTTCAGGCCCAGCAATCAAGGAGGTGATGAGGGACCCTTGGAAGTAATCTGTGTAAAACAAATATGTTAGGAATAATATTGGGTACCTGGCATTTGGCTCAAAAATGTTCCTGAGCCTGGTACAGCCTGGGATAGTCCTTGGCTACCTTTCACGGAGCCGGATTGTTCCCACCAGACAGGTGTGTGGCCTCACCTCCTGCATATGCTACTATAATTGTTGGCACAGTGAAAATCAGTGACCCAGTCACAATGCCCTTCCCAACACCTGTACCCTTCACCTGCTTATTCTTCAAGGCCTAACTCATCTGTCTCCCTTGTGAAGATTTTTCTGCTCTACCAGGGAGCTTCTCTCTGTCCGTCGGTGTTCCAGTGTGGGGTTGGCGCAGTTCCCACACTGTGTGGCAATTATCTGAACACATCACTCCTTCCTAGCTGGGTTGTGAGTTGGAACAAGATGATGTCCATCTCAGACATTTTATCATTCTCCTCATAGGTGTGGACCTAACATTTTGTAGGAGCCCAGTAAGCACTGAGTGAGTCGTAGGTGCAGGCCTGTCTGGAGCAAGGCAATGAACCAGACACTTCTGAGGAAGGTCTGTAGCCTGGGATTCCGGTTCCAGCCTCGGCCTGGGGCATTCCTGGGCATCTGGTCGGTTCAATGAATTTTGGCTCTGTTTCATGGCATGGGGAAAAGTAAGGAACAGAAGACAGGAGTCCAGCTTTGGTTCCTCATTGGGTTTTGGTTTCCTTGTCTCTGAAAGAGGACGTTGGCTAGATAATCTGCTGGGATTTTGTGTGTAGGGACATGCGGGTGTGTCATCTGTTGGCCACTTGCTTCCCTATGGCTCACTAAAGACGGATCCTCCCTCACTGTTGCCTGAATGTCCCCCAGACCCACTTGCTCAGGTCTGGTGCAGGGAGAGGCTCTTCTGCCTACAGCATGTGCTCAAACTTAAAGGGTCCAAAAGAGGAGAGACAAACATTTCTCGGGCACCTACAATAGCTGATGCTTTCACAGATGTTATTTAATTGTTTATTTCTCTGTACAATAACTCTGCAAGGTTAATATTATCTCTAATTTTAAAGATGAAGAAATAAGACTCAGGGCACCTGGGTGGCTCAGTTGGTTAAGCGTCTGCCTTCAGCTCAGGTCCCAATCCCAGGGTCCTGGGACCAAGCCCCACATCGGGCTCCCTGCTCCACGGGGAGCCTGCTTCTCCCTTTCCCTCCGCTGCTCCCCCTGCTTGTGCTCTCCCTCTCTCTGTCAAATAAATAAATAAAATCTTTAAAAAAAAGAAAATGAGACTCAGCAGGCAAAAAAAAAAAAAAAAATTGCCATAGGTCACACAGCTAATGAACTAATAGAGGTGGGATTTAGGGCCAAGTGTCCAGACTCCTCCTGCAGAAGGAAGTCGTGAGTAAAGGGACAGAACTGGAGAGCATCGAGAATGTTTGGGAACCAAGAAGAGTGCAGACAGAGGGCGGAAAGCAGAGGGCGTTTAAAGGGGAAGGTGTGAGACAAGGCTGGCTCGGTAGACTGGGCGTGCCCATCAGCCAGTGACAGTGGACTTGATAAACTGTGTGCTCTATGGAACCGTGGTCAGTTTTGGGTACAGTTAGGACATACTCAGAATCATGTATCATGAAGGTTAATCTGGCTGTGGAGTAAAATATGGAGTGAATGGGGAAAGTCTATGGGACTAGCATTCCTCCATGTTAAGCCGCCCAACAAACAGCACCTCTCTGTGCACAAAACTGTGCTCCGTGCTGAAACATGCAGAGATGAAACAGACCTGAGTCCTGCCCTCAAGGAACTCATTATCTCAGAAGAGATGACATGAGGACTGCGAGAGCAGAGGGTCTTAGAGATGGAAGTGCTAAGGAGGTACATCGACATTCCTGCCTCATAGAGTTCTCCCTTGGATAAAACCCACCGGTTTTCAAGGGGTCAGAACTGAGGTGTTGGATATCTCGCGTACTGCAAGTTGGGTTTCCTTTTTTACTGTCTGCTTGGATGTCTGAATGTTTGCCTCTTAATAAAAGCAAATTTCACTCCCTGCCTTTTCTCCTTCTCTGTTAAGCCTCCACTCTCCTTCCCACATGTGAGTCAAGGTGTGAGAGGCTGCCATAGGGCTCTACCTGCTCAGGTCAGGGTTGGGACCGCAGTCCGGAGGCGGGGCGGGCAGAGCTTCCTTTGCTCCCATCTCCACCTGGAATTAAAGATCCTCTCACTGGCTCCTCCTCTTCTCCACCAAGTCCGGGACTTCCAGACTCTGCAGGTGTCATTAGCTCAGCATGGTCCTCAGATCTCTTTGCCTTGGGAGATGTGGAGCAGCTCTTACTTCTGTTTGTCTTTGGCTTAATGTGCTTACCGGTTGTTACTTTGCAGGCGCCCCACACGTTGCAGACTGATCGCAACCACCCAGCGAGTGCTGAAGTATCAGTTCTTGGATATTTCAGTAACAGTTTCAGGCGGGACATTCCTAGCTTTTAAAATAGATCTCCTTTGAACTGAACATGCAGGCAATAGAGGAACCAAGGCATTATTATTATTTTTTCCACTTTGTATCTGTGTGTGTGTGATTCTCCTTTTGTGTGTTCAAGCGTCTCCTCTGCGCCCAGGGCTGTGTTGTGAGAGATGGAGCAGGGGGAAGGGTTATTTGTGTATTTTTCAAAAAATTCATAGAATGCTCTATGCCGGGTGTTTTCCAGAGACCTTCCTCTTTTGGATTCCGGCTCCACAGCAAGGAGCTGCCACTAGTTAGATTGGTGCCGGTGCCATTGACCTTGAGCGGCTGAAGATCATGCTTTCATTTGTTTTTAGATATTTCTCTCTGTCTTCCTGACAACCACCTGCATCCCACAGAGCAGCCAGCAGGGAGAAAAGCCCATGATGGAATGAGAGCACTGAAAGTGAGAGGAATCCTAAACTAAAACCAAACCACAGCTCTTTACAGGGCTCTCCGCCCTGGCTGTCGCCCTTGTCATCAACTTTCCCTTTTTGAAAACTATTCAGGGGCCTGCAGAAACCTTCATGCTAATACTGATATGATTGTGCTTATCATCACTACCTAGATTCGTAACATTAAATATTTAGAGTTCCACCCAGCACAAGGTGCTATGTCACAGCTGTACGTGGAGGCAGAGTTTCTCAAAATCCTCAATATCACAATGTAATAAGGTAAATATGGAGGAAGAAAAGCTCTGAGAATCAGAAGAGCCAGGTTCTGGTCCCACCTCTGGCGACTTTGCCTTAGTCTCCGGATGATTTAAGAGAGGGCTGGAGAAATGAGTTTGTGCTTCTGGTTTGGGATTCTGTGATCCTAATTTCATCACTTCTTTCATCACTGTTTCTTATTTTCCTTATTTAACCATCTTCTCTCCTCTCTGCCTTCCCCACCTTCTTTCTCTCTTCCCTCCCCTTCTCAGCCCAGCTGACCATCAACCCCATTGCCTTAGTTTATAAGTAACAGCTTCTAGAACATAACGCACAAAAAGCATGCCTGTTATTCCAAGCTCCCAGAGGAATAAGTAAGAGAAAAAGCCGCTCTTTGCCTTTATTGATGAACTCCTGGGGAAACTGAGTACCTTGTCTCTTACCAATTTATAGAAAAGTGGTCATTAAGGTTGAGACCCCAAACCGCTTTTTCTTCTTGCTGCAAACTTTAAAAGAGATTTTTGGGAAATCAACGGAGGCAGAAATAGATTATATGTTGCTAGATCTTCTGTTCTCCTGGCCTCATGGGTGGGACATAGCTTTCCTTTTGTAAAATGGGTTGAAGCGCCTGGTTACTTCAGAGAAAGAGCCAGTCTAGGACATACACCAGAGCACTTTTCAAGCTATTAGAGTTTAGGGAGAGCTCATGCACGGCATCTGATATTATCCAAGAGGGCCGGTATGATAGATAGTCTCCAAAGACGGCCATCAACCAATGCCTTCCCTCCTCGTGTATGCATGCCACTTGACCCCTCAAGAGGTGTAAACCATTTTCTCTCCCCTTGAATCTAATCGGCCTTGTGATTTGTTTTGACTAGCAAATAGAATGCAACAGAAGTGATGTTCTAGGTCCTCCAAACCCAGGCCTTAATAGAATTGGCAGCATCTCTTTCCTCCTCCCTGGAAGCCAGCTGCCATGTAAGAAGTCCCAAACCCTGAGAACAGTGTGCTTTGAGGAAGCCCAAGCTATCCATGTAGAGAAACCCAGGGAGGAGCACTGGGGCACTGGATATATGAGTGAAACCTTGAATCTTCCAGTTCAGCCCATGAATGCAGCCTAGTCCCTGACCCTGGCCTATGCCACCTGAAGCAGAAGAACTTACCAACTGAGCCAAGTCAACCTACAGAATCATGAGAAATAAATCATTAGTATTTCAAGACACAGTACATTTTGGGGTGATTTGTTTGGCAGCAGACAGCTGATGTCAGGCTGTTGGTGCTATGAAATTTTATATAACCAAATCCTGAGGCCTGAAGACATTTTGAGCTTCTCGAGCTTTAATCTGCAAAAAAATCATCAGGACATACTGTTAAAAGGCAGTTTCTGATTCTGTAGGTCAAGACTGGGGTTGAGATTCTGTATTTCTCAGCAGCTCCTAAGTAATGTGTATGCTGATAACATAGCACCAGGAGTGCTCTCTGAAGGGCATGGCCAGTCCCCAGCCTCCAGAAAGTTCCAAATGAAATCATTGTAGAAAACCCATGTGTATTTGAGGAAAGACTAGTTTGCAAAAAGGTTCTGGTCAAGTACGTTTGGGAGATACTCCCTACTATATATTCTACTACTAGAGATTCACAATATAGATTTGCTGGCGGAAAGCTCTTAGAGATCCTCCAGCCAGGAAACCTGCTTGACTCTGATTAGCACAGTGTTTCCTGGATGCATTTGGTTATACCTATTAATGTCTTCAAGAACTAATGTTCTGTGGATCGTACCTGGAGAAACATAAAACCACTGTGCATGTGTGTTTGCAATTAACTTAGCAGATTTCTCACTGTCCCTCAATAATGAATCCTATGTCACACATTTTCACAACCCAGGGGTTTGTTCGTTTTCCCTTGAATCTAACTTAAGTGTATGAAGGTGTTGCTTCAGTGTACGAAGTCCCTCTTCATTTCTCACGGAGCCAGAGGACAAGCATCTCCCCATTGTCTAGCCCTTTCTATACTTGAATGTCTGCCCTCCTTCTCAAGATCCTTCATCTTCCACTTCTTCCCATTTTTCTTCCTGTTTCCCAGAACTCCATTGTTCTTTTTCCAGCTCTACCACTTAACCAGCTCAGTGACCTTGGCGGACTGTCTGGATATCTCTAAGTATAAATACCCCCAGTTGCAAGGTGGTGATACTCTTGAGTATTTGGGTGAGTTTTAAATGAGTCAATCTACGTGGAACGCTTAGCCTAAGGCCTACAGTCCCAATCACTCAACTGTCAGCTTTTGTTGTCACTGTTCTGGGTCTAAGCTCTGTCCCAGAGCTCCAGCTCTCCAGCATTATGGAGGTTCATGTCCCACTGAGGCTGGGGAGGGGGGGCAGTGTGACTGATCGAGACTCCTCTAATTCCACAGCCTGATTTGAGCTGCTATTCTTAGCCACCTTCACACCAAAGCTTTCCCCTGGTGCTGCTGAGCAGCTTCAGAAAGTCCAGGCTAAAGTTAGAATCCAAATCTGTGTCTCTGGAAGTCCACCCACTGCTCATCTCTGGAAGCGGTTCTTAGGGGCCGACACTGGCATTTCAAGGGTTATCTGCTATTTTTATGTTTTTGTTGTCTCTTTGCCGAAACAAATCAGGGATTGTCTCCCAGAAGCCAGACTCAACACTGGGAGGTTTCCCACTGCAACATGGCTCTGAACAACGTCACCTCTACCATCTGCCCTTTATTCCAGAGACTACCTGTAAATATGGCCAAGTTCCTGCTACTCTTGTTCCCCAGTAGCTTAGGAGAGAGCAGGCAGCTTCTCATCCATATTAAAAAGCTATGGCACTTTTCTTTTCACTGGCTCCTCTCCCCTGCCATTTGCAGACCCCACTAATAGCATCACACGGTAAGGCTCTGCTCCTATAAAGGGCGCACAGAGTAATGCAAGCTGTCCCTAGTTCTCGCTTCCGTGGCCTTACAAGGAAGTAGCCCTGGTCACAAGACCAGCTGCCTTTTCCATGAGGTGGGAGAAAAACCTGCTGGGATTTGTTTGCGTTCAAGCTTCATATGGTTTCTTCGTGTGTGCCGATTTGATGTAGTTATTATCGTATTTCTTTGTGGGCACCAACTGATATCCTTCACTCGGGCTAGAAGCAAAAGCCAGAGCAGAAGACAGCAGGACTTCGGGGTGTGTGCGGTACTCGATTGCAACAATTCAGCTTCTCTCTGCAAGGGACATCAAGGCTCACATTTCCATCTAACCTATAAATAGAGGGGGACCCGTACCAATAGCTAGCAAAGATTTAACGTGGCTGATGTGCCAGGCACCGGGCTAACAAAACACTTTAGCTATAATCTCATCGATGGGCCCATTTGTATTTCCCTTTGACAAGAGCTACCTGAGGGATCTAAGGGAGAAGGGGGGTGACTTGTGACTTGCCCAGGGAACCCGTGCGTCTCACCCCTGTCCACTGCACATGGAAAGTAAGGTGCTGTCGCTCCTACTTGAAAACACTTGGGAGTGAAGTCATTCCACAGCTAAGTCTGACCAATCTTTTGGGGGTTTCATGACCCTGAGACAGGAAGCTTTAGCCCGAGGTTTCTGACTATTTGCATCTGAGAAAAATCTGTGTGCTGGAACTCCAACCAGTGTTATTCTCTCGTTAGCTTCCCACAGATAGGAAGCGCATCCAGAGAAGCTGCGACTTGAAACCGTAGTGCACATATGGTGCCCGTCTTAGGACCGTTGCGGATCCAGAGAAAGTTTTTATTACCGGTCTCATTTTACAGTATTTATTCTGCTTCTGATATGAATTATAAAGGATAAAGTGGCCATGACTTTGGTTTCAAGGTGTTTTCATCCTGCATTTTTTTTTTTTTTTAAGGGCCTTGCTCCTTGGAGTGTGTCTCAAGGACCAGCAGCAGCAACACCAGGGAGCTTGTCATAAGTGCAGACTCTTGGGCCTCACCCCAGAATTATGGAGTCTGAAGCTGCATTTTAACAGCATCCCAAGCTTATCCATGTGCACCGGAAGTTTGAAAGGCACTGTTTTCTAGGACTGAAAGCTTGAGGGTGGGGTACAGATGGCATAGTACTAAGGCAATTGCTCACTGGGATGTCTGTACCTTAGAATCACCTGGGGAACTCTAGAACATGTTAAAGACTGGGCCCCTTTGCTTCAGATGCTGCATTCATTTATCTAGGGCAGGAATATGTGAAAAAGTTTCTTGGGTGCCATCAGAGCTTAGCCCCACTGCCCAAAGGAAAGCAGAGTCCTGGCTCTGGGGCATTGGATATGCCGTCATGAGGACATGGATCTGTACAAGGACAAGGGCTCTCTCTGCTGGACTCTCTATGTCAGCATGGACATGGACAAGGCTCAAGGAAGGACAATAGGATCAACACTAAAGCATACAATGAAGCCCTATCCTATGTAGTTATTTTTTTTTTTATTTTTTTGAGAAAGCAATGAAAAGGGAGCCATGGGAACTAGGTTCAGACAGAGTCAAGATTTAGAAAAAATGCACCACTGTTCTTCCAACCCAGTGGAGGGAGTGCTTACGGAGAAGAACTAATGTCCTTCATTCAAGATTTGAACAACTTTTATTTAGGGCACGTGCCAGTTTTAGGGCTGCTGGAGTTATCAAATAAAAAATACAGGATACTCACTTAAGTTTGCATTTCAGACGAACAAAGAATAATTGTTTAGTATACCTTCCTAGTATGCAGTATTTGGGACATACATTAAAAAATCATTCACTGTTTATCTGAAACTCAAACTTAACTGGGGGTCCTGTATTTTGTCTGGCAACCCTCACCTCTTTAGAATAGTGAATCTCAATCAGTACTTCTGGACACAATGGTATATTCAAAAAAGGTGCCCTTGGTGAACTGTGAGAGTGAATGGCTGTGTGTGTGTGTGTGTGTGTGTGTGTGTGTGAACGGGGACATTTGCCATTGGGAGTGAGGAGAGAGGGACGAAAACTTCACTAATAGTAAAGAGAATGAGAAGAATTTTTTCCCAGTATGTCGGGAAAAATTCATCCATAAGTTATACTGAAAACACCAAAGAAGGCTTCATGAAGGAAATTTTTTTTTTCTGTGAGAAATTGATTTTGTGCGTGTGTAAAATTTTAGAAGGGATATATGCTTATAAAAATTTCCAGCTGTGCACACAGGTATAAAATAGAAAGCAAACGTACCACAACCTTTCATCATCACCCCTAGAAGTTATTGCTCTTAACTTTCACTTGTGTATCCTTCCAGAAATTTTGTAAATTAATGTGTATACATAAGATTTTTTTTAATTTCTTTTTTTAAAAAGATTTATTAGCGAGAGAGAGAACAGGCAAGGGAGAGGGAGAGAAGCAGATTCCCCGCTGAGCACGGAACCCCACTCAGGGCTCGATCCCAGGACCCTGAGATCATAACCTGAGCCGAAATCAGAAGTGAGAATCTCCACTGATTGAGCCACCCAGATGCCCCTGATTTTTTTTTTAAATTTCAATTTAAAAAAACTTTTACATACTTCTGCAAGTTGCTTTTACTTTTACTTAACAATAATCTTAGATATCTTTTCCTATATGCACGTGTAGAGGTACTGACCTAATTTTTTAACAACCATATTATAATTTACTTATAGGAATATTCTCATTGATCATTTACTTAAGGGACACTGAAAGGTACTTTCTCTATACAGAGCTTCCTCTGTGCAGAGCCACAAATCGTTGCTTCTCATCATTCGTATTCAATTTATCATCGATACCCGATACCTGGTATCAGTCCAAATAGCATCCTCTCCAGGGAGCCTTCCGTTCACTGCAGCAAAAGTAGCTTGTGCTTAAGCAGACTCTCGCTCTTCCTAAGCAATTACCCTGTGTGGTTTCTTCAGTGGTAATTATTTCCATCTGAAATGATCTTACATGTCGGTTTCTCTCTTGCTCACTCGCTTCCTATCTGTCCTCCCCTACTGCCATTTAAGCCTGCGGGCAGGAACATTGTCTAGTTGATGGCTGTCTCCCCAGCACTGAGAATATCACAAAACACACCGTGGGTATGCAAAACATATCTGTTAATGGGTGAATGATCAAATGATGGAAATGAGCATACGGTGGCATATATCAAGATAAACAAGGGATGACCAGGAAGCACATGATTTCTTGAATGGGGCCAGCAAGTGGAAATAACTTTAATTCAAGGCATGTTGTTTTAAGAGAGGGATACCATCCATGCCGTGGGAGCCCACGCAAGGACAATTCACATAGATGGGGCAGAAAGGAAAGGTGTCCCTGGGACGGTGAATTTCAAGTGACAGCGTAAGGGTGAGAGTGACTGACAGGTGGAGACCGTGGGGATGGTTGCACAAGGCAGAGAACATGTCTAGATGAAGTTTGGAGACGGGGTGCCTGGCATGTTTGGGGAGTGGTACCTTGGCCACCAAGGTAGGAGCTCAGGATGCGTTTGTGAAGGCACCTTGGATTGTGGAGTGATTTGAATGCTGTATTGAAGAACTTTAATTTTTTTACTCTAAGCACTGAGATACTATGAGAGGTTTTTAAGGTGGGGAGTGATGGGTTAATTGCATATTCTAAGAAGATACTTTTGTCAGCAATGGAAGATATTTGTTGGGAGAGGGGGAGACTGGGGTCAGGAAGAGCATTAACAGACAAGGAGAGATTTGCAGGAGTGGCCTTTTCAGATGGAGAGACTTAGTTACCTTTGATGTTTTTCATCAAGATCAGGAATCTGCAAATGAGGGCCGGCGGGCCACCCCTATTTTTGTCAGTCAGGTTTTATTTGGAAACAGCCACACCCATTCTTTTACATATTGTCTGTGGCTGCCTAGGTAGTAGTAGCGACTGAGACCCAATGGCCTGAGAAGCCAAATAGATTTCCTTCCTTACTCTTTACAGAGTTCACTGGTACCCCGTCAAGATTAACAACATCTATATATCCTAGGACTTGGGTGCCCCGATCAGTGGCGTCGTAAACGAGAGCAAGATCTGTCCCAATCCTCTGGGAACCAAGAGCCACACTTTCCTCATCAACCAGCAGCTCCTGTTTGCCTTGAGCTTTGTCCTAAATTTCAGTGAAGTTAGGAGCCGTAAATGGCCGAAGCTGAGACACACAGCTCAGGAAGGCTGACTGGGAAGAAGATTGTCATCCCTGGGCGGCTACCAACCACACAGCTCAACTTCCTCAAGAGCCGACCTTTGCCTTTGCAGAGCCCATACAGGACTGCTGCGCTCAGGGCCCTGTCTCCTTGCCTTCGGAGCTGCTTGCTACCCCGTCTCCAGGCTCAGATTGGACTTCCTCCAAGCCCAGTTCAGGAGTTTTCTGATTTTCCTTAGCAGAAAGGAGAGCACCAGGGCCACGACCCCCTTTCAGAATGCCGAGGGACTGTACATGCACGTGCACATGGAGACCTATGAATGGGAAACCTCACAGTTGGCAGAGAGCCTTTTACCAGCAGCCCTGTTGCTAGGATACTTGTCATCTGATTGAGGTTTCCAAGATCCTAGTTGAAATCCCTTTGTTTCCTGAATCTTAAGGCGAAGTCTTCAGGTTTGTACATTTTAAATGGAGTCTGTGTTTGTGTCAAACGAAATGAGCTGACATTTTCAACAAGCTGAAAATGCCCCGAAACATCATCCCTCCATTAGTAATAGTGACGCAGACTTTCCATTTTGGTGAATGGCCCTACGGTTCCTCACTTCAAGATGCTGGGTGAAGGGGAGTTTCCTTGCTGACTTTTTTCTCAGCTTGTTTTTTCTTTTGACCTCCCCACGTAAAAATCAATTTTTACATATAAATAGCTCCTACTCATTTCTAGAGTTGAGAGTTTGTTTGGAGGATGTTTACTGGGATGTCATCAGCCAAACTCAGTGCCAGGCTGCTCAGGAGAAAGTTAATTTCCTTTTGAAAATTGCCATTCTGAAAGCTGCACATATTTGATTGCCATCGTCAATAGGAACTGAAGTACATGTATCTTCATGCTGAGTGATATACCAGCAAGCTAAATAAAAATGATCCTACTCTTGCAACCAAAAATAGATAACATTGATGGGAACTGACCCCACTGTGACACACACACAAAATTAACTTTCAGGCTCTCTGAGCCATCATCCTTCAACGAGAGGCCTGGATGACTGCCAATCAAGAGAAGCAAGCCATATGTATTAAGGCTCTTTGAATAGAAGAAAGAAGTAGTTTCAAATAAGTTTCAAATTGAAAGTGACAAGGACAGATGCTTCAGTTTACAGGCAATGATTTGCAAATGAGCTCTTTCATACACTGGCAAATCTATGTCGTGTGTTTCAGGTCAATAGAGCTTAGGGCAGTGAGTCTCAACTGGGATGATTTTGCACCCACCTACCCTACCCCCCCAAAAAGGGAATCTGTGGCAATGTTTAGAGATATTTTTGATTGTCACCACTGGAAATGGGGATGTTGCTGGCATTTAAAGAGACCAGGGATGCTGCTAAACATCCTACAGTGCGCAGGATGGCACCCCATAACAGAGTGCCAGTGGTGCCAAGGTTGAGAGCCCCTGTCCCAGGAATTCAGTTCTTTTACGGTGGTTGATGATCTGCCTGAGCAGCCAGGTAACACTACACGTGTGTTTGTAGTAAGGTGTCTGAAGTGAGACCTGTGAAGCCCACTCCCAGTGGGTCTCACTTGGAAGCAGAGGTAGGACTTTGGGAGTCTGTGGTGTGATGGAAGGGAAAATCTGCGGTGAGCTGGCAGCCTGGGGCCAGGCTTTTCCTGCCTAGGTGTGTGGAATGAAGAGTTTGGTCTGGGACAAGGAGAAGGAGAGTTTGATAGAAAGAAAGCGATCCTGTAACTGGGTGCAGCGGAACGCCCGGTGCTTTGGGGGCAGCTGAAGCATTTCTTACTAGTGCACACATGGTTTCATGTGCTCTGGCCTTCAAAGGATGATGCTCCATGAAGCAAGCCCTCCTCCATGGAGGCAGAAGGATTCCCACCACTCCTGGTGCTCCCTCTGGTCACCTCTTCTTCCAAGTCTCCCTTCTAGATGGACCTATAGGAAAGCAGTAACAAGCTGTCTCTCGGGACATCCCTGGGCAGCTCTCAGCAAGTGAAGAGTATTTAGGGAGTGAGCTTCTGGAGAGGGACAAAGTCATTCTCCAAAATTATCCAGCCTTGCTAAAACCATTCCAGGAAACATCAGGAGCTAGATGGGATTGCTTGTCATCAATATTAACTACTTAATATCGGCTTAGCGATTCTAGTGAGTGCAGTGATGTTTTAAAAAATGAAATAGTTTGTATAAACTTTGGAAAAGAAGAAAAAAATAACCCCTTTTGCTGGATCTGCTGTTGTATTCTCGGAAAATTAGTGTCTAGAAAAAAATACTAGAATGAATAAAAGGATTGTGTAGGTGGTTATGTATAAGATAAGTGCATACAAATCATGAGCTTTTCCCCATATTACCATAAGCACCTAAAATAAATACGCAGAAAACAATCCATTCTCAGTAGCAGTAACAATTATAAGAGATTTATAAAGGCATACTTTGTTCTTGGAGAAGAAGACTTAGAATTATAAATACATTTTCCTAAGCCTAGTATAAAGATCTAATCAAGCTTTAATGAGAATCTCAATAGATTTTCCCCTTGGAATTGGATAAAATAATCTTAAATATCACATTGCAAAATAAATGTCCAAAAATAGCTTAAAAATGAGACTAAAAAGGAGGATTTTTCTAGAGTTGGATTTGCATTCCCAGACATCAGAACAATTTGTAATTGTATAAATATGATGTTGTCTTAGGAATAGAGAAATAGACAAGCATAACAATAAGGAAACTAGAAAACAATTGAAGTATATGTGATGACTTAATATACTTCAAAGGTGATTCAATGGGGAAATGATGGATTTTTACATAAATGGTGCTGGTACAACTGTTTCTTCATCTGGATAGAGATAAAATTAGACTTGATCTTATATCGTGTTCAAAAATCAAATAAATTTCAGATGGATTAAAGATGCGTATGCAAAAAACCCCCCACCAAAAATGCAATAAAATCTAAGAAACCTCATGAATAATCCAGGATAGAGGACACTTTCTTAACTAAAACCAGACACTATGAAAGAATATATAAATGTATACATATGTATACAAAACACCAGCGAAGTCAGAGACCATGAGTAATGTCCAGAAACAAATGATAAATATGGAAAAATAGCTCCAATGTAGAAGACAGAGCAAGATTTTCTCTGTAATATTTGAAGAGCTCTTATAAATCCATAAGATACAAATCATCCAACAAAAAAAATGGCAAAGGAAATGGAAAAGCAATTCACTACAGAAAAATAAAAATGGTAACGAACACCTGAAGAGGTGCTCACTCTCACTCAGGGAAATGCACCAGTAACAACAAGCTATTTCCTTCGTTCCACCCGACTGGAAACAATTTCTAAGAACCAAAATATATATCCCCTCCCAGCCAGCAATCCCCTTCCTGGGTATATATTCCACAGAAGTAAAACACCAAATGTGAAGCTCTTCTTGTAGCTCTTACTGCAACCTTGTTTGTACTGCTAAAATAATCAGGAGACAAGTAAGGGCCAGTTAAGAAGGGAATGGATACAAAAAGTGTGGGCCCATCACACCATCACATATTGCACAACTTTAAAAAGAAAAATTTAGGGACGCCTGGGTGGCTCAGTTGGCTAAGCGTCTGCCTTCGGCTCAGGTAATGATTCCAGGGTCTTGGGATTGAGCCCTGCATCAGGCTCCTTGCTTAGCAGAGAGTTTGATTCTCCCTCTGTGATCTCTTTCACTCTCTTGCAAATAAATGGATAAATAAATAAATAAAAATGTTAAAAAATAAAAAAAATAAAAATTTTGAAAAAAGAATTTAGGACAATTCCATTTGACTTGGGGGGATTTTTGTGACATATTGTTGACTGAGAAATGCAAGATGCTAGAAAGCTTGTGTAATAGAATTTCCATTACTGTCCAATAAGTAATGACCCATCCTCAATATACGTACTATTGTGCATGTCAGCGTGGAGGAAAAGATCCAGAAGGATGCCTATCAGGTTTAGCAGTCTGCGGGGAGGACGTGCGGAAGAGAAGGCCAGAAAAAGGAAAAAAGAAAGAAAAGACTGCAACACACCCCCACTCCCATATCTGTGACATGATTTAATTTATACTTTAAAAATATTAATATTATATTTATGTGCATATTTATTTTTATATGTGTGCACAGTTACCAGTAGTAACTGACTGGTAAAAGAAGAAATTAACACAAACTGTGATTTCCAAAAACATGCTAATGCTACCTTGAGTTTATATTGCTGTTTTCTCTCAAAGAATTCTTAATGCTTTTATGTATACCATTTTTTTTTTCATCCTCACGACTTTCTGGGAGGTGTGACCTTTAAATGTGAAAGCCCACAGGGCTCTCTGCTTGACCCCAGTGATGGATATGTGCAGGGAGACGCTGGGAGCAGCCCTCCCCCAGTCGCCTTTGTGGGGGAGTGTTGGGGGAGGGCTGGGCTTTGTTGCTAGGCTCTGCCAGCCTGTGTTGGGGGGGGCCTCCAGGTTTCTCTAGGCTCCTTTGTAATATGCCTGCTCCTCTAGATACAGCTCACTCTCTCAGATGAAAAGGAAACTTCAAGGTTTTACCTGGGTTTGGAACCCAGTCAAGGCACCAGGGAAGAGAGAACAATCAGTCAAGGAAAAAAGCCTGAGGAACGACTTCCGGGGACTGACATAGCTAGATGACTAAGTGAGAGAACTTGTTCTAGTAGGTAGTGAATACACTGTTCAGTACAGTAAAAGCAGTGGGGCTCTTCCAGACAGAGGCTGCCGGGCGGTGGGGGGGGGGGGGGGCCGGGGGGGGGGGGGGGGTGAAGAGCATGGGTTTGGAATGTAAGATCAAGAAAAAAATCTTGGTTTTACCACTTCTGTGGAAAATTATTTAACTTTTCTGAGCTTGAAAACCAAATCCTCCCCAAATAACTCTTCCGTGCTAGATTATTGCAAGGTCATAACGAGGGGTGACTATGAAAGGATCCGACGCTGTCTGGCACCTAGGAGGAGCTCAACCAGCAGATGGTAGGAAACCCGTGTCTGGAAAGCCTGTTGGGATTTGGCCCTGTGTTCTGTCCTCCCTCTCAAGCTCTCTTCAAACTCTTCCTGAGTTGCTATCACACCAAATACCGGGCCTTGGAACCCTCACAGTCTAATGAAGCAGACTGAGAGGAATATAAATACTCCGCAGTGGGCTAAGGGCTTTTAATCAAGAGACATACCAAGTGCTGTGGGGACGTAGGAGGATAATGGCGCAGGTGTGCAGGAGCCAGGAAAGGTTTAAAGACAGAGTGCTATTTGAGAGCTCATCTGCTTGACTGGGGGAGGGAGAATAGCAGTAATGGGTACGATGCACCAGCGTGAAATAAGCTTATGGACAGGAAGACAGATATGCAAAAAAAAAAAAAAAAAAGCCAAAAGATGAAAAACATTGATATTTATGGCTACCATTTTTGGTAAAAACTAACAGGATTTGACAAAGAATTTTGTGCTACTGCTTTTTACCCTGGCTTGCTACAATGGTTTAGACCCTGTAGAACGGAGGTGTAGAAAGAGTTTGGCAGCTTATAGGGACAACTAAATAAGATCTTGTAAATCAGAACTGGACAGGCAACCTTCCAGATGGCCCCCAATGATCCCTGCCTGCTGGTTTCCAAGCCCTTATGTAGTCCCCTCTCATACTATGTCAGGGGGTTGGTCTGGGTGACCAATAGAATACAAAAGATCACTTCTGAGTGTAAGTGATCAAATTCAGGGGCTCTTGGGGGTCACTTACTCTGGGGGAAGCCAGCTTCCAAGTTGTGGGGACACTCAGGTGGCCTTGGGAGTCCACATGAAGGAGATCAGATCTGCCCACAAGCATGGGGTGAGCTTGGAAGCGCCTCTGTCAGCCGTCAAGCCTCAGATAACTGCAGCTCTGGATGACAGCTTAATTGGAATCTCATGAGAGACAATGAGCCAGAACAACCTAGCTAAGCTGCTTTTGGATTCCTGATCCACAGAAGCTTCCAGATAATAAATATCTGCTGTTTTAAGAATAATTTATTATGCAGCAATATATAGTCATTCCCAATTCTTTGCCTTTTTCTTCATCAATGCCCTTTGCTATATAATAATGCAGTTTCTCCTACTAGAGGCAGAATATATTTCCCTGCTCCATTGATGTTGAACTGGGTCGTGTAACTTGCTCTGGCTAAGGAAATTGGGCAACTATGACAGTATGTCCATTCTTAGCCATCTAGGCCTTAAGGTGTATCACGTGTTTCTGCCCACATTCCTGGGAGCTTCCATATTCCTCCATGAAGAGGAGCGGGCAGCAACTGTTCTGGTAGCTGATGCCCTTTGAGCCTGGGCCCCATAAAGGGCACACTTTAACAGAGCCACTCCTGCCAGTTTGCAAACCTGGGAGCCTGAGAACAAATTATTGTTGTTTCAAGCCATGAAGTTTAGGGTGATTGTGACACAGAATTAATGTGGCAATAAATGACTGATGCTGTCCCCTTAGACATGTCAGCAGAAAAGGCACATGAAGATTGGACATGATAGATGAGACCGGAAATTCAAGTCATGGCTACATTTGGAAGGGCCTTGAGAACCAAGTTACAGAGTTCAGATTTTATTCTGTGGATCCCAAAGAACAATTCATTTTAGGTAGAACACTTTGGTGACAGTGCAGAGCTTGGATTAAAGAAGGCAAGAATACAGACCAAAGTCCAGGCAGGAAACTTTGCAAGAGTCCACATGAGATGTGACAAGGGCCTGAATTAGGGCACAGGCAGTGATAATGAAAGGAGAAGATCAATTTAAACTTGAGACTATCTCCTGAAACAACTTCTCTGTTTACCAAGGGAATGTATTAGGAGAGAGTCTCCCACTGCAGACTTATGCCTGCCTTAAGCCAGGAAGCCCACTGATTGGAAGCGTTGATTAACTTGATTAAAGCATTTCCAGGCAGATCTCATTATTCATTCCTCTTGGATCTTTGGAAAAAGTTCAAGTTACTCCATACGATGTTGGGCAAATCCACTGTTCAAAAGCCTGCGGGGGTACAACTGAGCCTCAAGTGGGTGTCCCACCCTGCTTTCAAGAGAACATTCCCTTTGCATACATGTAGATAATTTCTCTTTCTCTCTTTGACTCCACTCCAGGCATTTCCTCCAAAGTTATGGGAGTATGGATTAGCTGTGGGTTTCTTTGGTAAAAGAACTCTCAGATGAAGTTCAGAGGTTTCCTATAGAAAACTTGGTTGAAATAAGGCAAAGGCTTCTTGAGAAATCTTTTCAGTTTCTACCACGAAATATGGATTAAAATGAGTATTACAAATAGGACAGGTTTGGAAGACTTTTCTCCTCACTCTGAAGTCACAAGCTGGGCTAGCAAAATTTGGATCCATCTGGCATTGTCTATACATTAATGTATTAGCTGGGAGGAGTCATGTTATTGTCAAAGGGTGGGAGGTGTTGCAGACTGATTATTATGCCTACATGTTGGAACAAAGGTGTGTTTTTTGCACGTGGGAGTATGCTCAACAAAGCCTAAATAGATACTTGTTAATGTGAAATATTCATAAGATTGGTGTAGTCCACATCTGTCTGACAGAATTACAAACTCCATATTCTTAACAGTGAAGATGGAGTTTGGGAAACCTGTAAATGGATCAGGGATTTCCAAACGTGAGAGACTTAAGAGTCATGAGACACAGGATCCTATCAGATCACTTGTGATGTAATCTCAGGCCAAGTTGTGATGTAGTGAAGGGCAATTCGTGCTCTCCATGTCTCAGTTTTGTCATATTTCATTACAGAAATTACCCTACGGGTCTGTTGAGAGAATTAATCAGCACTTGCAAAGAATTTACAAAGACCTTTGATAACTGGACAGCAGCTAGAGGGTGCAATATAATAGCTATTTCTCCAAGATAGGGGGTTATAGATTGCTGTGGGCCTCTTTGGTAAATGAACTCTGAAGCTTGGGACCAAAGAGATTAGAAACAGTATTTTTGGTATGATCTGAAGTGGCAAGTTCTACAGCTGGTAGTAAGATTCAGGGTTTCTATCATCTAGGAGACTGATATGACTTGAAGAGAAGTTTGAGTAAGGGAGAGGTTGAGTACAAAGACCCATTCTGAAACCACAACCACCTGTTACCTTGACTATCACAGCAAAGATGGCCTCGCGGTGATCTTCTTTGGAAACAGTGCCGTTAAGTCAACAAGGCCTGCCAATACCAGTGATGGCAATGACCCCATGAGTCACGTGCACATTGGCCTCAATGATAAGGAATCAGGGTCTGTTAGTGCTGAATGTGGTTGTTGAGCGCTAAACACAAAAACTGTACTCACAAAATGCAGTTAGACTTTGGGACTTGTGTGGATTAAAAAACAAACAAAAAAACCACGGGTGCCTGGTTGGCTCAATTGGTGTGACTCTTGGTCTTGGGGTTGTGAGTTCAAGCCCTACATGGAGTATAGAGTCTACTTAAAAAAAATTCTGCTGTGTTTTTTGTCTAGCTCCAGGGTTTTCCTCCAGGAGACTTTTTACAGTACATGAAAGCAGGAAAGGTCCTCTGAAGTGTCTCACTTTGGGGATGAGGTGAGGGCAAACAGGTGAAGTGACTACCCCAGGTCATACAGCTTATTTGGGATCAAGTGGGAACTTAGCATGGGTTAGGTCTCCTAACTTCCAATCTATTAAGTATTTTTACTATTTTACCACTTTTGTTCCTGCTCCTTGAAATTGATCATATCCCACTCCGACTCCCAGAAGTAAGCACCTGCCTCTTTCAAATGAAGTAGTAGATAAAACTGCTTCTATCTTCCTTGCTCCATCCTAAGGAGTTTCTTGGAGGTCTGCCTGACTCCAAGCAGAGGGGTTGCCCATCACCGGACCTGACCTTTCTCCCCCACATACTTTCCTTTCCCCCCAACCTACCCAAGTAGCAGAAAATCTTTCATACCTACATTTTATGTTACACTTCTCAAGGAATATTTGAATATTACTAGCTCCTTTTACTATAAGAACCCAAGGGGTGATTAATGGTAGTAAGTATATACTTAGGGAATCTAATTGGGGAATTCAGTTAGGACAAGTTGATTTTCTTGTGCTCTTGAAAATTGTACCTTGTAGCTGGCCCCTTACTCTGCCAAAGCACACAGCTACACTTGGACCCTACTACTTTGTCTTAAAGAAGAAAGGTTACTCATAGTTTGGGGGATGTTTTCATATAAAGTAAATTAGTAGTATTATAGTTATAACCATTCTGTGAGATACTAAGCAGAGAAGTCAAGATGGGGGTGGCCAACCATTAACATGATGGCCAAATGGTAGTTAGCTTATTGCAAAATGTAAAGGAAGTTAGAACATAATTTTTAAATCCTACCACCTACTTTGCAAATGTCTGTTAGTTAAATGTGGTATGATAACCTCTCTGCAATATGATTACACCTTACTTTTACATGTCATCACACCAGAGAATAACAATGGGACACTTTCTAATATCATCCTTTGTGACTTTACACAAGTAAATTTTTTTCCCTTACCCCTTAATCTCATTATTTGTAAATAGGGCTAAGGCCACCTTAATCACATCTTAAAATCAGGCCCTTTGAATTTAACCACCCTACATTTTCTTTAATCAATTATATCAGTTACCTGTTGCCACACTAAGGTTATATAACAACCACAAAAATTTCAGGGGCATACAATGATGATTTTGTCAAAGGTCACTGTGACTGCTATGAGACAGACTTGAGTCAAAACTCTGTTCATCACTCAATCTCCTATAAAATCTTACTCTGATTAGTGGACACAGTGGTGCTTTGGATCTCCAGGAAATTAGTGAATGTCCAGTAATCCTTGAAAAGTATGATTAGTTTTCCTTCTCCAGTATGTAGTTGCCTTGATAAATGGCCATAGGTGCCTTTGGGGAAAGTTAGGAAGATTTACAATATACATTGTGTGTGTAGCAGGGTTCTTATTCAAGGGGACCCCTTTTTATTCAAGGGATTCTGGGTCTGAGCTGGCTCAAGTCGAGGAATTGGTTGTTAGATTTCTGTTGATGTAAACTGGCAAAAACATTAAATTCTTTTGGTATTTATTGTACCTCCTCATGACTCATGCTTTGTATCTTGCTCTCTTGGGTCTTCTGGGACTCCAGTCTAGTTCTAGGAGCAGTAAGAGATGGTAGGATTAGGTCTGAAGGAAGATCAGCAATTCCCCACAAGGCAAAATATCTCAGGGGAGGTAATTACAGGTTCTTTACACAAAAGGAGACTAACCTCCTTAGACAGGGATTGATGGGCTGCTTCTCCTGGCAAAGGAGGCTCAGTAGAGTTCAAGGGTTCAAGTTGCCCAGCTTCATTGGAATTTACCCATAAAATCCCATCCTGATTTTCAAGGTCAAACTCTTTGCCAAATAATACTCTAATGGGGGAAGCTGTGTGACAGGGAAGTCAATTTGCATCACAATTCAGCCACCTGCAAGAATGGTTTTTGGAAATCTTGGCCCTAAGGCTGTAGGAGATAAAGAATTCTATTAGGGAAGTCATATATTTTGGGCCCCTAATGCAGATCTTGAGCTGGGAACTTGCCCTGATTTCATCATTTTCTTTCTCCAAGTCCTCCAGTGCATTTAGAAGCAACCAACCAAACCACTCCCAGAAGCAAATTTGGTAATAGTCAAGGTTCAATCAGAGACACAAAAACCACTCTGAGCAATTCTAGATCATTATATAATAACAAGGAGTTTTTTTACAGAAATTTGACCTGCTGCAATTGTGGGAGTTTTTGTGTCATTGTCGCAGTTGTATAGGTATGTTGTATACGTGTTATTTATATATGTATTTTACATATAAACATACATACTTGCATATAGAAGATACAGAAAATATATGACATGAGCATAGAAAACATGTACAAATATGTGGATGTATACATAAATATATACACACACAACTACGTAGAAAATCTGTGGCTTCTGAAAAAAGAGCAGACTAAGAGAACCTGAAACTCTCCCACTACAAATTCTGAGAAAAGCTAAATAAAATGTTTAAAAATTCTTTGAAATTTATATCTGAGCCTACAAAAAAAAAAAAAAAAAGGGAAATCCCTAGATCCCAGAAATGAAGAGGGAACTTCATTTATTGAAGTTTATCTGAAAACCAGATCATTTATCTGAAAACCAGATCAGTAAGCTTATAAATGGACATTGGCTGCCCTTGGGGTGCAGAATATGGGTTCCTGCAACCAGGGCCTTGGGCTTGTAGGACTAGAGTATGTGAAATGAGCTAGAGTTTACATGATGTGGAGAGTGAATTTGATGTATCTGCAAAAGCCAGGACATTCAGAGGCTGACGCTGTAATCTCAGGTGAAAAGACAAAGTGGAGAAAATCTACATAGTGGCTAAAGACTCTAAAAGGAAACTTTTCTGTTTCTATATGGTTCTTGGTGAAAAAAAGTCTGACCTGAGAAAATGAAACTACAGACCTATGCCTTGCATAGGCTTGATATCCAAATTTATATTGCCCACATAGTCCAGGAATTCAAAATGTATAATAAATGATGTAAAATTTAGTGATAAATTGTCAAGCAGTGATATAAACAATAACAGCCCAACAAAATGATGACTACTCTAGGGATGTAATTTCAAGGTGGAAGTAAAGTAGAAGGAAATGATGATATGTAGGAGAGTTTACTGATTTAAAAGTTCTAGTGTTCTTCTATCATGTATGAGGAAATTAGAAATATTGGTTAAATTTAGATTTTGTTGATTAATCATGTATGTAGAATTTTAAGAGTAATCCTCAAAATATAGAAATAAAAAAAAAAACAACAACTTCAAAACCAGAAGAAAAGAGGAAGTAGAAAATACTATAAGTCCAGAAGAATTCAAGAAAAGCAAAAGCAGCAATGAAAAGGGTCAATAGGAAGCACAACATAAAATCATGGAAATAGATCCAGCCAAATAGATCAGTAATCGTGATAAATGTAAATGGGCTAAATTCACAAGTTCAAATACAGAGGCTCAGATTATATTTAAAAACCCCCACAATTCTATAATCTAGATATATGATGGCTTCAAAGTACAATGTCACAAAAAGTTGAAAATAAAATGCTGGTGAAAGTGACACCATGAAAACACTAACACAAAGAAAGCTTAATATCAAATAAAGCAGACTTTAAAACACCCCCCCCACACACACATTATCATAAATGAAGGCTATTACAATAAAAAGCAATAGAAAGGAACAATTTTTGAGAAAGGTATTACAACACAGTATCAAAGTATGTAACCCCCAAATTGAAGAGCTCCAAGGAGAAATTGATAAATCAGCAACCACACAGTAGGAAATTTAATCACATATATTGCTTAGAAATTGATAGCTCAAGAAGAAAAAAAAACAAGTTCGGACATAGAAATTTTGACTAATACAATTAGTATAGTAGATCTGATGGATTTTATAAAACCCTATATGCATCAATTAGAAAATATATGTTGATTTTAAGGGCAATTGTAGCATTTACAAAAGTTGATTACTTGGAGTGAAATGATTAGGGGTGGATCTCAGGGATCAGTTGTTTTAAAGTTTCCCAAGAGATTCTAATGTGAGTTGGGATTGAGAAATACTATAAAACAGCAGTTAAAAATGAATGTACCAGGGCGCCTGGGTGGCTCAGTCATTAAGCATCTGCCTTCAGCTCAGGTCATGATCCCAGGGTCCTGGGATCGAGCCCCACATCACGTTCCTGGCTCAGCGGGGAACCTGCTTCTCCCTCTGTCTCTCCCCCTGCTCATTCTCTCTCTCTCTCTCTCTCTCTCCGTCTCAGATGAATAAATAAAATCTTAAAAAAAAAATGAATGTACCAAGTGCTCATCACAATAAATGTACTCTTACCCCCCTTCACCTATTTCACCCATCCCCCCACCTGCCTCCCCTCTGGCAGCCACCAGTTTGTTCTCTATACTTAAGAGTCTGTTTTTTGTCTCTTTTTTTCTTTGTTGATTTGTTTTGATTCTTAAATTCCAGATATGAGTGAAATGATATGGTATTTATCTTTCCCTGAGTATTTCACTTAGCATTATACCCTCTAGATCCATCTATGTTGTTACAAATGACAAGATTTCATTCTTTTCTAATGGTTGAGTAATATCACTTTGTATTTGTATACCACATCTTTATCCATTCCTCTATGGATGAACACTAGGGTTGCTTTCATATTTTGACTATTGTAAATAATGCTGCAATAAAAATAGGGGTGAATATTATCTTCTCGAATTAGTGTTTCTGTTTACTATATTGTACATCTGAAATGAAGATGCAACTCTATGTTAATTATACTGGAATTTTAAAAATAAATAAATAAAAATTTGGACAAAATGAATGCACTAGGGGCGTCTGGGTGGCTCAGTTGGTTAAGCAAATGACTTCAGCTCACGTCATGATCTCAGGATCCTGGGATTGAGCCCCATGTTGGGGTCTGCACTCAGCGGAGAGTCTGGTTGTCCCTCTGCCCCTCTCCCCACTCATGCTCTCTCTCTCTCTCTCAAACAAATGAATAAAATTTGAAAAAAAATGAATACACTATTTTTTCATATACTGATAATGGATACATCTCTTGAAGCTAATGTTAAGAAAAAAAATCCAGTTGTAAAAGGAGCATATACTATATTTATGTCATTTGAAAACACGGAACAATGGTCCTGTTATTTCTAAAAAATAAATAAAACAAATATAGCAAAGTATCAACAGGCAAATCTGGTCATAGGTGTGTGGATAGCTGTTATATGATTTTTGTACTTTTGTATATTTGAAATATTTCATATTTTAAAAATTGAACAAAAAATACATTTATAGATGAATTAGATTTATGTCCATGGGTAATTCAGAGTCAGTTTGTTGACCAGGGAAGAAGATATAACAGATCTTTTTTATAGGATTTTACAGAACGACATGATCTTGATGATTCTACCATGGACCTAGATCTTTCAGGCTCAAAATTTTGATTTGATAGCAAATCAATTCACAGTGCAAAAAGTATTCAGCGACCTAAATATTCCTGCTGTTGGACACCTTCTCAGACTTATAGAATATTGGAAGAAAAGTCCTAAGGGGAAGTTTGTTTAATGCATACCAAAGTACACTAAGTGGAATTGTCTAAACAATGATTTTGTTTCACAGCATCGGGCTCTGATAACACCTGAGGCAACTGTCTCATAGTTGGATTGACCTTGGCAATGTGATTGGAAATTCTCCAAGTCCATTTGCAAAGTTTCTCTCTTGTCTGGACAGAGCTGGATGGGCAGAGTCTACATTTGAGTCTGTGAATGTCATTTTTTAGGTATTCAAGGCTGAACAATACCTCCCCATTCCTTCTACTTCCAAGTATCTTAAGATTGATTAATAGAGGTTCTAGTCTGCAAAGGCTTGAAACATTCTGTCTCCTTGCAGTAACTTTCCACTTCTTAGCTTTGATCAAATTTGGGTTGGTTTCATAATTTTGCTTCTTTTATTTCCAAAGAACTTAAGGGATAACGTTGGACTGTATGTCCTAAGGGATGACACAGTGACCATAGTACTTTCCTGCTTAAAATACTTCCATGGCTCCCTCTTTCCTGGGTTAAGGCTCAAGCTCCCTGCAATGACAGGACCTGGTTCCTGCTTATAGCTACAGTCTTCTCCACTGTCCTTTTTGGTCAAGCACTCTACACTCAGCAATGTTGCACCAACCCTACTTATTGTTTCCCATACACTGTGCTATTTCTCTCCTCTGCCTTGGCTCCACTTGCCTAGAGGGCTAACCCATCCCCTGCTCTCTTCACTTGCTAGATGCTACCTGATGTGCACTACTCGCTTGGATGTTACCTTCACTAGGGAGCCTCTGCTACCCTCCACACCTCCCACCTTGAACTCACCACCCTTCCTCTGGACCCCATAGCCACTTTTGAAGACTTCAATTTTGGCACTTAGCACACAGTGTTAGAAAATTTCTGTGTATGTCTGTCTCCCTAACTGGATTGGTTGCTCCAACAAATGCAAGAATCATGTCATTTTAATTGTCTATCCTGTAATGTCCTTAATGCTGGTCACTGACTATTTCTAACTCTCTACTTCGTGGTAGGATTGTACTTCTGATCCCTCTGAAGCCATGTGACTGGTTCTGGCCAATGATTTATGTGTGAAAGTGATTTGTTTAAGTTCTGGGCCAGAAAAGTGAATTGCCAGTTGGAAACCTTCTAGAATACTCTGGCTGTTCTCTTGGCTGACTGGCAATATACTGGTACTGACTGCTCTGTCAAACTAATCCCAGAGTGAGGATGATGAAGATGGCAAACAGATCCCCAGACAACCTATGGTGCACATTTAGCATGAATATAAAATAAACTTTCTCTGTTTTAAACCACTATGATGCGGGCTTGTGTGGTACCACAATATGAGCAAGTCTATCCTGACTGATCTATATCCCCAGCGTTTGGCAGGGTGTTGGCACCTGTAGGTGCTTAATAAATGTTTACTGAAAAAAACTCAACTACTCTAGGAGAAAATTTAATCAACTAGTGTTTGTGAAACTATCAGGCATCTAGTAGGCACTTATTAAATATTAATTGGATTTAAGGAAGACATCTATATTTTGGGTTTCTTTTTAAATAGTTACTTCAGTTGGGTGTGAGGATAAGTGTCTGCTGGAATGAAAATTAATTACTAAGTTAGAAACCGTCATTGGGAAGAAAAGGAATATCATTTATAGCCAAAGATAAAAAGTGCTTAGGGAACACATTTCACAACTAGAATATGTAATATCCCAAATTAAACAAGCATCCTATTAAAAAAGAGTCAGCATTTGAAATTCTGTCCCAGGTCTCTTGTACTCCTGGCAGAATGTATAATTTGTTTTATAATCATTCATTTAGCCCTTCAGTGCCCTTTCCAGATTCTACAGGTTTTTCTAAAGGTAGAAAAAGACTCATTTATGATCAGCAGTGGGGGACTGGAGGGAAGAGGGGATAAAGCATGGGAAATGTTTATTTTGAATCATTTTCTTGGCTTCTCTCATTGTTGTTGCTGCTTGTGAGAGCAGCATGGCAGCTGAAACTGGATTCTTGATAGCTGAACAAGTAAAATTAATAAATAAGCAGCCACTAATGTTTACTGAGTAGGTGATAATGTCCTAAGAATTCACAGAGTGCAAAAGATAAATAAAATTCCCACAAGAAACTTAGAAAGTGCCTAGATTGACTTTGCACAAGAAGTCACTGTAAAGGTACAAGGGATCTTTATTGATCTGTGCTGGACAAAGACCAGGTGTATGTGTTAGCAGGTGTGAACGTGTATTCTCCTTCTGTGCAAAGCAGAGCGCTTGTATGTGTGAACTAGTGACTTTCACACTGCTTTTCTCCTCCAGGAAGAAGGGCTGCAAGGTCCTGGGAAGACAAGAACGGTGCTCTAAATCTCAGACAGTTCACAGAAAAAGGAAGGAAGATGGTCTTTGAACATAGGAAAATGTTTAAGACCTTACTTTTAATAACAGAAATACACACAAAAACTTCACTGAGATACAATTTTCTTACCTATCAGATTGGCAAAAGTGTAAAAGATTGACAATATATTTTGTTGGTGAGGCTGTGGCGAAATAGGCAAAATCTTATACGTTGCTGGGGGAATGCAAAATGGTACAGATCCCACGGATGGGAATTTGACATATTTAGTAAAATTACATGTGCATTTGCCCTTTGACCTAGTCATCTAACTTCTAGCAACTTATCCTAATAATATGTTGGAAAAGTACAAAAAACACTTTTACATATGACTATACACTGTAGAATTTTTTATAATAGTAAAAGATTGGAAACTAATTGAATAAACTGTGGTACGCCCTCCCAGTGGAACACTATGCAGCTATAAACAGGAAGGTTATCTCTATATACTGCCATGGAGTTATCAGCTCAATAAGATATTTATTAAAAAAAAAATTAAGATGGCAAAGTGTAATAGTAGTCTAACATTTATCTAAGGAAGGGTGATATGAGGTATGTGTGTTTACTTGCTGGTAATTAAAGAACCATAAAATAAATAAAATAATTACTTAAAGGAATAAGAAGGAGGAGTGTAAAGAGGACAGAGATAGAAGTTAGACTTTTCTGAATGTGCTTTGCTTTGTAGACATAACACTGGCACAATGTAAATGTCTTATATAATGATAAAATTAAATCAAAATTTAAGAAGCAATTCCTTAAAATAAGAAAAAAGTTATTTAAAATGATCATATGACTATATTATAGCCCTAGTGTGATAAACTGTGAAGATAAAAAGAACTGCAAAAAAAAAAAACAAACAATAACAACAAACAACTTAATGATGGCACTGTCTGTAGTGCTCCCTGAAATGGTTACATCTATTATAGTATAAAGCAAATAAATGATGATGTTAAAGAGATTAGAAACTAAGATTTGCCACGTAAGAGGAGAAAGGATACAAAATCACAGAAGCAAAGTCTTGTAATCCGAAAGTTGATTTAAAAATAACGATATGAATTTATGATGTGTTAAAAAAATACTTCTTGCCTGGTTCTGTCAACCCAATAGCAGTAAACACCACTTGTGTCCACACTATAGCATCTAAAGAACATTTCCCAGTAAAAGGAACCAGGGCTTTTGGAGAAGTGGATGATCCAGGTCTAAAGGCAGAAAATGGACAAGAAGAGCCTGGTATCTTGTCATATTAGATTGCAGGGAAGTTATCAAAGACTATTAGGCTTGTGTCAAACTTTCTCAGGAGCCAACTAAAGCTAACTGGTCATCTTTGGAGGATGTGAAGGACCAACTCAGTGTCCTGAATTACTCACAAGTAGAAGGAGAAAGTTAAGCATTTATCTTTCCTTTCAGGAGCCAACTCTATCTCAGGGTAGGCAAGTAGTTAATGAGAAGAATTTTCCCTTTATAGGAGTATTCCAGCTAATAAGGACGAATGACAGAACTGGGATAGCACTATTTTACAACTCCTAATGGAAATAATGGATCTAGGTAATAACCATCAATAGCTGCTAATACCACGAAAAGACAGACAACCAGTGGGTGCACTCAACACCCGCTATGAAGTATTCTTGTAAAAAGATTAAATCTGAATCGAACTCAGCTTCCAGGTCGAACATCAATTTACATAGGAAGTTGAATAGACAAAACTGAAACAAAACCGTGAGAATGCAATCAGCCAAATCCAGAAGGTGAGACTCCAAGGTCAAACAAACCAGTTTATTCAACAACTGCGTTAAAAAAAAAAAAAAGACCACGTTTAGTTGAAAATAGCCTTAAGGTCAATATCAAACAGATGCTACTGTCCTCTGTTTAGATCCTGATTTGAACAAATCAAAATAAACATTAAAAATTATGTGCAAATCTAGTTAGTCTTCAAATTTCTCTGGTCATCCTATGAAAGGGAACATGGTCTGGATATATTTGGTGACTTTAAAGAACTATTCATTTTTGGAGATATAACACTGATAATGTGGTTAGGTTTAACACCCTAGTCCCCAAGGTTTTATAAGTTTATATTGAAATCTTTATGGATGAAATGATATGTCTGTGATTTCCCTCAGAATAATCCTAAGTATGAGTATGTTGGAGAGGCAGGGGGCAGTTTGGCAGGGGATGGGGCTATAGATAAAGTAAGAGGGACAATGATTACGGGCTTTTATAGCTGAGTGTCTATGGGTTGTTTGTTATGTTGAGTATTTCTGGATTGTATTTGTTCAAGACAGTGCCTGGCAAATAGTAAGCACTCAGTGGACGGGTCTCTGAGGGGATCTGGGGCTTGGACATTCTGGAGTTCTGGGAGACAGTATAGAATATCTTCCCTTGTGGATCCTAGATAATCCATGTGTGAAAAAACTAGAGGAGACTTTTTTTTCTTAAATCATAGTAACAGACTACCCACATTGTTCTGTATCTTACTTTTTGTCACTTAATAATATCTCTTGGTAATTGTTCCATATCAGTGCCCCCAGAGCTTCCTCATTCTGGGTTTTTTTTTTTTTTCTTGCAACTGTTCTGTTTTCCACTTATGGTTATGCCGTATTATATTTTACCCACTCTTTACTGATATCTGTTCCCATTTGTTTTTTTTTTCATTTTGAGTGCAGTATTTAAGAACTCATTCCAATAGGACGCAGGAAGGGTTTTATTTCCCACAAAGGGCTCCATGGCTCCATAACTTGCTCAGTTGTCAGAAACAAATCAAGATACTTTCTTGACAGTTGTATACCCCCACCCACCCCACCATCAAATGAGTGCACTCCACAACTCTCCCATAAATAACAATTAAATCAACTTATTTTTGAGTAAGCACCTTGGGAGACACACCCCTTGAGTGTGGGTTTAGTTTGGTTTGATTGGGGTGTGTGTCGGGTGGGTGGGGCAGGATGGATAGTTCTTTTTGTCGTTTGTCATGTTTGAATTCAGATCTTCTTCACTAGCGGGGGCCAGAGTCTTCAAGCTTCCAACAGGAGTTTCTAGAGCCCCTGAACCTTCAGAGAATGATATCAAAGCTCTTGGCAGGTGTAAGAGAGTCAAAGGAAGTGCCTTTACATGGGGCTGCTTGGAAATGGGGCAAGTAGCTAGGTAAAAAAAGTGCAAAAGCAGAAAATGGCCCAGGGTATTTTTAAACCTCTCACAAATAGGAGCAAACCCAAATTTAACACTGGCTCGTTGTTTAATGTGGCTTTCTCTTTCACCCACCTTCTCTTCAAAGGGATAGTTTTTTCCTCTCTCTGCTGCAATATACATGGGCTCAGTTAGTAACTACTCAACTCCAACGGGCAAAGCAAGCGAACACTTGTGAGAACTGCACTCAAAAAGCAAAGGAAGCTGAAGTTAAAACCACACCTCCTTCCCCTCCAGTTGACAAAGATAACCTTCCCTGGTCTGGCCTCAACGCTCCAGCAGTAAGCAAGCTGAAGCGAAGAGAAAGCAGAACTGGGGGTCCTCCCCAGCTGCCCAATTCACTTACTCCCCTGTCTCCGGGCCTCTCCAGTTCTCCCCTCCACCCAGAGCGGGCCCGGTGCAGAGACGGCAGGGGAACTTGCAGCACCAGGTCCCTTAAACCTGTTTTTTCTTCTCTCAAAGTAGCTCTTAGAAAGGGTAGTGATAAGAATGCATTCGCATTATGGTATAGAAAAATACCATAGAGGCATCTATAGTATAGATAATTAATGAGCTTTTGTGTATGATTCCTTCTGGGGATACTCTTAACCTTAAGACAAATAGCTCTTCGGGGCATGACAGGCATCAGGGATTCATGAATGGGAGATAGTTTGGGTAGAGGGTGCTCTAGATTCTAAAATAATATGAATGGCTACCTACACATGTATGCAAAAACACAGCAGTCAACAGCCCTAAACACATTTAAAACATGCATAAAACACTCCCTGTTAAGCGACCTGGATTCCTACACTCCTGTGCAGACAGGCAAAGGACCTTGATTTGAGTGAAACTGGCACATAGATGCAATGACCAGGGCCCACGCCATCCGAGCCCATCCATCCCGGGCATGCTGGGTCGCTTTAGCCTCCAAGTCTTGAGATTTGTGTAGTATGAAGTTACATCAAGGTGCTTAGGTCGGAAGCCTGGTGATACTCCTCAACATAAAAATACTCATCCATTTCATTCATTCACTTATTCACATTCAACATTTTGTGTGGCCCGGGAGCATAGGGCGATCTATTTGGATCTGAATCTCTGCCTTGGGTCGGCCACTGTATTCTGGGACCCTCAGTTTGGAACAGAAGCCACAAAGGGTATACTCAGACTCGCCCTGCTGATTAATTCATAAAATAGATAACTCCCTGGCTTTAATCCCTGAAACTAAGTAACTTCAAGGGTTGGAGTGAGAAGGTACTCAAACTGAAAATGTATGCAAAGCAGCATTCATATGAGAAGAACTAGCAGATTACAAGTAAGTAAGTAAACCCACAGGCCCTCTTGTGCATTTTCCTTTGCCCTTGTCTGGGAGCCACTTTCTTGCAGCCTGGCTTTCTGTAGCTGTCAAAACCCCAACCTTAAAACTATTGGTTTAGTGATTAGACTCTGGGTTTTGGGGCCAGGAAGTTAGGTCGGGGAGGGAGGTGGAGTTTTTCTGTGGCTGTCTGAGCAACTGTAGAAGAACTGTTTGATTTTTGCAGGCTTCAGAAATGATAACCACCTCCAGTGGGCCTTTGGTAGGTGATAGGCCATGGTGGCGGTACCTTTCTAACTATCTTTGAAGAATGTGAGACTGGGTCAGCTATTTGACATTCAGAGGGGCAGCTCTGAAAGGACCAAAGCCCACATAAATGTCTGATGCAAAGGAGGGTAACAAAAGGGGTCCAGGCCTTCACATGCTAGCTCCTCCCTAGGCTCTGACAGATTCTGGAAGAGTACTCTAGTGACCTGACTTTAAAGCACTCAGGATCCTTTAAATTCTCACTATGAAGAGCAAGAGACCATAAGAGTTTCAGGAGAAATCTGTGGACAGATGCCAGAATGGATGTCGTTGAATGTCAAGATTGTGACATTAAGGTTAACAGAATTACTCCCTAGCCATTCTGACAGAGGGAAATGCATCCAAGAGAATCCTATTTTCTGAGACCCATTTAAGGAAAACAGTAGATTAAGTCAAATCTCTTCATAAGAAGGTGAGAATAAATGCCGCTCTTTCCTAAAGCCCGATGGTGAACTGACAGGCACTCTCCCCCCACCCGCATTACACAAGAAGCCCAGGGTTAAAACATGAATAAACACAGGGGTCTGTAATTTCCTTGTTTCAGGAGACGATTATGGCGATGTCTCAGAGTGGTAGAGTCAGCATGCAAACAGGAATCATGTCTGGGCAGGATAATCTGGGTGGTAGTTCTGAGAAAAAGACGCACAGGGAAACAGGAAACCTTCCTTCCCAGGAGGAAGAGCTGGGAAGGGCCCATCGGCAGGACTGAGAGGGCTTCTGGGCCCCAGAGAGGAGAACCACACAATAGAATTCCTAGGGCGAAGTTCTTCAGGATTTGGTGAAACAGAGGAAACCCTCCTTTCAATCCTAGCCAAGGAGGGATTTCTGGGGGGAAACCTTGCTCCTCTAGTCACTAAAGGGAGTTAACAGCACAGTCTACATGGGACTGGAAGATAGATCAGGATTCGAAGAAAGAAATTGCAACCCTGAGGATGAAGATAAGGTTCCAGACCAGCTCCATTCAACAGAAATACAATGTGAGCTACATATATACGTTTAAATCATCTAGTGGCCACATTTTAAAAAGTAAGAAGTAGGTAAAATTAATTTTATGAATATATTTTATTTAGCTCAATATATCCAAAATATTACCATTAACACATAACCAATATAAGTAATATTTGAGATATTTTACACTAATTTTAATGTTGGGTTAATTAAAATTAGCTTAAAAAAATTTGGTTCCTCATTTGCACTAACTGCATACATTTCAAGTACTCAATAGCACACGTGATTAGTGGCTATCATGTCGGACAGTGCAGGTCTAGAACAAGGGCCCTCAAATTATGGAACATTTTAGCACTTTAAATTTGGATCCAAAACACTGAATTACATGAATATCTATGTTTTTCCTGAACTTCAGAGCTTATTTTCTCTCGTAAAATTTAGTTGTATATGCTTGAACAACCATGTGTGGGACTGTGGTGTCCGAGGTGGAGAGTCTATCCTTCAGGAGATTTTTAAGAACGTGGGAAAGGGTCAGAAATGTAGCTGTCATTATTAGTCAGGATAGACTAAATGTTGGTGGTTTTACCCAACAAAAGTTGGGTATGCATCCAACCTGGGCTGGTGAAGAGGGGATTTGGAGGGATGTAGAGAGTGCTCTGCAGGCTTGCTTCTGATCCAATCTGAGAGAGTTTGCTGTCTGAAACACTGGTGGTCACCACCGTAGAGGAGAAGAGTACTCTGGACAGGCTCACAACTAAATGATGGACCCAGTAGTGACACGAGTCACTTCCCCTCATTGGCTAGAACCAGTTTCCTGGTCACACCCAATCCCAAAATGACCAGGAAGTGCAATTCTGCAATGTACCCAAAAGTCAAGCAGAGAGGTGGAAAACTTGGTGAACAGGACTTGTGACTATATTCTTGACCTTGGCTTGTTGTTGTGAAGTAAATTCAAATTATATCCAGGGATAGAAAGGAGCTCGATGTTGCGCTTTGTGGAGGGGAAGGCCCAGAAAGACACATTTTCAGGTAGGTGAGGTTCAAATAGGAGACACAGGGGAGCAGTATTCTTTTTCCTTCCTCTGACAAGAAATCAGAGATGCAGCTTCTTAATTGTTCTGGGACAAGAGCAACAATTTCTGTTCAGATACTCGATATGGGCAAGGAACAAAAGTAAACACAAAGGCATTGCCTGTGTTTAGGGAGCAAATTCATCCCAAGCGTTAAACAATAAAAAAATAACCAAGTTCAGATATATTTTCAAAGATAGTGTGCTGACATTAATAAGGGGAAAGGAGATTATTTAAAATGGAAAATATTGCCTTATTTTTGAATCACAGAATCATCATTTTTGCAGCAGGAAATCTTAACCTCATTTTATAGATTGGAAAATCAGGTAAAAGAGGTTAGATGCATTGCATGAGATGAGTGCCTTGTAAGTCATTGGCCTGGTTGCCATTTAGTGCTGAACTCCTAACTCCCTGATTAATGTTTTTTTCTATCTTGGTGACATAATTTACATATTGGCAGAATCGGCGGGTCCTCATTATTTCCTGCCTTTCTCTTCATTTCTAGCTCTGTCTTCACGTCTCAATAGATGGAGATAGATGTGAGCTTCATGAGTTCAAGGACCAAAAATCTCCTACTTTCTTTAACATTTCTCTCTGTAGACAAAAACTAAAGCTCGGGATCAGTTATGGGCCTAATTATATGGTCCCTCTCTACCAACCCCCTGATTCATATGTCAAAGCCAGAACCCCCAGTGTGGCTGTAACTGGAGATGGGGCCTTTAAAGAGATAAATAAGGTCAAATGAGGTCATAAGGGTGGGGCCCTAATCCTGTAGGACTAGTGTCCTTCTAAGAGGAAGGACTCCCTGCACACACAGAGGAACAGCCATATTTAAGTCTCTGGTGTTTTGTTATGACAACCCACGCTGACTAATACGGAGCCCATCCCACAGTTCTCTCCTCTAGTCATACAGAATGTCTTACTAGGGTAGAGTGAGCAGGATATTTCACTGATGTGTTCAATTGCTACCTGATCTCAACCCGGCCTATGTTTGTGGTTGGCACTGTATCGGGCGCTGAAGGGAACACGAAGCACAAGACACTGTCTTCAAAAAGTGTAGAGGTGGAGATAGAGATCACCCCAGGGACAGTCCCTGTGGTCTAAAAACAATACTGTGGGTCCAGAAAAATGAATTCTGACTGGGAAGTTGAGAAGCTTCCATAGAGGAGACAGCAGTGGTTGGGTAGGGCTTCTTCTCTCAGCACTTCCAACCCAAATTGTCCTTTCAATCTGGTTTCTTTGTATGGCATCCACACACACATACCATTTCTCAGTGAAACCAACAGGAGCATATTTATTAAAGAAAAAGAATCTAGCATTTATTAAGCACCAACTATGTATAAAGCGCTTACAGATTTTATTTCACAGAAATCTATAATACCTCAATTTTGTATTTTTTTAAGAGGTTTATTTATTTGGGAGAGAGAGAGAAAGAGCATGGGCAGGGCAGTGCCAGAGGGAGAGGGGGAGAATCTCAAGCAGATTCCCTGCCAAGGGTGGAGCCCATGGTGGGGGGAGGGGGCTCAATTTCACAACCCTGAGATCATGACCTGAGCTAAAATCAAGAGTCACGTGCTTAACTGAATGAGCCACCCAGGTGCCCCAATTTTGTATTTTTATGCCCACTTTGCAGATGAGAAAACAGACTTAAAGTGAATTGCCTAAAGAGGATAAGTTTATTAGTGATAGAGCTGAGATTTGAATCCAGATCCATTGGACGCCAAAAAAACCAGCACATTGCCCCTATAAAGTAAAAGATGTTGCTGCTAAATATGTCATAAATATTTCTCAAAGATCAGTTAATTGGTGGACGTGACATTTCATTTTACCTATAGGTTTATTTATTTATCTTCTCAAATTTAGAAGTTCTTGCCACTGTTGTTTTCCACTGATGTATCCTGAGTGCCTTTATTAGTGCCCGGCACATAGTACTTAATACTTATTGAATAAATAATTGCATTTATTTATTTATTTATTTATTTATTTATTTATTTATTTATTTTATTATGTTATGTTAATCACCATACATTACATCGTTTTTGATGTAGTGTTCCATGATTCATTGTTTGTGTATAACACCCAGTGCTCCATTCAATACGTGCCCTCTTTAATACCCATCACTAGGCTAACCCATCCCCCCACACCCCTTCCCTCTAGAACCCTCAGTTTGTTTCTCAGAGTCCATAGTCTCCCGTGGTTCATCTCCCCCTCCAATTTCCCCCCTTCATTTTTGCCTTCCTTCTATCTTCTTTTTTTTTTAACATGTATTATTTGTTTCAGAGGTACAGGGCTGTGATTCATCAGTTGTTTTTTTTTTTTTTTTAGCTCACACAAAGCCAATATATTAACAGAAAACAGTAATTTGAGGAATCCTGTTCACAGACAGTGACCACGGCGACCCCCCTTCCTGCGGGTGCTATCGGAGGGGATGGGGGTGACATCCTCAATCCACCCGATCTTCATTCCTGAGCGGGCAAGGGCTCTGAGGGCTGACTGGGCCCCAGGTCCAGGGGTCTTGGTTCTATTTCCTCCTATGGCTCGTAGTTTGATGTGGAGGGCAATGATGCCCAGCTCCTTGCACCTCTGGGCTACATCCTGGGCAGCCAACATGGCAGCATAGGGAGAGGACTCATCTCAGTCAGCCTTCACCTTCGTTCCACCAGTCACGCGACAGATGGTTTCCTTGCCAGAAAGATCGGTGACATGGACAAAAGTGTCACTGAAGGATGCAAAGATGTGGCAGACACCAAACACATTCTCTCCTTCAGCTACCTGAGGTCCAAGGCTGATGACCTGTTCTTCCTTCTTTTCCTTTCCTTTGCGAGGTGCCATTTCTGCGTGTCTTCTCCAGCCTCCGCTACCGGAAAAAGCTGTGATTCATCAGTCTTAACACAATTCACAGCGCTCACCATAGCACACACCCTCCCCAATGTCTATCACCCAGCCACCCCATCCCTCCCACCCCCCACCACTCCAGCAACCCTCAGTTTGTTTCCTGAGATTAAGAATTCCTCATATCAGTGAGGTCATATGATACATGTCTTTCTCTGATTGACTTATTTCGCTTAGCATAATACCCTCTAGTTCCATCTTGCCATTTGCAACAACGTGGATGGAAATAATTGCTTTTAGTTCCTTAAAAAGATGTAAAATGTAGCTTTGGGAACAATAAATAAATACTAGTTCAACTGATCCCTCCCTTTACTTGATTGAAACGTAAGGAGGTAAGATCTTGGAAGATTGAGGTTGGTGAAGAGGTTCTTTCAGGCTGTTGAAAGTTTTTGAACTTCTGGAATTTGGGGAGTCACAAAGATTTGAGGAGATAACCAACAGGCACCTGGCAAAGCCAGCCTAGAGATCAAAACAGATCTGTGGGGCTATCTTCTTTTTTTTTTAATATTTATTTATTTAGAGAGAGGGAGAGAGAGCACAGGGGGAGGGGCAGAGGGAGTACGGGAGACAGTCTTAGGCAGACTCCGTGCTGAGCTAGAGCCCCAGGCAGGGCTCGATCTCATGACACTGATATCGTGACCTGAGCCAAAATCAAGAGCCCTTTGCTTAACCAACTGAGCCACCCAGGTGCCCCTGTGGGGCTCTTTTTATAGGAGGCAGCTGAGGTTATGGAAGGACAGAGTTGAGGGAGAGTTGTAAGGTGAGACTGGACATAAAAGTCTAGATTTTCTGACTTCCTGTTATTAGGAGGCAGTTACATCCCCAACTGAACTATTGTGCTTTTATTTCTCTTCAGTGTCAGCCCCAGATCAGTCCCATCTTCTACCTAACATTCTTTTCTTTATGCCCCTGCTGACTCTTTTTGCCTTTTCTGGACTTAACTTCTTTCTGCAACCCCATCCTTCCAATCCAAATTCTGTGAAACTCTTCCTGACTTTGGCTCCAACTGATTTATCTCCTTCTCAGTTTCTGCCGCTTCACTATTAACCTAGTGATCTCTGCCTTTCTGCTTTCATATCCCTACCAATACCAATAGAGTGTTTCTGAGCGCATCTTCTGATAACATCCATTTACTGATTCTTTAAACCACATACATGTAACTGCTCTAAAACATTTTACAGAAATGAGAGAAATGTTAAAAGATGAGATAAAAATGAAATAAACAATATTTTAATATATTATGCTAATTGTAATGTCTTCCTGTTCTCATCAGCAAATACTTCTTCTTTTTTGATAATTTCAAAAATTTGTTGACACCCTGCCAGATCTGAAAAGGTCATCCTTAAGTCTATCTCCTATTGAAGTTGATGAAGAGCTTGTTCCAGAAGAGATGGAAATGTCAGCCCTGCCATTTTCTTGTGGTTAATTTGTGCTAGTTATTAAGATTATTTTCAACCCATGGCTAGTTTACAAAAAGAAAATTTCGTGGCTTTTGTCCACTTCGTGAGAGTTACATTGCCCAGTCTTTACTAACTAGTTGACAAATCCATCCAAGTAGGGACCCAGAAGTCCATTTGTCACAATTATTGGAAAGCAGATCAGCCACTGTCAACTCTTCCTCCTTGTGAGAATTCCATTCTTCCCTCAGGACCATGACTGTGTGGCATCTGGTCTAGGCACAAGATCCTAGGGTCATCCCTCCCTTGCAGTATATGCGACCCCTATTGGGGAACTTGGGCATTTGACTCTTTGTTGGCTTGAATTGTTCTGTTCCTGTGTGCTTCCTCTCTTTAACTTCTCAAATTGTCAGTAACTCCTTGGAGGTTGAGATGACCATGTTGTCGGTCTCTGCTGATGGATTGGTGACCCTGCATTAACTCTTTCCTTCTTTATCTGTGTCACCTTTTTCATGAAGCTTGAGTCAATAATCCTAAGATGATTCGAGTGGCTAGCATTTCTAGTGTGATACATGTGAACAAAACCACAAGAATCAAGTCAAGTTCCTACACCAACATCTATTGTTTCTCTCTGAATTCTTCAATTTATATCTCTTTTCAAGGAAGGTACTCCCCCTTAAAGCCTTGCAAGATCCTCACTTTATTGCTTTTAATTAGAATGTTCTATTCTTATACTCTGTCAATCTCCCTTTCTCTCTTCTCCCCCTCTACTTCTAGCTCTTTCTGCGGTACAGAATTATCTTACCTGATGAAGTTTACAAAAAAAAAAAAAAATGCAAAACAACCTGGGAAATTACATTTTGTTTAGCTTCCCTCCCCAAAATAGCAATTCAGAAATAGCATTTTCTATGCAATCTGTTTATAAGTAGCTCTCCTTGGCCCGAGTCTCAGCCTTTGTGCCTAACTGAGTGCTTTCATGTCTGGTGTGGTGATTGAAGGCAGACTCACCTAAGTTCATCACTGTGTGCAGTAAAACCATAGACAATGACTGACAGTGGTTAAAAGACCCCTTACTGTGGTGACATGGGGTCTTGTCTTGGCTCTTTCCATTCATAATGGTAGATAAGTCACTTCACTCGTCTGTGTATTTCAACATAGACAAAATTCCTACTCCCTTCATAAGCTTGTTTTGAGGATTGTTCAGCAATGGTATGGTAAACATACTTTGAAAAAGTATAAGGTATACATTTGTATACAAGTATACATTGGTCCAAAACCCTAAAATGTAAAATACCAAGACTGAACCCCAATGGTAACTGTGGCCTTTGAGTGAGAATCATCGATTGTAACACCTGTATCAGTCAGGTGGGGGATGCTGAAAATGGGGGGACTCTGCATGTGTGGGGGAGGGATATATGGGATAGCTCTGTACTTTCCTCTCAATTTTGTGGTGAACCTAAAAGTGCTCTAAAAAAGAAAGTCTATTTAAAAAAAGTATCAGGTATAATACAAATGCAGGACGTCATAAGACATTTTTTATCTGCTGCAAATATTCTCCATTCTTCTGCTCTTATAACCCTAGGGAATAGGCAGTACTTAAGTTTCTTCCCAGGAAGAAGTGAGATGAAGGGGAAATTGTTTCTTTTTAAATTGGCGTTTAGAGATGATTTAATGCACAGGAGTATCAGTGGTGGTGCAGAGTGACATTTTAGACTGGATTGAGGATGGTAGGGGTAAGACTGGAGACAGGAGCTCCCTTGGTCTTTGTTTTCTTATTTATTCTTCACCTATGAGCCCATTCTTTCACAGCTTCCATGTGGTCCCTTACACAGCATACTGGCAGCCTGGGCTAAGGAAATGGTACTGTATCATACTACACATGTGCATGACTCTTTATTCATTGGTTAATTCAGCAGTATTTGCTAAATTCTTATCATGTGTTAGAAATTACTTAAGGTGCTTGGGAGAAAAATACCCATATATATATAAGAGAAATTCCCTGTCTTCAAGGAGCCCCAGTTCATGACTTTTGTAGCCTTTCAAATATAGTACATACACTAGATTATTTTCTTCTCAATGCTAGACTTCTGCAGAAGTCAAGTTATCAGGTTGAATGTTATAGTTGAGGTGTGGGTTGTAGCATGTATGAAGGAGTTAACTTTATCCAGAGGAAATAAGCTTCTTGCAAATTGCCCCAGTTTTCATTCACTCTTTGCCTTTCATGGTGCCCACATCAACCTAGCTCAGCACCTTCCCCAAGAAATCCCCATTGCGTCCCTAAGTTAGGAAGCAATCAGCATGTACACTCACTTAAGACAGGCGATGTCTTTCTAGGTTGAGGCTATGAAGTGGGTGGGGGGCTGCTTGAGGATCTTCGACTTGTGCTTTTTAGTAGGAAATTACTTATATTCCGTAGAGTTATAAAGTATGGCATGTGTATTTTCAAAGCACTTGCCTAGTACTGAAACAACCTTATGACAGGGGCAGGGTCATTATTATGCTTCTTTTTTACCATGGAGAAATTGAGGCCTAGATGAAGTAAATGATTATCCATTGTCTGAAACTCCTAAGTTGTAGAGGTAAGACTAACATTCTTCCATAGAGGTTATTCTGGAATAAAAGTCTGCTTCTCATCATGTGTTGCCTGTATATTTCATGCTACATCATCCATGTCATCTCATGTCATGACATGTCAGGCTAGTTCATTTCTTCTCATTTTTTTTAAAGATTTTATTTATTTATTTGAGAGAGAGAGAGAATGAGAGATAGAAAGCACGAGAGGGAAGAGGGTCAGAGGGAGAAGCAGACTCCCCGCTGAGCAGGGAGCCCGATGCGGGACTCGATCCCGGGACTCCAGGATCATGACCTGAGCTGAAGGCAGTCGCTTAACCAACTGAGCCACCCAGGCGCCCCATTTCTTCTCATTTTTAAAATTCGCAAGTATTTATAGAGCACCATTTTATGCAAGGCAGTGTTTTAATGGAGAGATGGACGTGGTATGTTCCTTTTGTTCAAAGAACTTGCAATCTGTTGTCTGTGTTTCTACTGATGCTCCCAACTCTGATGTGCCTTCAGCAAAGGCACCGACTCCTGATGGCACAACTGGGGATACTGACATGTTGGAGAACCCCAAGCTCAGCAGCAAATATCATGATGAGCGTCCCATGGCAACGGGACCTGCCGTGGTGACAGCAAGTGTCTAGAAGGGATAGCATTGGCAAAGCACCATGCTTTGCTTATATCTTCTGAGCCTGGTTCTCATCCTTTCTGTCAATTCTCTGATGTACCCAATATCTTTCCAAAAATTTATTACTCTTGTTAAGTTAGCATCAGTTTCTGTTGAGTGTAACCAAGAACCCTGATACATTTTTCAAAGAAATTATATATATATATAATTGTATATAACACACACATATTCATATGTGTTTAGAAATATATATGTAAAAATACTATATTCTAAAGAAAGATTCTACTATAAGTCTGTAAAGTCCCGATTTCCATGGCCACTCACCCTAGAATGGGCCACCATTCCATGCTATTGCCCCTAGTCTTTAGCACTGCTCTCCTTGTCCTCTGCCCCTGCCTGATCTCAGAGTCTTACATCCCCACACTCAGTGCAGACTCAGTTTGCAGGGGCAAGGTAGAGAGAGAAATGCTACTGAAGGCAGCAACTGATACCACATGAGCTCTGTCCCTCTTCTGGAAGCAAACAATTGCCAATTTAAATTGTTCTAAAACTGAGCCACTGGGTAGAGATCCATTATATCTATTACCAGTATATCTGGCTAGAATGTGTCTATTTTACGAAAAGAGTTCCAGGGCCATTGTGAAAGGAAAAGTTTGTAGTCAGTCTGGGACAAGATTTTGACAAGAGACTGTCTTAGAAAACCACATAATGGGGTAGACATGCAGCGCTTGCTAGAGACAAATCAGAGTGCATTACCCGTAACAGAAAACGGCCCCAGACTTGAAATCTGAAAATTCTGGAATTTTCTATGGACCCTAGATTCATCCACTGACATCTATAGGTCTTGGAATAGGCACCATTAATTTCATGTCCCACACAAGGCCTGTTCACACATCCAGAACTTTTGACTGAATCAATAGGCAAAACTGGTTTTAACTGAAGTTTCTACAGAATCTTGTTATACTCTTTATAACAGGAGGGGTTCTTGCTCATGGCTGCACATCAGAAACAGTGAGGGAGCTTTTCTAAGAACTGATGCCCAGATGTAGAGATTCTGATATAATTGGTATTAGTTGGGTGGGGGAAGATTTTTTTTTTTAAGACTTCCCCAGGGGATTCTAACGTGAGACCAGGTTGGGTGCCCCTGATATATAAGAACAAAAACATTAACAACAGCAAATTGTTGATTTGGTCAAACCTTAAAGCAAGGAGGAGAAAATGGGAGATCTTAGGGAAGGAATTTAAAACAGAACAACCCTTCAAAATAGAGTCTTTGTAAATCATGACTCTCCTGTTAGAGGCATGGCAAGAGCCAGTAGCTAAAATCACTGACTTCCTCCGTTCTACAGATAAGAAACAGCTTTGCTTTCTTGTACTTCCCAAAGTGTCCAGCATGAAGCTGTGCTCAGAGAGCTACGTAGCTAACGTCAATACTTTGCATTTTCTCATTCATCGATCCCTCTGCTTCTAGCATTCTTTTCCATTCACTTATGGAGCACACTCACCTTCTTATTCCTCAGTGGGCTTTATCTGCAGGTGGACAGACAGCTTAGGGTAAATAAATTCAAATCAAATAGCTTTGGGAAATCCTGGAGATCTTCAGATGTGTTGAATTTAGGGCTATGGTTCTCTTCCCTCAAGGAACCCACCATAAGGGCAATGCTGGCCAGTACATCTAGACAGTTGGGTTTTTGGGGGGAGGGGTGTTTTGTTTTGTTTTGTTTTTCTCTTCTATTTTTAGTGGGGGGGGTGGGGGGTGGGAAGGACACCAGAGCTCTGGATGAATGCTTATAGCCCCATGGTTTGCCTAAATATGTATGCGCACACATGAACATTTCAAATGTTCGTGAATTCCCATCAAAGAACAGAACTATTTAAAAATTGTAATGCTCTCCATTGACACCTCCAGCTGAAGAGCAATTTTATGGCATAATTATAATGCATTGCATAATTTGGAAAAGCTTTTGTTCTCATTGTGATTATCTTCGGAGAGCTCCTTTTTCACCTCCCCCTTTCCACATTGACTGAAGTAAGAATATCCGACCCTTAAAGGCTGTTTTTCCTTCACAGAATAAAAGTGATGCTTTAAGATGAAGTGCATAAGAAGTGATGGGTGGGAGAGAAATTTTGGTACGTGACTCACCTCTTTCTTGCGAAGGTAATTTTTACTGTTCTTAAAAACTTTTTCTCCTAGGATTTCATTGGGGTGGAGGGGAAAGGGACCTGTGGAACAGAATTGTAGGTATCACCTCCCTGCAAGAGCTTAAAGTTACTAATTTGTTCATATTCTTGACGAGGAGAGGCCTCAGTTTGCTCATCTTTAAAATGAGGAAGCTAGACAAGATGACCCTTAAAATTAACTCCTAAATACTAGAATTCTATTTGTTCTCTTCTACTCTGTAATTCTATTTATTTAATTCTACTCTGTTCTGTATTCTGGGAATATAATATGGGAGGGAGCTAAGAAAAAGATTAGAAACAAACATCAGATCAACTCTTTACAGACCTCCAGAAAATGGAACATTCTGGGTCACTTTGAATTTGTTTTTCTAATGGGATAAAGGATTTTAGAATGGTAATATTTCCAAGTCCCACAGAAAATGCTGCTGATTTTGCTCTAAATGAGAGTGCCCAATTTTACTATTGGGCCATAACCAAGAGCCATTAAAAGGGAAATAAGAGTAAATAAGAGTAAAGACTTCAAAAATATACTGTCAGGCATGAGGCACCCTATATTGGGATTGTTTAGCAGGAATAATATAAAAAGAACACTTGAAGCTTCTCTTTTTCTTACTAAGTACTGAATTTTGAAGGAGTTACTGCCTCCCCCCCCCGCCCCGCCGGCCATACCTAGCATACCTAGAAGGTCATCATAGGGGGATGATAAAAACATGAAAAATACTAGGAATATCAGGGCCCACCACTGCCCATTATAAATCATCAAGGCAATACCCACATACGGTGAAATATCGATTGGTACAGCAAAATTCAAAATGACAATCATCAATTTTTATTTGATTCCTTTCTTCTCCTAGTCCCCTTCTTACAACGATTGATAATTTTAGCTGTCCTGGTAGTTACCTCTATAACTAAATCATATGCTAGTGGTTTTGTTTCCTGATTTCTTCACTTTGGACAATATCTGTTGTCTTCTTTCTATGAAGGGTAAGGATCAGATCGTTCCTACTGTCTCCCCACTCCCTATGACTTTTCCAATTTTGTATACTAATGCTATTGATTTTTTTGTTCTTCTCTTCATTACTTTTGGAACTTTAAATACTGTGATTTTCTCTTCATTTCATGTGCTATAAAGCCATGGACTTCTTAAATGTTCTCACTCTATCAAATTTTCTGCCAATCCCTGTACAGAATTTACTGGCTTGCTCTTCTGCTGTTAATCCTCACCCACCATTTCCTCCAATACACTATTTTAAAATGTTCTCATCCTTGACCTTAACTAAAATGTTAAGAGATGGCTATTCTTTAATCGTTTTTACCCCATGCATGCACAACACTAATATTACTTGTTATGTATGGACTTGCTAATATCCTTTACGATGTAATCTGTGCTGGTCCTAACTTCCTACCTATCCTGATCAATTAATTGAAGGCCGATATGATTGTCATTCCTTATCTGCCCACAGAAACTCATGCAGACAGAACTCTGCGCTCAGTACATGCTACTGAATGCGCTCAGTACATGCTACTGAATAAAATAACTAAAGAGACACATTCCCACCTCCCAAATTACTGTTGACAATTTGAAGTGTCAGTCCTAAGTCACAGTTTTAGAAGAAAATGAGGTTCTTTCTAGCCTAGGAGAGCACTTCTGTTCACCTTGAGAGAGGGTTAATTAACTGATTTCTAGTGTCTCCACCATCCCTTGAGAGTTAACACCTTTCTTGGCAGTCAACCAAATAGATTGGCATTAAGCCTTGCAAGGATTAAATAAAGGCCAGGTATTTTCCACACATTGCTTTTTGGATGTGGATTTGTCTTTTGTGCCGTCGGTCCAGCACAAGTTCTGATGGTTCTTGATTCCTGATCCATCTTTTGATCCAGGTAGACGAAAGTGAGGTACACAGACTGGAGGGGATATTGTCAGAGGAGAGGGAAAATGACTGTCTAACCCTGCTGTGGTTCTCTCCTTGCCATGGTAAGATGGAGGGGAGGAAACTGGAGATACTGGAAGATTAGGGATCTCCTGGGATGCATATGAAAGCTTTTAATCTCCCTATTAATTAGCTCTTACCTTTTGATAAGGTTTGTTATGAAGAAATGAAAGTACTACAGAGTCTCCAATGCCTTTTTAAAATCATCAAATCAAGATTAAATTCTATATAATCCCAAGTCTTTGAACAGTGGCAATCTATGTGGAAAAGAGAAAGCATCCCATTTCCTGACTATGGCGGGTCATAAACTTTACTTATAAACTCTGAAAGGTGTTTCTCCTCCACCTTATACGTGTAATCTGCTCTTTGCAGGCTAGCTGTGTGATGAAGATCCACCACTGCTCTATGGTGACCGCAGCTCAACACCCTTACGGGTGAGGCCTTGCTCTGGCACACCCTTTGATCCTGTCCGCAGTTTAGATGGGGGGTGAGCGTGGGCAGGCGGCTCACAGGGGAGTTTACATTTCATGGTAATACAGGAGCCCCTTGCTTGCCCTCCCCACCTTAACCGAAAGCAATTCCCAAGCCCTGACTGAATGGAATTTTATGGGGCGAATAGATATGGGCTCTATGTACTATTTTAAAGTTTCTAGGGGGTGGCGGTAAAAGCAGGGGCCTGTTTAGGGCTTAGCCAGTGTGACCACAACTATCCAAAGGGACCCAGGTGGTTCTCTCCAGCAGAAAGGGGCTTCTGAAAATGCCTGCAGTATTGTTCCAGAGCCCATGAACTGCCCTATTCCAAAACATTTTCTGGTAAGCGTCAGAGAAAGTGTTATGTGGGAGGCGACATGCTACAGCCTTACTATTGCCTCCGGAAAGCCAAGCACAAGCTCCCTCAATAACGAAGAGCCCGTCTTCAGTGATGGCGGCAGGAGAAGAGTTTCTAACCCATTGTAATACAGAATCGCAGAGATGGAAATTGGTATTTATTGGCTTCTAATTTGCTGTCTGTCTGCCTTAATATTTATCTGAACCACAAACACGACAGAGGAAGAGCGGGGCTTTCCAAAGGCTGTTTGGCTTTTCCCCCTCAAACCCCGTCGTTGCCTTCACGACAAGGATGAGGCCATTTTCCTCAGAGCAGCCCGTCTGTCTTTCCTCCAGGCTGCTGTGAAAGGGGTCACAGGGAGGGTGGTTAACAGATCAATGCCTTTGGCTGCACACTCTCTTTTCCCACAGTGATTGCCCAGGATGCCTTAAAAATAATCCCGTCTTTTCCACATGGAGGGGCTTTGCAGGTCTGGAGTCCTTAAAGCCAATTTTCATTTTTAATCTGGTTGGAGCCCATCTCATTAATCAGTCAAGGCCTCCTTTTCACACTTGCCTTGGGACACAAAGGGAACCCGGTTATGAGCTGTTAATTAGCTATTAGGGGACTGGGAAACTTCCAATGGGTCATTATTCACACCGTTTGAGGCTAATACTTATTTAATTAGAACTATTCCTTTCCTGTCGTAAATCCCTAGTTAAAATAAATTTAGCTCAAAACGTCAGCTCAGCTTAAAAAGAAACTGGTGGCTAATTCAAATTCTGACTTTTTATGGGACAAACCCTTGAACAACTGCTGTCCTGCCAAGCCACGCACAGTGACTTGGCAGGTTCCGTCAGAACTCACACTTAGGGGACGTGATGTGTACGTGTGTAGATGGAGAAGGCTTGGTGAGGCCAAGAAAGTGGGCTCCCCTTGGTTGGGGAACACTCCCCTGTATGTCTTCTGTAGTGTTTTGAAAACTTTGATAAGAACCCAAGATCTGCTTATGGTAGAGGAGAAGGGAGGGGAAGGGGGTAGAACAGCACCATCCTTCCTCACAGACATTCGCAGGCTATGCATACACAGCCTCCTATAAAGTCACACATTCACATTCTGAGAACCAGGATTAGCTGAGGCACTCAGGGAGTAGTGTCCTGAGTAATGCAATTTCTAGATAAACAAGGGTTCAGCAGAAAGTCTTTTGTTTCTGTTACTGAGGCTTGTGAAAAAGGAGCTTCTCTATTTTCCTATCCTTTCAGTCATTTCTTGCTGTACAACAAACTGCCACACGACTCAGCGGCTTAAAACAACAACCATTTTATTTGTGAGTCATGAACTTGGTAGGGCTCAACCGGGTGTTTATTTAGATCTATATGGTGTCTGATGGGGTTCACTTGGCTGTATTGGAAAAGGCTTTACCACCCGTCTGGCACTTGGGTGCTGCTCCATAGGGTGTCTCTTGTCTCTCTCACTCTCACTATGACTGGCTGGGGCTTCTTCATAGCCTGGTAGTCAGAGGGTGGCTGGGCTCTGAGGAAACAGTGTCCCATGTGGCATGGTGGCAGCTGTAAAAATCTTAAGGTCCAGGGCTGACAGCTACCCAGGATCACTCCACTGCATTTTGTTGGTCAAAAGGCCCCACGGCCAGCCCAGACTCCAGAGAAGGGGAAACTGACTCGGTCTCTCAATGACCTCCCAATGACAAAGAATGTGTAGCCGTCTTTAATGCACCTCACAAAACCTGCCACCTTCAAAACCCGACTTTTGTCTGTTGACTGAGGATTATGTGGTGTCTCTTGACCATCATGCAAGATGTGAATGGTGAGTGCACCGTTACGTGGGTGTAGGAGATGTGACAAATCCCAGCCTCAGTTAAAGTTGCTCTCGGCTGTGAAGAATCAAAAACTTCAATCTGCTAAGGCCATATGAAAACGTGTTTGCTTCTTAGGCAGGAAGTCCAGAGGTGGAGGGCTGCCTTCAGGGTTGGTGGATCCAGTACCTTAGTGATGTCATTATTCTTGTCCCTCTTCTGTGACATTTGCAGTGTTGGCTTTGTTCTAACTCCTCTTCTTACGGCAGGAAGTCTGCCAGTAGTAACTGTGGCTGCTGGCTTCCTTGTTCACATTCGGTGGGTGAGAGAGTCACTATTTGTGGTTCTTTCTTAAGAGCAAGAAAGTTTTCAGAAGATCCCCATCACATCTCTCTCCATGTCTTATTGGCCAGAGTTGGGTCACTATGCCCATTTCTGCATCAGTCGCTGACAAGAGGAATTGGGTCATTCCTTCCAGACTGTCCCATCACTGACCTGAGGGTGGGAGCCGCGTCCCCAAGAGACGTGAGCTACGTGGAATGGAAAGTGAAGTTGGGATTTTATTAGGAAGAAGGAAGATGTCAAAAGATCTTTGGATAGGCAGCCAAGAATGTCATTGCATTGCTTTAAAAATAAATTCATGGCATCTATTTATTTTCTTAAGCTAGAAAATGCTTTTTTTTAAAAAAAATTATGGATTGAGTTTAGGGAGAAATTATTGTAGAATGGGCAACATTAGGAGACACACCTAGTTAGAATTCTGTTTCTGTACTGAGTGATCTCTCTAAGTCTCGGTTTTCTCTCCCTAAAGTTAAGAGAAGAGGACATGATTCTCAGGTTTGGGATTTCAAAGTGATAATATGCAGGATGCCAGGAGACAAAGTAAATAGCCCTGTGCTGGAGAGTGCATGCATGGAGGGTCCCTCTGAGAGGGGAGTGGGGATTTCTGAAGGACTAAGGATAGGGGGAACGCAGAGCACAGCAACTCTTCAAGGCAGAGTATCAACACACCTGAAAGCCCAGAAGGTAAGCTTTTGCAGCTAGAACCATCTGGAAAGGCGAGAGATGGTGGCATAGAGCTGGGGCAGATTCCTTTTGGGCGTTTCATCCCCCACAGCATGTTTTTAGAAGTGAAATCAGGTTACAAAGAGCACCAAGACAGCTTGAAAAGGAAAGTCGTAAAAGGACAGGCTACCGCTCGGGGACATGAGGTGTACTGTGTGCTTATCGGGCAAGGGGGTATGGGAGAGTGGGCCCACCTACTTGGCCTTGACGGATGGCCGGTTAGGTAATTAGCTGTTGGCCTCACTTCTTTCATGCCTCCTGCCTGGGTCACGGTTCAGCCAGGGACCCAGTGGGGACACCCCACATCCCAAACCAGGCTCAGGCCCCACTCACCCCACCCGAAGGGTGACTGTAGACCCTTCTGGCTCTCCTACCAACAAAGCTCGGTTGTTGTTTCCCACTCTCTTGACCACCCCCCTCGCAATGCTAGCAGGGCCTTTCCACTCTATAAATGCACTTCAAAATTAAAGTAAGAGATTCTCAGGGAGGAGAAGTTTCCATCCAGGTATCGCTCAATCAGGATGGGTTTTTTTTCATGTTTGTTATCTCTAGCCAACATGTCGATGCATTTGATGCCTTAAGATGTAAAATTACAAGGTAAGATCTTCTTCAAAGGTGAAAAACAAGCCCCAGATGTTTCCAACAGCAAGAGCCACAAAATGCTTTGAAAAATCTCCTCTAACTTTGTTTGATTCTAGCCAAGACAACCTAGCAAAATAACGTAAAATAAACACATTCACTTTAAAGAGTAGATTTTAATGTGGCACAAAGCTTCAGATTTCCAATATTTGAGACAAGTTTTCTTGTGTTTCAGGGGTGATGTTAAACGTAAAATGAATGCCAGAGGCTAGCTAAGTGACAACAGAAGACAGAACTCTTCATGCTGTTTATGTCAGGAAGCAGCAAGGCATCTCTGGGCACCATGTCCTTTCCGTCCTACACAAAAGCTGTAAGTGAGGGACCAATACCCCATTTCACAGATAAGGAAGTGGCTTCAGGGAGTCACGGTCACGCATGTAGTCACAGACCAAGTCAATTCCAGTCCCTCGTGTGTTACAAAAGCTTCCTGCTGATACAGTTCCCTTTCTGGATCCTGTTTAGCTCCTTGCCAAAGGTAAGTTAAGCATGCATTGGGAAATGTGGGCTCTGGCCCTAGCTCTGCCCCTCATTGACAGGGAGGCCCTGGAGAAGCCCCTTGCCCCCGAGGGCTCCAATGGTCTCAGATTCTGCTCTCAGAGACCATGTGAAAAGCCCTGGGACAGCCCGGTTGTGTTAGCTGTCTTCCATGCCCATCTGCTTGCTGATTGAGCCCTTTCCTGCCTCTTAGCTCTCCTGAGGGGTGTGGCTGGGGCAGAGTCTCATGCAAATGTCGTGGGAAGAAGGAACCATTACAAGAATCGAATCTGTCTTGGCCGAGAGAGCCACCTTTGACCCAGCCTTCTTGGAATGAGGCACTGGAAGCCCTTCTCTCAGTAAATAGCTTGGGCCTGCAACATAGGAGGCCTTTCTGCTTTGCCCCTAAAGATCCCATTGTCAACTGTCTAGATTGAAAAATAAATGGAGGTTTTTGCTGAGTCAGTATCATGGATCTCTGAGAGAGATTTTGCCATGCTTACAAGGCAATATATAAAATAAGGTTACAGGGGCACACCCTGGCTATTTACAAACTGCGGGAGGTGCGGTCAGGGAGGGAAGGGGGTGAGATTCACTGGCTGGCTTCTCTGAGACAGTGGTTTTGGGAGAAAGGGGAGGCAGTTCCAGGCATGGCAGAAATACTGATGGATTCGAGCTGAAAAGTAGGTGGAAGAGGGAAAGCGCAAAGAGCAAGCTACAGGGACAAGGAAGGTGCTCGTTGGAACAGGTTGCAGACAGGGATAAGAGGTCAGCTCCAGGATGACCCACTTAATTCCTCTGCTTGCCTTTTTCTTCCGAGGACAGTTGCCTGGGATGGAGACTGCATCCAGGTATCCAAGGCAGGTGGCGGGACTTCGGGTAACTTCACGCTGGAAGACGGAGGAGGACAGGTGCGTGCAGATGTAGACCAATTCAGGAGATGTTCGGCTACCTGAAGGACAGCCACTTCTCCCTATAAATGATGCCTCTCTTCTCATTACCTCCTCTTCTGTATTTATCCAACTCACTGAGGGCAGCTCACGAAGGAGCTGCAGTGCTCTGGTTTTTAATTTTAGTTGCAAGCAGGACCTCGAAGGAGGCTCGGGCAAACGCTTTGGTGGCCTTGGCCCGTGTGGATGATGCATTCCTGTTTGAGAGGGATGAAGACCTCCTACTGCCTGTGGCTAGCCAGCAGGATCTTTGGGGACCAAGGCAGGGAAGGACTCTTTCTTGGGGAGAATGCTTTGAAAATAAGAACACAAAATCCACCCTGGGTCTTGAACACTTGGGCTTAGTTTTCATGGCCACAGCTCTTTCTGAGATACTTGGAGTGAAACCCACATGACATTGTTGCCAAACACGCTATCGCAAACCACATGGACCAACTAGAATACAGTGCAGGTGGAGCCCAGCTTTGTGTGAATAAAAAACCACAAGTCATAGGAAGATGGCCTCTCCCACCTCATGGGGAATTTCCTTTAAGAGTGTCCATGATACACTGCACCAAAAACTAATGATGTAATATATGGTGATTAACATAACAATAAAAAAATTAAAAAAAAAAAAAGAGTGTCCATGATATAAGGCCAGTAGCTTCCTTCTGAACAGTCCCTGTGATGAGAAACTCAACGATGCTTCAGGGTGCCCCAATGACCTGTTGAAAGATGTTCCTCTTTATACAGAGCCGAAGAGCGCCTCCCAGTAATTTCCACCCACAGGTTCTAATTCTGGAACCACACGCACAAAATCTATTTCCTCTTTCAGATGACAGCCCTCTAATATTGTGTGACCATTTTCTTGCCTCTTATTTTCTTTTCTCTTCTTTCTTGGGTCTGAATGTCTAGGTCTGGGTTCTCTCAGCTGCTACTCACTGACTTCCGGACCCTTCTTCTGGAAGCACCCTAGGCTGTCAGCGTCCCTTGTCCTCGACAAATAACTAGCCTACCGGCCCAGGGGCTGTGATCTCCCTTGAGCCGGGCACTGAGCTGCTGTTATGGCTTGTCGACCCCAGAAGAAGATGTTCAATGACAGAAGCTGGACACTAATGATTAGACAGTAGGATTCCACGTATGTGGGAGTCCAAGAATAAGCAAAACAGATCCATGATGAACATCAGAAAGTGGTTCCTCTGGCTAGAGGGGGAAGAGGCACAAAGGAACTCACCGGGGTGATGGAAAGGTTCCTTGTTTTGTTTGGGGTGGTGGCTCGTGGGTGTACAGCTGTCAAAACTCATCAAACTCATCACTGATCTGTGTGTTTTATGGTAAGTTATACCTCAAGATAAAGAAAACGTGTATTTTTCATACAGCAAACCACCTTTCTTTCCCCTCGAATTCACTTGTCACTTGTTCAGCTTGAGGTATTTTATAAGACAACGAAAGTGTCCCGAATGTGTTTCAAGAGCAACTGTCGGCTTTTCTATTGTTAGTCAATTAAGTGTGCACAAATTTGCCTTCAACATTTGATTTGGCTTTTGTGTATTGAAAGAGGAAAAAAAACCCCTCACGCACAAGTAATATTTTAATGCCAATTACCTTCATAAAAACCAATTGCTCATTGGTATTTTCTTAAAATGTAAGGATTATAAAGAGATCAGCAAAATATCTCTATTGAGCTGAAATAAGACTTATGTGCCCCTTGCAATGGGGCAAGCAGTACCTCTGGAACAAATGTGAATTAAATAAAAGCTAATGATAATTGCAAAATTTCTTTATAGGTGCTGCAGGGCAAAGAGTAGGTCTTTTTAAAAAGCAAATATTCTGAGACTTTTCCTTCTACGATTTCCGATGCTCAGAATTTGAACATTAGCTCAACCCACCAAAGCAGCAAGAAACTGAGATTTTCCAGAGATCAGAAAGAACTCTCTCTTCGGTGAATAATTGGGACTGTTTTCAAAGTTATCCAAAATCGGATACAAAAAAGTCAAGGAAGTCCCATAACCCCAGTCTTACCATGAAGAAAACATCAGACAAATTTCAATAGAGAAGCATCCTAGGATATATCTGCCCAATACTCCTCAAAACTATCAAGGGTCATCAAAACCAAGGAAAGTCTAAGAAACTGCACACTCAAGACATGGCAGCTGAATGTAAGGCGGTATGCTGGATGGGATTCTGGAACTGAGCAAAGGCATTAGGGAAAAACTAAGAAGACCTGAATAAAACACGAACTTTAGCTAATAATAATGTACAAATATTGGTTCATTAATTATAATACATGTGCCATACTAACCCTAGATGTTAATAATAGGGGACACTGGGTGAGAGGTATATGGGAAGGCTTCAGTGCTATTTTCTCAAGTTTTCTGTAAATCTAAAATTAAGTCTAGGGGTGCCTGGGTGGTTCAGTTGGTTAAGCATCTGCCTTCAGCTCAGGTCCTGATCTCAGGGTCCTGGGATCGAGCCTGTTCAGCGGGGGGCCTGCTTCTCCATCTCCTTCATTGCTCTCTCTCTCTCTCTCTCAAATAAATAAATAAAGTCTTAAGAAAATTAAGTCTAAAAAAAATAGGCTACTAAACGGTTTGCATAGCATGGAAAGAAGTCCAGAAGGTTACATACCAAAATATTGTCAGAAAAATAAAAAGTTTTCAGAGGTTATATATCTTCACGATAAAAGACTTTTTAAATAAATGGAAAAAAGAAGCCATGGAAGGAAGTACCCACAACCTGAACCCTTTGCAAAATCTGGGTTTGGGGGTGAGCAGTGTCAGCCCCTGATCACGTGCTCTGACTACGCTAGGTGTACCGTCTGATGATTATGAGACTGAGTTTTGATCCCCAAATCACATGCTCCAGATTATGGCCAACATTTGGTAATGTCAGTCTTTTTGGTTAATAGCCATGTTAGTGGGTCAGAAATGATTTCTTGCTGTGATCTTTTTTTAAAAAAGATTTTATTTATTTTTCGACAGAGAGAGACACAGTGAGAGAGGGAACACGAGCACGGGGAGTGGGAGAGGGAGAAGCAGGCCTCCCACCGGAGGGAGCCCGATGCGGGGCTCGATCCCAGGACCCTGGGATCATGACCTGAGCCGAAGGCAGACACTTAACGACTGAGCCACCCAGGCGTCCCTTGCTGTGATCTTAATTTGTATTTTTTTTAAAGATTTTATTTATTTATTTATTTGTCAGAGAGAGAGCACAAGCAGGGGGAGAGGCAGGTAGAGGGAGAAGCAAGCTCCCCACTGAGCAGGGAGCCTGATGCGGGACTTGATCCCAGGACCCTGGGATCATGACCTGAACCGAAGGCAGATGCTTAACTGACTGAGCCACCCAGGCACCCCTTAATTTGTATTTTTCTGAGATGACAACTAATGTCAGCAGTTTTTCTCATATTATTGCCATTTGAAGATTGGTCAAAAAGGGGCGCCATCACTGTACTTCTTAGTGATGCTGGGTTGCCTCCGCTGGTGTACTTACGGCTTTCCTGGGGAATATAATCCCTGGGTGGATACTCTAGCCTAGAGGAGAGTGTCTACTCCAGCATGCCCACCTGTCTGAATCTTTCAATCCTTTCTTCTAGCATCTGCTATGTAATTCTGACATTTCGCCCTCCCATGCATCTAGGACACAGCCTAGTAGGAAGTATGTCCCATTTCTGGGGGATCTTGCCAGGATGTTAAAATCTGTACTTCAGATCAATAAACGCCCCTGTATTCAGTGTTAAGTCCTAGCCTCCTTGATCAAGTACCCTCAGAATCCAGTCTCACATGTGCACCTGCTAGGAGGTCTAGGTGCAGCGTATCTGCTGCTGGGTTAAGCTGCAACTCCATCCCAGGATCAGGAGGGGAGGGAGAGACCTCTGCATTGTCTCTAAGCTAGGGAGGGATCCTAACTTTTAAAATGAGAGAGGTGGATCATTTCTTTCGGCTCAGAGGGTTTAGAGGAATCTGGAAATTAATTTGAGAGCTTGGAGGCAATCAACCCAGACATTCCATCTCATGAGTCAGGATTCATTTGCCCCCAACCAAATTTCTGACTTTGGCATAACAACCCTGCCTTGATTAGACTTTTCACTTTCCTTGGGGTTTGGGCTACCCTTGCTGTGAAGGCCTGGGTCCCCATATTCCCTGTCCTCCCTCTGCAGGGGAGCAAACCTTCTTCATTTGCCTTCACGGAGAGCCTCTGGCTCTGTCACTTGACTGGTAATTGCTCTCAGCCTTTTGTTGAGCTATATTCTTTTAGGTGAACTTCAAAAGAGGATAGCAACAGGGACCCACTCTCTCTGTGTCCTCAAGGTTCCTTTTCCCCGATACTTTCCTAACACCAAACAGAGAGCACGAGCTTCTGTGCCCCCTTCCACCCAGGCACCATGCTAATTCACTGCAGGGGAAGTTGTCCTAGTTGGATCAGGGGCTACCTGTGTTCCAGTGACCTCCAGTGATGGGTCTGCACCGTCAGCTGAGTGCTGAGTGACCCTGTTTGAAACATCATCCTATCGCCTGCTTTCTCAGACCACACCCGGTGCCAACCTTCAAGGCGAACCCGAGATGGACTTTAGCATGTATTTTAGGGAGTGGCAACGGGGAGAGGAGAAAGCAGGACCGGGCAGTGGGAGAAGTCATTTAAAATGTCCTATGGCAAGAATGACATCACTGTAGCACACCTAGGAAACAAAGAGAAGCAGAAAGAAGCACCCCCCCACCCCACGATCCTAACACTGCTAATCTTTTGATTGAGGACTATGTTTTATACCTTCTTATGGAAGTGTATACATAATTCCTTTTTAAAAAGCGGTTTCACACTGTACATCATGTTTCATAATCTGCTTTTCTCATTGATATTTTATGAACATTTTTCTATGACCGTGAATATAAATCTATTTTGTCATTTTAATGGCTGCAGAGAAAGGCTTCCACATCATATGAGAGGCTGGGTGGGGTTTGTCCAGGAGGGAAGACTCTGGAACCAGACTGCCCGGGTGGCAGTGTTAGCTCTGTATGCTGCAGCTTGCAGAGGTAGGATGAGTTGGGAAGGCTCTCTGTCTTGCAGTCAGATGCTGATGGCATTGTAGTACCTGTCTTTTGGGAGGATTAGATGAGCTACCACATGTAAAGTGTTAAGATAAGAACCTGGTGTTCAGGAAGCGCTATGTAGATGGTGTTAATGCTTTGTATGAAAGACCACTATTTATTTAACCCAAGTCGCTACTTTTTGATATTTTTGTCTGATAAATACTGTTGTGATGAATACCCTTCTACTTGAGGGACAATCTAGGATATTTATTTGCCTATTTCCCTCAGATAAATTCCTAGAATTAAAGTTGCTGTGTGAAAGGGCAAGTGCATTTCAAAAACTTTTGATATTTTTTGCCAGATAGACCAATCAGAATGCTGCACCAACTTTCAGAACCAGCACTATTGTATGAGAACGCCCATTTCCTCCAACACAGGTCTTATCATTGATGTGAAGATTTGTCAGTCTACTAGGTGGAAGTAAGGTTTAGACTTTATACTTATTTAATAACTAGAGATGTTGAATTTTTTCATAGCTTTATTTGTCACTTCTACTTCTTTTGAACAACTGGCTACTTATGGCCTTTGCCTATTTTCCCAGGACGGGTTACTTTTTCTTTATGGATTTGAAACAACTCTTTATATATGAAGGATACCCCATGTATTTTACAAGTCTTAAATATAAAGTTAGCTTATGAAACTTAAATATTGAAGTTTGAGCTAAGCATAAAATCGATGTTTCATATGAAAGAGATAACTGCTTTTCAGAAACCCTTTTTTAAGTGAACTAGTGAATCTAGGTAAGGGGTAAATTGGTGTTCTTTCTGCTGTTCTTTCATTTTTGTGTGTTAGTGTGAAATTATATCAAAATAGAAGTTCCAAAAATATATATAACCAAAAAGAAAGCTGTCTTGTGGGTGACTGGTGCCTGGCCAGCCCAACCACTAACTACCTGACTATTCTCCTTCTACTATGTATGTGGCCGCTGTAGCTAGAGATCTCATGGCCATCTCTGTGGCCAGCCTGAGACAAGTCTATGAGCTACCTCTGCCCAGACTAGCTGCCTAGTGCTCTGCCTATCCCTGGCCCAAACCCAGGCCTTCTGGAACAATCATACCATCCGGGTCTGTTATCACGTGCTCAATACCCTGCTGGAAATGGTGAGAAATGGTAACCTTAGCTAGCCTCTTTGGTTATGGGGTCTCCCTTTCCTCCCATTGGTCTTAGGAGGCCTGGCGGTGGCCATGGAGCTTGCTTTTATGTTCTCCAATCTCCCAAGTCCTTGCTTCTTATGCAAAGGCCCCCTCACTCAGAGCTAAAAGACTCATTCTTAGTCTAACTCTGTAACTAGCATATTTACTAGGTTATGCTGCAGAAATAAATTAAGGCCCAAATCTCTGTAGCTTGATTCAGTAAAGATTTATGCTACCTAGCCTCCATGAGCAGTGGAGGTCATGAAGCATGGGGATTAGGGATGACTCTGTTCCACACAGTCACTCAGGGATGCAGACTAGGAGAGGCCCTACCTTCTGTCACATCACTAGCTGTTACAGCAAAGAAAGTGAGAAGCATGGAGAAATTGTACTCACTGTTTTTTGCTTCAGCTCTGAACTGTCACGTGGGATTCCCAGTCACATCCCATTGCCCTGCACCAGTCACAGGGTCCCACCTAATGGTCAGGTGGCTGGAGAATGTGGAGAAACCCACAGACCCTGGGGTAAACTTTGCTGTCTCCGCCTGCTCCCATTCCGAGTCTGGATGCTGCCTCCCCTTATTGTAATTTAATTATTTATAATATTTTGGTTAGTGTCTGTCTTCTTGCTAGATGTGGACCTTGGGACTCTCTTTTTTGGTTCACTACTGGATTCTTAATGCCTTAGCAAGGCTTACCGCGTAAAGGACACCAACGGAACTGGTGACCTTTGATGCCATCTGGTGGTCATATCTATGTATTACAGAGCACTGTCTTTTAAATTATGTAGTGATTGAGCTCTCGAACTTCAATTCTTTTTGGGGGGTGTAAGTGGGTGTGTGGCAAAGTGGAACAGAGTGTTTGAAAGTGAGAGATTCTCCAAGATTTCAGTAGACAAACACCCTAGAGTGAGAATGTCTGCAGGTCATAGGGTAGTTGTCCTCTCATTTCGCGCCACCTGTGTCAGAGCTTCTGAGGTAGCCTGCGTTTTCGCAGCTGTTGGGAGACAAAAGGACTTCCAATTTTGTACCAAACAGAATTGAAAAATCTCCCCATAGCTGATAAATCAGTTGCAAAGTCAACTCGTTTATTGGTCTACTTGAACTCTGGCCTGCCCACCCTCAGCACTGGGGACAGGAAACAGATGACATTAGGGACCTTTCCCCCCCCAGCCCCCGCTAGTCCGTCACTCCTTCAGTTCAAGTGGTTGCTGTCAAAGCTGAAAACATTCAAGGTAAAGAACACATTCGGGAGGTTTCTAAACAATGATCTGGCTTCAAACTTGGAGATTTCTGAGAAGTGCCAGGGCCAGCTCTGCTGTGCCAGATGAAAGCTAATGACCCCAGGGGCGGGCAGAGGGTTTTAAAGAGCAAAGCTTAATTGAAGGTAATAGAGGGAGGCAGAAAAAATTGGAGAAAGTAATGGAAGGAGTGCATTAGTGAGGTTTCGGCACTGTCATCTTTTGCCCAGAGCCTCTGGGCTCTTCTGTGTAAGTGGCCCCTTGCTCTCCAGAATCCATTATCTCCCCGGGATGCCCCGGGGATGCACTCAGTGAGATGGAAACCGTGGGGCCCTGTTACTGGCCCTGGGGAGGAGGAACCGCGAAGGCAAACACCATTTCCCAGAATATAAGAAACAAAACAAAACATAGTTAAACAACGGAGAAAGCAAGAGAGGGAAGCTCAGCCATCTGACTGCACAACAGGCTGAGAAGTTTGCTTTGCTTTGGGAGGAACTGATGCAGTGGGGGATAAGCTGGTGAGCAGAGAATTACAAATGTGTATTCCTTGCAGATGCCATTTCTGGAAACAATCAAGAAGAAATGATGAGAGAAAGCTCACTGAGGTGGCAGCCTTTCTGGAATCGAGGAGGACAATCTTGAACTTTTAATCAATAAAAACTCACATTTCTGGGGTGGTTGGTGGGGCCAGGCAGTAGGGTAAGTGCTAAGCGATGGTTTATTCCTCAGTTCTCACAGGTCCTCTGTGTTGCTATGATGTTGCCATGACCCCCATTTCATAGGGGATTAGAGGGCTAGGGAAGGTTCTAGCACTTGTCCGAAGTCATGCAGCTAGGAGGTTGGGACCAGTGGAGTGGAGTGGGACTCCACTCTAGGCCTGCGTCCCCAGGGTCCTGGCCCTCATGACAGGTTCATACAGTGGTCACTCTATCCTTTCCTGTACCCTGAATCCCAGCTTCTAGATCTTGGCGTCAGTAGAGTTCCTAGCGACTCATTTTGCCCCTCAGTGCCAACTGTCCAGCACCCTTCCACTCTTCCTTGCCTAGTTAGTGATATAGAGCCACAATCAACATCATCAGAACCCATTTATTCCGCGATGCCCCGGGACTAGAGGCATAGTCATGTATGAAGGAGGGACCCTCTGTTCCGAGAAGCGATATATTTGGCCAACCTAGGTTTTGCATGGCTGGTTCTTCTGCCTCTTCGTTGCCAGTCCTCCCACTCTCTCCCCTCCCCCCCCCACCACCTTTACTTGGCCTTATTCACACTTCAAAACTTTCAGCTCAAAGGAACCCAGAGAGAACCACCAGAGGCCCCAGATCCACCCTTTCCTGTGAGAAGGTTCTTAGAATTCTTCAAAGGACAAACCCAGCATTGCAGGGTTACAGGGTATCGCTCAAACACCAAATCGGAGTTTAGTATCTTCCTCAGTGAAACGCTTAAACTTGTTGAAACTCAGTTTTCTGAAGGTCAATTCGTGTTTGCTCTGACCTGGACAGGGAAAGCACAAGAGGAGACTCAGAGGATTAAGGTCAGCTGGGCTCAGAGCTTGCTTTCTTGCTATGCGAATTAATGTTTGCACCAACAAACACAAAAAGACTGAGGGTGGCAGGAACCTGTCTGCAGAACCACGGGAGGGTGCACAGAGGCCATGCTGCGTAAGTAGGTGCTGAGGAAGGCGGCAGTGTGGTGGGCGGGGCCCAGGCGTTTTGTCTTTTTTAGCACAGGGTGAATGTGCCTGAGAATGGCAGGGATCTTGGAGTCAAACGCTGGATCACTGTTGGGGACAGGGTTTAGGACCAGGAACGGGAAGATCGGGGCATAAGGTTTGGCTCTGTCAGTGACAGTCCATGATCCTAACCATGTCTCTGCCTTAGCTGTCCCTATTTTTACAATGGGCGGGGGTGGGGGGTGGGCAGAGAGTGCTGTGATCCTGTCTCATGGGTTTTGTTAATGGAATCAATCAAAAGTAGTAAATTATCTGGAAATATTCTGGTCAAAGGTCTTAATACTAAGTAGATCTGATCACATTAAAAGTCTGCTTAAAAATCTTTGGCTCACAGATTAGAGTCGTCTTTCAGCATGACATACAAGTCTCTTCACCAGTTGACTGCAAGGCCCCATTCCCTCACCCCTGTCCCCTGCCCTGTGTGCCCACCACACCCACCTGTCCGCAGGTCATGACCAAAGACGCTTCCTCACCCTCCTGCCCAGGCTGTTTCGTCCGCCTCTGATGCCCTCAGTTTCCTGGTTTGCTCTGGAGCTGGACATTAGCCTTACCCCCCTCCCTCCCCAGGGCCCTGAATTCTTCCTTTATAAGCCCAGTGCATCCGTAAATGTTATTTAGCTCATCTGAGCCTTGGTTTTCTCATCTCTCAGCTGGGAGTAATAACAATTTCTAGGGTTACAGCTAGAGGTTCAGGGCGGGGGGGCACCGTGAGGGGGCACAGTTGTTATCCCGGACGCGACTACTGTTACAACCCGGATGAGGGGCCTGAGAGGAAGCAGTGGGGACGGGGGGGGGGAGTTGGGTCTGTTCAAAGTGCATCAAAACTTTAGTGGTCAGAACAAGAGACAACAGAGGAGATGGTCAAAAGATAGGGTCTTTTAAAAAATATGTTCCCTCTCCGGAGAAGCTGCCCGTGCATGCTCCTGATGTAATTTCCAGACTAGCTGAGGTGAGGGTCAAGGGGAGAAAGTTTCTGTGGCATCTGGCACAGGGCTTCATACCTGGAGCTCCATAAACAGGAGTCATGGCTTACTGTTTTGTTTAACTGTTCTTTCATCATGCGCCCCTGGCGCGTTACGCATAACTTACTATGTCACTTACTTTCGAGAAGTTGCTTAACCTTTGCACCTCAGTGCTCCTCAGCCGTCAGTCGGGAAGGATAAGCGCACTGATGTGCGGTACTGTCGTGACAGCTCCCTGAGGTGACATATAAAAGCCCTCTGAGTGCTCAGCACCTGGAGTGTAAGGGCTGTTATGGTCATTTGCTGTGAGTGAATCCAGCAACACGGTGACAGTGGCAGGGCCTGAGAAACATTAGGTCCGTGCAAGGCCATTTGGGAAGAACAAATACAATACGACTTCCTCTAGTGAGGACCTAGGGAACTGTAGTCAGTGATTCTTACACATCGGTGGGGTGCTGATTTCGGGTACTTGCTTACCTCCTGGGTTTGGCTAGATTTATGGAGAAGGAGGAGGCCTTCAAGCATAAAGATGATTAAATGTCGTAGGCTCTAGAGCAGGTGAGAGGTCACGCTAGCCTTCCCTCTGGCCCTGAAATTGCTTACAGATGGGAGACTTTGGAAAGACGCCTTTTCCAAAGACCTGTAGTTAGTCTGGGAGACAAGTATTGGTCATAAAGAAGAGATATGGGGGGTTGTGTTGACACTTCTCTGCTCAAAGCATGCATGTGACATAGGGGAACGCACCGAGGCCTGAGGGCGAAAAGGCATTCCTCAGCCAAGGCCACCTGGCTTCTCAGGCCTCCAGTGGCCTCACCACAGTTCCACAAGTCTGCCTGTCTAGTTCCCTCATTTTCAACGACTTCCCTCGAGAGGCAGCCCTGGAAGGATGATTGACCTTGAAAGAAAGACACCAAGGGGGCTGGCGAGAGAAAGTCGGGCTAGGCCAACAGGCTGTGGGGGTGGAGAGAAGACAGAGGGAAGGTCTTCCTTCTTCTAGGAAGCTGTGGCTTTAGGAGCTATGGAAGGGGTGAGTCTGGAGCAGTGCCAACTGGCAGTCCATTTCTGTTGGTCCCAAACTTGCTCACCTTTCTGCATTCATAGTTCAGCCCAGTTCAGGGTCCCGAAAGATATAAAGAATCGGAAAGAATTCCTCAACTCAATTTCTTCCTCCAGAAAGATCTCCTCGGTGGAATTTGACCTGATCTTTGAGGGAAGAGGCCAAGAACCAGAGCAGCCCGAGCTCAGAGCTTGGGACCTTCTAAAAGTAGGGGCATTCACCACAGCACCACGCTGGTCTTAGCCCAAGGTGGGAAAGTTCTAGGGTGTGGGATAGTGGTGACATGGAACCAAGAAGGGAAGTGGGAGGCCTGTTACTGCCAAAGTAATACAGGAGAAAGGGTTAGCAGTCCCTGTTCTGGAAGCAGCTTACTCTTCATGGAAGCAAGGATGCACTCTTACGGGGCTTCCGCAGGCAGAACATGAGTGGGATACGCATGAGAATTCGGGCTTGGGAAACGGGGCAGAAAATGCAAACTTAGTGGCCTTCTAGTATCATCTAGATGACTGTATTTTAAACTTTGAAGCTTCACAGCCCCAGTGCTAGGAAAGGCCACTGCAAGGTGAGGATCTGAGTCTTCCCATCAGGCAGTGACTTCCATACCCAGCAAAGTGTAAAAAGCATCTTTTACTCATGCGAACGTGCATGTGAATCTATAAGGGGAAAAGTTCTGAGGCTGAGAAAATAGCATCAAGTCGATGTGTTCTAAAGTAAAGAATAGCAGATTAGTAATTGCAGACCAAAAAGCTCTCTTCTCCGGAGGCTGAGCACGAACGCAGGCATTGTTCTTCCCTCAGGCGCCCTTGTCACCGAGCACTGGAACTTCAGAGCGTTTATACCTAGTAGGGTGTGATCATCACAGCGTGTGACAAAGCCTCCAAATTATACCTTTTATAATTTTGTTATTATATTATTTTTTCTTTCCTGATGCTGAAATTGCCAGATCCGATGCTCTGTTATTATCACCCGCGAGTGCCCCCTTCAGGCAGTTCCTCAGTACTGTTGCGGCAGAAATTGGGGGTCATCTGAATGTCGCGTGTGAGCGGAAATGTACAAACCACCGCTCCTTAACCCACTTGTAGGGATCTGGTGCAAGACCTTTCAGGAAACACTTGTGTTTCTGGTGACTGCTTTTTACTGCTGATTTGATTATTTTATTATGACTTAATAGTAAAGGGAGCTTGTTTGGAGCTTATAATTGCTGACAGGTTTCCTCCTTGCTATCAACTTGTTCTGTGTCACTCAGGGTGGCTGACAGTGACTTAGTCCTAAAGAGGGGGTACAGGAAGGCTAAAACAAGGGATGCTATGTTCATGAGGGCATCACTCCCCCCACCCTCCAAGGTGTCCCCTGCCGGCAAATTTCAGGTGGTAGAAAGGGAAGTGGCCATCACCGCCGGCATTTGGGGTTGTGTAGTGTGAGTGGCCAAGAGCCCTTTAAATGAGGGGGCATTGAGCACCCCCTTCTTGGTAGCTGTTCCTGCCACCAGAAGTCTGGTTGGCCAAACTGAGGGGGTGTGATGTGGACAGAGCTGAAGGGTATTAGTTGTCAGGGCATGGCTTCCAGATGTAGGATTCCAGAGCCGAGGAAAGCGAAATGCCCTCCCAACTTCCTCCCCTCTCAGGTTGGGCCTCCAGCCCAGAGCCTGAGCTGCTCTCGGCCAAGTGCTAGCCTTGGTGGAATGGGCTGATGATTTCTTTTCTGTGTGATCTGTCACCTCTACCCTTCACGCCCTGGCTTTGGAAGCACAGCACCCAGCTAGATGAACTGCTGCTCAGGTATGGGGCCAGGACGCCCCTCAGTTCGGGGAGGCCTGGGACTGGAAGGAACAATGGGGGCAGGCCCATCGGGAGGCCTGGCTCCACCTGGAGCTCTGCTGGGTTTGCGGCCTCCCGGCTGAGAGCCAGCACCTTGCTGACTCACTGTGATGGTGGTTGAGAAAAAACCAGCAAACTGGTGGCTCCCATGAGCTCTGGAGCTGCAAAATATAGGTCAGGGAGCCTCAGCTGGAAAGGTCTTTAGTTGAGTGAGAAACTGACATTTTTCTGACCATCTCTCTCTTTTGTGATGTGAAGTTACAAGGGGCTCAAGAGGACACTGAGCATTTCCATCTCTGGTCTCCTTGGGCAGGGAGAGGGGCCTGAAGCCAGGTCAGAAAAAAGAATAAAAGGCAGGAGAAGCATCTGTCTCCAGGCCTCTCTGGAATGCGGCAAGTCCTATTTTGCTTTTGTTGTCTCTCTGCTATGGATGAACCTGGGTCCAGAAGAACTGGATGGACCCTCTCCAGAGATCTCGAGTAACTTCTAGACCAGGCTGCAGCCTGCAGAACTCAGGGATGAGGTTAGGGCAGTCAAGGGGTTAGTGGGGTGTGTGTGGGGGGTGGGGGGAGGGGGACAATCCACACTGCATTTTATATGAATGGCGCCCCCTGGAGTACTACAAAGGAGCCCGAGGAGACAAGTGTCAGTGGGAATACCCACTACCCTATCCCAGCTGCCACCAGGGCCCAACTTCCCTAGAATTAGCGCCTAGCACTTAAATCAGCACCTGGCACTCTCCCTGGCCCCTTAAGGCACAAATAAATACTTGTTGAATATATAATGGTGTGGTAAACAGAATAATGCCCACCCCTCCAAGGTGTTCAGGTCCTAATTCCCAGAGCCTGTGAATATACGACTTCACATGGCAAAAGGGATTTTGTGCGCAGGATTAACATTATGGACCTTGAAATGAAGAGGTTATCCTGGGTCCTCTGGGCAGGCCCATTCTAACCACGCGTCCTTAAAAGCAGGCAACCTTCCCTGGAGGCAGTTGGAGAGAGAAATGCGACCAAGGAAGAAGAGTCAGAGAGCTAGGATTGTGAGAAGGATTCCATACCCTGCCGCTGGTTCTGAGATGTGAGGGGCTACACACAAAGGCCAGAGAGAGCCCTCTAAGAGCTAAAGGCAGGTCCAGTTGACAGCCAGCAAGGAAATGGGGACCCTGGTCCTCCAACCTCGCGGAACTGCCAACAGCTGAGTGAGCAAAGAAATGGATTCCCCCTTAGAATTTCCACAAAGGAACATAGCCCTGCTGATGCCTTGACGGTAGGCCAGGGAGACTCCTGGATCGCAGCACGGAGACATAATATATTTGAGGTAAAGTATGGTAATGTGTTATGGCAGCCTCAGAATACTAATTCACATGGCTACAAGGTGGAATATATTTTATAACTGAATGTAATTTTCTTGCCTCCAACACACCTCATTCCTTGGTGGCTGCTGGTTTGCAACCCTTTTCACGGTGGGCCGTGTTCTGGTGGCAGGGAGGGCATCTTTCCTTCTGGCGCCCTATGCTTCCTTGTACAACTGGGTTTACTTCACTGCTATCTGCTGCCGGCACCCCACCCACGTGGCCCCTGGGCTGGATGGTGCTAAAGGCCGCCCTCTTCATGAAGCACGTAGGGCTCTCCACTGCTTCCTGTCATCTCTGCTGCCCAGGGAGGCCCCTCACCCTGAGGGGGTCCGCCTCCATCCCCCATGCCCCTCTCCTCTCCTCCATGGGGCTGGCAAGCGTCCTCCTGGGGCTGGCAAGTTGTGTCAGGTTCCGGCTAAAGTCTTCAGACCACACTGAGTCCAAGGAAACTCGCAGACCTCCTCCATGACAACGCAGGACTCCAGGGAAGCCTGGAAGTGGTGTCCAGCCCCTCCCACCGGACTGTGCCGTTTGCCCTCACCCCACCTCCTTCCTCCCCAGGACCCAGTAGCAGAGGTGTCCACGGGGGCTGCTACTTAGGAAACTCCATCTGAGTGGCAGCCTGCAGTCTCCCCTCTCCTCAGATCCTTTGTGGGGAGTCCTGCCTATTTTCTTCCTCCTCACCACTCCACGTGGGACAAGCCCTAAGGGTTGATATCAGTGGTGGTGAGGAGGATGGCGGGGGAGGAGCTACCTGCCCCTTCTTATCAGCTCTTCTTTCAAACTTCTCCCTCCCTCTTCTCCTTAGTCTCTTTTACAGCTCACACCGGAACCAGGGGACAAACAAAGAAGCCATTCCTGTTCACTGAGGACTGTGGCCCCTAGTGGTGATCAACTCACAGCCGGGGCAGTGTTGTCTGAAGCAGGCAGTGTGGTCTAGACTCGAATGTCTTTGTTCTGAGCAGTCTTTGTGGGGTTGGTAGCAAAGAAAGAACAAAGAAGAGTTCATTCGATTCCTCTGATTCTTTGTGGGCAAAAATTAAAACCCTACCACAGGCTTCTGAGTGGATGTCATGTTTTAAGGATCAAGTCATCCGCAGGACAGCTGTGCCCTCGGCTTCTGTCTCCTCAGGCCCATCCAAGCTGTCAGTGACCTTCTTAGTCACACAGGTTCCATTTACCCCGCGCTTGCTTCCTCCAGGCCTCCGTGTCCTTTTTCTAGGCCAGAAGGAATTTGTGGAAGACCAGAAGATCCACTCCTGATAGAAGATGGTCGATGCTTTCAGCCCGCAGTCCCCTGCTTTCAGCCACTGCTCCCTGGCTCAGGTCCTGCCACAAGGACCTCTGAGAAATTCTCCTTTGGCTGGTGGAGAGGTCACTCTTAGGAAAGATCAACATGGGCAGAATAGGGAGGCCCATCCCCAGGCTGCTGTCTTTTCTCAGGGTCCAGAAAAGAAGGGCATTTGGTGGGGCAGGACCCTGTGCCTCTGGATGCTGTACCAAGGCTCCCTACGAGCATGATCTCTCTCTTCCCACAGCAAGCCAAGGAGGGAGATGCTCTCATTATTCCCAGGAGACGGAGGAGGGATTCCTTGGGAATCAGCCTGCAGTCATGGCAAAGGTCAGAGTACTGGGTTTCAACCCCCAACCTCTTACTTTGTGGCTTTAGAGAAGATCTATACTCACCTTGAACCTCAGGTATCTTATCTATAAAATGGAGATAAGGATACCTAATCATAAAGTTGTTGTGTGGATTAAGTGAAATAAAATCCATAAAGTTCCTTGTATGGAAAAAGGTGATTAATACACATCCTCTGCCCCCCACCTCTCAAAGGCAGAGCAAAACTTTGGCACAGTACTCCTATAACCCTGTGGCTGACAGCAGTTTCAACCAAAAACATTTGGGCAGAGCCCCATCCAATTTTGCCTGAAGCCTGGAAACCTCCTTCCTCCCGGGAGAATTCAAGAATTTTACCAGGGGCCCTGTTCTACCAACAATACCCCCTCATCCTTTGTCCCCTTCCCCTGCCCCAAGGGGTGGGGCTTCAGTTGTGGGGGGCCAACAAGAGAGTCTGTTGCCCTCCAACACCATCTATCTCCGTCCTACATACCTTTTTTTACTGATTTGTTGGCTATGGTTAATTTAGCTTTTTGCTAACCTTTCAGTGAAATAATACCCGCTAGCATTCCCTTCCATTTTCCACGTGCTGTAGTCTCCGTAACTCCATTTTCTTCAGGGCTAATTTCTGACCTTCGTTTTGCCTCTAAGAGGGCCTAGTTAGCGTCACCCCACGGTTCACGTGCCTACCCCAGACTTCTTAAGTGACAGCACCAGACATTGTCAAGCTGATCGGACTGAGAGTGAATCTGCCACCTAGTGGTCATTGGAGGTGTGACTGCCTTCTCAGAAGCTCTCTTGTTAATGTTACCTGAAAACAATTTAGCTGATGGTTTTCTTTTCATCTAAGAAGCTGTGACATGAATCAGATCAAACAATGTATGTGTTTCAAAACCTTATCGGAAGGAGACTGTGTAAGAATATTTTCAATTCAGAATGAAGAGTGAAACAAAAATCAGATCGACACGAACCAGAGTGCCAAACCAGGACACTACATTTTTTTCTTTGACTGCACTTAAATCCAAATGAAGTCCCACACAGACAAAACAAGCAAACCAACCAACAAACCACCTAAACCAAACAAATGAACAAAAAATGGAACGGCTGCTTTCATTATCCAACACATATCTACCAAGTACTGGGTGGGCTGTGGGTTAGCATCCAAGAGTTTAACAGAACAGCTCATCGCAATATACTGTGGTGTTTTAAATTCAGTTAAAGGAGAATGCAAAGACCCCAGGAAGATCTAATGTTGTACAGCAGTGAAATTTGAGTTGAGTCATCAAGGAAGATTAGATTTGGTCAGGCATTAGAGATAAAGGGTAACAAGGGAATTCCATCTGACAAGGAAGAACACATGCAAGACTCAGCAGGGTGGAAGAAAAAGACAAACTCAGGTGTCAGCAAGCTATAGTAGTGTGTCTGACAAATATAATTCAGTCTGAAGCCTTGTACCAACAATGCATTTATTGACCACCTATTTTAGGTCCTTACTGGCTACCTATTTTATTCAGAATAGATACATAAAGGTATGAGACATTGAAGAAATTTAAGAAGATACAGGGGCTATGGTGAGCGCTGTGAATTGTGCAAGACTATTGAATCACAGATCTGTACTTCTGAAACAAATAATGCAAGATATGTTAAGAAAAAAGAAAAAGAAGAAGATAGCAGGAGGGGAAGAATGAAGGGGAGTAAGTCGGAGGGGGAGACGAACCAGGAGAGACTATGGACTCTGAAAAACAAACAGGGTTCTAGAGGGGAGCGGGGTGGGGGGATGGGTTAGCCTGGTGACGGGTATTAAGGAGGGCACGTTCTGCGTGGAGCACTGGGTGTTATGCACAAACAATGAATCATGGAACACTACATCAAGAACTAATGATGTAATGTATGGTGATTAACGTAACAATAAAAAAATTAAAAAAAAGATACAAGGGCATGTTGTAAAGATGACCATTTCTCCCAGTTTAGTCTGGAGATGCCAAGCTCATCCAATAAAAATCCTATCAGCCTTCCTTTTTTTTTTTTTGTAGAAAGATTCATTTAGAAATCCAAAGGGCTGAAGATAGCTGAGGATAGCTTTGAAAAAAAAGAAAAAAACTTAGAAGACTTATACCACCAGATAGCAAGACTTTTAATAAAGCTAAAGGAGGGGTGCCTGGGTGAGTCAGTCAGTTAAGCATCTGCTTTTGGCTCAGCTCATGATCCCAGGGTCCTGGGATCGAGCCCCACATCGAGCTCCTTGCTCATGGGGAGCCTGCTTCTCCCTCTCCTCCTGGCTCTCTCTCTCTCTCTCTCAAATAAATAAATAAAATCTTAAAAAAGTAAACCTAAAGGCATTAATTGCTGGAAAGCTGTTAGTATCTACTAAAAGTGAACATATACATACCCTCTGACCTAGCAATTTCACTCTTCGGTGTGTGCCCAACCAAAATGCATACATATTTAACAGAAATTTATACTACCCTGTTCAAAGCAGCACGATTTGTAATAGCTCTAAACTGTGACCACTCATGGGGTGCCTGGGTGGCTCAGTTGTTAAGTGTCTGCCTTTGGCTCAGGCCATGATCCCCGTGTCCTGGGATCGAGCCCCGCATCGGGCTCCCTGCTCGGCGGGAAGCGTGTTTCTCTCTCTCCCACTCCCCCTGCTTGTGTTCCCTCTCTCACTGTGTCTCTCTCTGTCAAATAAATGAAATCTTAAAAAAACAAAACTGTGACCATTCAAATGCCCATCAGCCTTGTGGTGTCTTTGTGCAATGGAAGTCTATATAGCAATGAGAATGAATGATATACACTTACACATGACAGTATGGATGCACGTCACAAACATAATGTTACAGAAAGAAGCCAGACTTAAAGGAATACATACTGTACCATCCCCATTAATAAAATACAAAATGGCCCAAACCAATGGTAATTCACTGTGTTACTAGCCCCCTAGGTGACACAAGTAAGGCATTTATCCTGGCACAAAATTTAAGGGGTTGCCAAAAACCTCGGTAGTTGAGGAAAATAAGATTTTAATGTAATTTTTTAAAAATCAAAATTAATGCAAAAAAATCATAGGAAACAAATGATCAGTTTTCAGTAAAGACAGGGGCTGACCCTGCACTTGCCCAGTGGACTGTATTAGCCCCACGCTCATCCTGGCTCCATCAGATCCTATCTTGCATAAATAGGAAGTTTGCATATTTCTGTCTGTTCTATTATCCTATGCTATCGCCAGGGCTGTGCCTTGGCCAGTCTGCCGGAGGAGAGCTGTCCCCCACCCCGACACACGGGGGAGAGCCCAGCCAAGCCGAGCAGAATTGCCTCTACAACCGCTTCAAGTGAGTGAACCATGAAGTCTTGATTTCGTGTGCCACTGAAGTTGTGTGGGTGTTTGTTATACAGCAATAACCAACCGATATGCTGAACTATGCACTTGAGTGTCAGAATAGAGGTTACTCTTGGAAGGTGCATAATGACCTGAAGGAGGCAGGAAATGGGTTTCTTAGTTGTGGGCAAGTTCTGTTTTTTGATCTGGGTGCTAGTTACACAGTTGTGTTCGCTTTGTGAAAATTCATTGAGTTGTGTGTTTATGGTCTGCACGTTTTCCTATATTTTTATTATACCCAAATAAAAAACTTTATAAAGATAGAACTCTTGGCCCCTACCCATTTTTCAAGGACAACTTGGCTGGGGCAAGACACACACACACACACACACACACACACACACAAACACAAAGTTACAAGCATCAGGAACTGCAATAAAAATCCAGAATAAATTGGGTTTGAACCAATATTCAGAAAATCTATGAAATTATTATATTTTGAACTCTACTCCCTGTTCTAAGAAAACACTCAGCCTTAATTGGAACAGGATTTTTGAACTCTACTAGGCCCGGACAAAATCAAAACATAAGAATATTCTTTAAACCAGTATTTCATTTGCCGTGAGTTTTTGCTAAATTTATCTTTACATTCAGTTTTAAGTTGGCCTCATTTCAGTGAAAAGAATTTATTATTATGGTCATTTTTTTTTCCAAACACACGTTTACTGCTAACATGTAGAAGATCAGAAAGCATGGCTCCTCTATGTACAGAAATTATATATATAATTATCATCTAGCATCAATTTTTTAAGGAACAATTTATCATCTACCAACCACTAATCTGTCTTTCTGATAGGAAGATTGTCACTCTGATGGAAAGTTCAGCATCCAATTAAAAACATGATTTCTATGGTTTCCCTGGAAATTTCCTTCCCTTTCTAGCTGATTAGGATTGACTCTGAAGCGGGTGGCAAGATCCTGTCATCAATTTGATGTCAAAGAGGACGTATATTTGCTTCAAGATTGAGATAAAAGGCGGAGAACTAAGTATCTAAGTAATAGCACTTGGAATTTCTTCTTGCATCTCTCAAAGGAATAACTTCAATTTGCTTTTAAAAAAAGAGATATAAACATTTATGTTGTGATTCTGGAGAAAATAAATTTCTATCTAGTACCAACTTTGCTATCTGGTCCAGATGCTTCCCACGTACCTGGTCCTGACAGTCCTGTGCCCCACTTTCTACAGCAGATGCGTGTGAGGCACAGTGCCAAGAACTTTAACTTACATGAACTCATTTAATCTTTGAAACTTCCCTACAGGGACATGCTTTTATTATTTCCTTTTTACAAATGAAGACACCGAAGTACAGAGATGTGGCATCCCTTGCTTAAAGCCACACTTTGAGAAACCAGCCCAGCTCACAATACAACCCAGCAGTCTTGCTTGGAGATGGGGCTCTTAATCACCAAAACTTGCTTTCACATTGTCCCATGAGCTCACAATTTCAAAGGAGCTATAATAAACCCTCCTTTAAAGTGAATATTTCTTTTATAAACAGAACTACCTCTCCCTGTTTTAGATCTGGTATAAATCTACAGTTTTATATACATCATCTTTGCCTGATGTGGGAGGGGCGTACCTATAGGACGGATTTATAATGAATGAGAGCATTCTGCAATAGTGACTTAAAATGATCTTTGACAAGTAAGGGCTTTAGATGTCTATTTTATTGTATATTGTCCTGTTTTGACTCGGTCACACGTGAAGCCTGTGTGGTGGTGTTTACTCACTGATAGTTTCATAAATCTGTGTCTCATTAGTTACAAACGCAGAACCTCTGAGATAGGAATCAGCTCAGCCTCTGTAAAGCTATGGTTCCCAGCATACATGGTAAAAACACTAGGTGCTCAGGGGATGTGCTTGTTGGTTGATTACATGACATTATGTTACGTCACAAAAGCAAATGTCTTCTAGCTTAGCAGAGATTTCGAAGAGAAACAGTAAAATAAATGAAAATGGTGTTCTGAGAAATCGCCTAGTGGTACACAGGCAGGTTACTCTGGTGTTTTCACTGACGGGAAGACAACTACAGGATTTATGATCATAACAACTGGCGATCTGTTTTGCCCCTTCTGGATTTCCCGGTGTAGGAGATGGCGCTCTCCTCTCGTCCTCCCCAGCGGCATGAGGAAACGCAGCATCATAAAGTTTTAGTAGAAGGTTCAACAGAACCCACAGATCTCCCGTGACTGTCACATCACGTTAGCTTTCAAAGCCCATGATTTCCACTCTCTAGTTTAACATCTACTCCCCGGCTCTCCCTGGGACCTCCCCCACCCGCTAGGTGCACTCGTTCCTTTTTCATTGTCAGTATGTGGAGCTATGAGATTTCAGACGGATGGTGGGAAAGCTAGAGGTTTCCGCAAGTCTCGTAATCCCTGCTCTGCCTCGTGCCCAGATGGGACGGTGTATCAGAGGAGACCGTCCTGGGCTCACACTCCTCTCTCAGTCATGGCTAATGACTCACAGCCAAAAAGATTCTTGAAGGTACTGTCACGGGTGACAGCCTCTGTCTGCTAAGGCCATCTGTTATTTCCCTTGGAATTTGTACCATTACAAACTGATTCCTGTTGTTTAAAACAAAGTGTTGGATCTAATCAACACCACCAGGCGCAACACATTCTTGCTCCTTAACTAAATGAGTCATCAACCTCTTAGCAACATTCAACCAACACTGATGAGCTTTCCAAAGCCCTTTCCTAGGTGTGTCAGGGCACACCAAGGTGAGAGAGCAGACCTGTCCTCTGAGGCATCAGACTCTGTTGGACTGGGAATTGGGACGCACAACCCCCAATCAACTCTAATGCTGCGACACGGGGGCTCTGATAGGCACGTGAGAATGGGCGAAACGCAAAGGGTGGGATAGAGTAATTTCAACAAGGGGACATAGGTGGACCTTTCTTGGGAAGGGGATTCATGGACTTTGAAGGAGACGTGCCTCCTTTCATTCACCCTCTTAGCTCTGGCATTTACTCACTCATTCCAAATTTGCTGCAAGAAATTTGCCGCAAGTGCACTGAATGAGTCTTCCAGCCCCCAGCCTGCTTTTTAGACCAGCACCACAATTAATGCTCCAGAGTCATCCACACAGTTTTTGGGCCAGATAGGGGTCTCTCCTTTGGGTAACTGTGCACCCCACTCATCACTATCCAAGACATTTTTCTTCCTGAATTTAGACTTTCATCAACATTAAAGTGATCCTGACTCATAGTTCACATGGAAAGGTTATGGGAAGAAGGTAGCCATAGATTATATACAAACTGGGTTATTTCTTGATTCAAAAATGGTCTACCTAAAAGAAAATCTGTTAACTATAAGCAAGCTTTTGTAGTAAAAAAATGTTGACCTTTGATGATCTAGAGCTGAAGTCACGTCTCTCGTAAGCCACGCAGTACTGACAATGAAAGGATTTTGGGTCTGTTGTCCCTTTTCAATAAGATATAGCTGTGATCCGGGGGCGGAGCAAGATGGCGGAGGAGTAGGAGACCTAGATTTCGTCTGGTCTCAGGAATTCAGCTGAATAGGGATCAAACCATTCTGAACACCTACGAACTCAACAGGAGATCAAAGAGGAGAGTAGCAACAACTATCTGAACAGAGAAGTGACCACTTTCTGGAAGGTAGGACATGCGGAGAAGTGAATCCGAGGCGATATTCAGGAGGACAGACGGCGGGGGAGGGGGCCTCCGTCGGCCGCTTCTGGCAAGTGATAGAGCCGCGGAGCACAAAATCGGACCTTTTAGAAGTCGGCTCCGCTGAGGGACGTCGCTGCAGTGGCTAAGCAGGGGTTGGAATCCTCCCGGGACAGTGTGGTCTCAGGACCCTCGGGGTCACAGAAAGACCGGGGGTGCCTGAGTGCGCCAGAGCTCCCAGGTATCGGAGCGGGGAAGCCGGCTGCAGAGACGGAGCCGAGGCGCGGGCTCTCAGCTCGGGGTTGCCATAAACTGTGATCCGCGGCCCAGTCGGGCCTCTGCTCCTCCAGCAGGGACCCAACAGGCGGCAGATCGGGGAGACTCCCCTTCCTTCCCGGGGAGGAGCGGCGCGGGAGCGCACCGCAGGGATCTGCTGGGTTTGGAGACTCCACACGGGGTCGGGTACCAGAGATAGAAACGCTCGGTCACAGGCCGGGTGAGCACGGAGAGCGACCGGGGACAAGGGAGTGACTGCTTTTCTCTGTGGGCGCACTGAGGAGCGGGGCCCCGAGTTCTCAGCTCCTCCGGGTGGAGATTGGGAGGCCACCATTTTTGCCCTGGTCCTCCAAGGCTGTGCCGAGAGCTTGCAGGGAACAAAAGCTCCTGAGATCAAACCCGAGCAGCTTGCTTAGCCCGGACCGACAAGGGCGGGGCAATTCAGCCTCCGGCAAAGACATTTGGAAACCACAGCAACAGGCCCCTCCCCCAGAAGATCAGCACGAACAGCCAGCAAGCCAAGACGAAGTTTACCGATCAAGGAGAACAGGAGAACTCCAGCGCTAGGGGAATACTGCACATAGAATTCATGGCTTTTTTTTACCATGATTCATTAGTTCATCAAAGTTAATTTTTGTTAACTGTTTTTTTTTTCTTTTTCCCTTTTTCAACCAACATCTTATCAATCTCTTTTTTTAAAAAAAAAATTTTTTTTATTTTTCATTTTTAGAGTCATAATTTACCCCTTCATAGTAGTTACCCTTATTTTTGGCATATATATATAAGTTGTTCTCTCTTTAAAATTTTGAGGTACAGTTTCTTCTAACAGATCAAAATATACCCTAAATCATTAGTGTATGGCTCTGTTCTAGTCTCCTGCCTGATCACATTCTCTCCCTTTTTTCTTTTTTTTTTTTAAATCTTCTTTCTTTTTTCAAACAACTTCTTATCAAGTCCTTTTATAAAATCTTTTATAATTTTCATCTTTACAGTCATCTGCCATCCCTTCATTGTATCAACCCTTATTTTGTACATATATGTCTTTCTTCCTTTAAAATTTTAGAAGGCACTTTTTTCTAACAGACCAAAATACACCCAAAATCTAGTATGTGGCACTGATCTATGCACTAGCCTGATCATATTTGATCACATTCTGCTTTTTTTTGTATTGTTCTGTTTTTGTTTTTATCTTTTTCTTTTTTTTTTTTCTCTTTGTTTTCTTTCTTTCCCTTTCTTTTCCCCTGGTTTCAGGTCTTTTCTGATTTGTATACAGTATATTTGCTGGGGACGTTGTAAACCTGTTAGCATTTTGTTCTCTCATTCATCTATTCTCCTCTGGACAAAATGACAAGACGAAAGAAATCACCTCAGCAAAAAGAACAAGAGGTAGTACCGTCAGCCAGGGACCTACTCAATACGGACATTAGTACGATCTCGGACCTAGAGTTCAGAATCATGACTTTAAAGATACTAGCTGGGCTTGAAAAAAGCGTGGAAGTTATTAGAGAACCCCTTTCTGGAGAAATAAAAGAACTAAAATCTAACCAAGTTGAAATCAAAAAGGCTATTGATGAGGTGCAATCAAAAATGGGGGCACTAACTGCTAGGATAAATGAGGCAGAAGAGAGAATCAGCGATACAGAAGACCAAATGATGGAAAATAAAGAGGCTGAGAAAAAGAGGGAGAAACAACTACAGGATCACGAGGGCAGAATTCGAGAGATAAGTGATACGATAAGACGAAACAACATTAGAATAATTGGGATCCCAGAAGAAGAAGAGAGAGAGAGAGGGGGCAGAAGGTATATTGGAGCAAATAATAGCAGAGAACTTCCCTAATGTGAGGAAGGAAACAGGCATCAAAATCCAGGAGGCACAGAGAACCCCTCTCAAAATCAATAATAATAGGTCAACACCCCGACATCTAATAGTAAAACTTACAAGTCTCAGAGACAAAGAGAAAATCCTGAAAGCAGCTCGGGAGAAGAGATATGTAACCTACAAGGGTAGAAACATTAGATTGGCAACAGACCTATCCACAGAGACCTGGCAGGCCAGAAAGGACTGGCAAGATATCTTCAGAGCACTAAACGAGAAAAATATGCAGCCAAGAATACTATATCCAGCTAGGCTGTCATTGAAAATAGAAGGAGAGATAAAAAGCTTCCAGAACAAACAAAAACTAAAGGAATTTGCAAACACGAAACCAGCCCTCCAAGAAATATTGAAAGGGGTCCTCTAAGCAAAGAGAGAGCCTAAAAGCAGCAAAGATCAGAAAGGAACACAGACAATATACAGTAACAGTCACCTTACAGGCAATACAATGGCACTAAATTCATACCTTTCAATAGTTACCCTGAATGTAAATGGGCTAAATGCCCCAATCAAAAGACAGAGGCTATCAGATTGGATTAAAAAACAAGACCCATCCATATGCTGTGTGCAAGAGACTCATTTTAGACCCAAAGGCACCCCCAGATTGAAAGTGAGGGGGTGGAAAACCATTTACCATGCTAATGGACACCAAAAGAAAGCTGGGGTGGCAATCCTTATATCAGACAAATTAGATTTTAAAACAAAGACTGTAATAAGAGATGAGGAAGGACACTATATCCTACTTAAAGGGTCTATCCAACAAGAAGATCTAACAATTGTAAATATCTATGCCCCTAACATGGGAGCAGCCAATTATATAAGGCAATTAATAACAAAAGCGAAGAAACACATTGACAACAATACAATAATAGTGGGGGACTTTAACACCCCCCTGACTGAAATGGACAGATCATCTAAGCAAAAGATCAACAAGGAAATAAAGACTTTAAATGACACACTGGACCAAATGGACTTCACAGACATATTCAGAAC